>NC_141767.1:25745208-26057406 GCF_051362555.1 Lingula anatina
GTCTATATTCAAAACGTCTACTGATTTAGGTAATAATTAACAACTGACGTCTCCCTTCATGGCGTCGGGTTATCAGTACTCCCTCACCAGTAACATGAGTTATGAGTTGAGCAGAAACAGAAAAAGATTTTTTATAAAGATAATGCAAGTATATGTGTAGGCCCATTTATCTTTTTTTATATTACTAAACGTAAGAATTGTTTGTCCAAGTGAAACTTTACTTACATCAGCCTAGCAACTAAATCTGACGTCTCCGAAAATAACTAGAATTTTTTGAATAACGCAATAATGCGGCCACCTTCGAGGTGTCGCCCGGTTTTTAAAAATTGAAAAAAGAAACTTTTCGGGGCGTCTTTTGTCGCGGGTCATTATTTTCAGTTGTTTGATGTTTTTTTGTAATATTTTAGCCATTGATAGAATCTATAATTCAGTTACATCCACGATTAGCTAGACAAAATGGTGACAGGGAAAAGTCAAATTTTTTAAACGGCAAAAACTGCATTCTCTTAGAAAGCAATTAGCAAACATTCATTACTGTGAAAAATTCAACCGAAGTTGAACACAAAATGTGTCAAAAATAAACGTGCATGTCGTAATACCTTTTTAAAGCAGTCTAATTTTTGTTAGTATTAAAAACGTGTAAATATTATCCACATAGGATATTTTTAAAGCCTTCGATATTTAAAATATTTAAACTTCCCATACTTTGAGGCATGCATGAGTCGGAAAATGTTTGCATAATTACATAAAAAACTAGAATTATCTCTTTATGTGACCACAGTTTACTCATGTGCCTTACATCATTCCCTTAAACCCTTTCCCAATATCGATTTCAGATATTTTTGACACATTTTGTCTTCATCTGAATCACGTGAACGTTATCAAGTGTCATAAGGCGTACATTACGAAAATATTTAGGTCTTGGAACGTGATTTGATGACTTTTTTTAATGCATATATATACAATTATAAATTTATAATTAAGTTATTTAATATCAAATTATAAGTTCTGACCGAGTTTTAAAATTTATTTTAGGAGGGGTAAAAAAACCCAACCCCATCTAATATATATTGGATACATCCGTAGGCTTATGTCCTTAGAACTAGGCGTACAAAATGTGTCTTCTAGCTAAAGTTATTATTATGGTGTATGTGTAATTTAAAAAAAACTACGTAAGAATGACAATAGGTCATGTGTTTCGAATGCACCCCCCACTCTCCGATCAGACATTACTTTTGTATAATTCACAGTCCATCTTCGTTGTAGTTTGTGACTTAACGTCATTTCTTAGTGAAGCGGTGTTGTCCTCAATTTACCTTAAATGTCCAAATTACTAAGAAGAAACCACTTGCAAGAATTATAAGGCTTTTTATACTGCTAGGTCTATAGACGTGATACACACGATATTTTGCAACCCCACAAAATCTGTTTCTTAAAATTTTGGTTTCACCATAAAGCTTAGCACTATCATTCTTTTTTGCTTTATTTATATATTCTCAGTACATAAATAACCATTGTCTGTTGCCCAATTTTGCACAAAAATAAGATAATCCCCAAAACCTCATTAATTGTGTTTCCTCCATCCCAAAAAATATTAAAAATTTCTCCTCATAATTTAGTAGTGCACTGGCATCTACACAGTACATAAATGTATCATTATAATAACATCTTGTTCTTACTGATAACATAATTAGCTTAATTCCATAACAATTCTAAAATGTTAATAACAATGAAAATTCAAAGTAGATGGCAAGATTCTTATTGTGCTGATAAAGATAAAATATGTAAATTCAATACTGATTAGGTACTGTATACTGGCTCATTGAAAAAAAGGGAACCGTTTCACAAAAAAATTAAGCTTAGACTGCTAAATCTGGATAGCCAACTATACAAAGTCAACTTTGCGATATTGTCTTACAACTACAATTTTTTAAGAATGATTGGTCCACAGTTGATGAGTAGAATATACATAAATGGGCTACTGACACCATTGCAAGTAAAAGACTTGCCAAGACAATCAAAATGTAAATCAAAGGAAAGTGAAAAGAAAGTAAAAAGACTGGAAAAAATGAAGCAAAATTGATAACTTGGTTAATGAGCGAACAATACTCTAGTTTTGATTAAATCAGAACTTTTCTTGCACCTTTTCTTGGGGAATAGGGGATTGGTGTAGTGAAAGCCCAACCTTAACCTTTGGATGCTATTCTCATTAAACATATGCATAAAAGACAAAATTTAGACCACAAATAGATTCATGCAATCTACCAACCTTTTTTACAGTGAGTCATTGCAACTTATTAGTTATTTCTGGCCTAGGCTATCTGTAAGATTCTTACAACTGTGAAGTGCAACTTAGCCAGCTAAGTCTTTATAGGCTCAGATTTTAGACTACAAACCAGCTTCAAACATTTAGTAAAGCAAGTGCAAGGAATAGTTAGTTTGAAGGCTCTGCCTCCCCATAGGGTGAGAACAAACACAGTCACACTGTATGATACATTACAGAAAACATTGGTTAAAAATATTCTCTGGAATTTTACATTTTCACTAGTATAGAATCAATTTGATTTCTAAAACTGACTTATTATAAAAATACTCCTGTCAATTTAAAACTTTTTCATAAAGCATATCTGAAGTACACTGATAAAATGTTATTAAAAATATTAAAATTTGATATTCACAGATAAAATAGGCTCAAGTCAAAATTATTAAGACAATTATTGAAGCATTATTCAAACCCCAATTTTGTTTATTTTCATACAATTAGTGATTCACAAGTTCTTTAACAGAGTTGTACCTAATCTGACTACATGATATCTATCAAAATCTCTCTAAAATCAAGTGACAAAAAATGCCCACAGTTTCAAGCACCATAAAATATGGCTTAAGTAAGTAATATCCTCAATTGTTTCATAATAAACGTCATGTCACTTGAATGTACCATTCTCCAGAAAAAAAGATGAACTTGCAAGGTTTGATAAGTCTGCGTTTACAGGTAGATGTCATAGTTTAATATACATGAGGCAGCTTTATATCGTGGTCAACAATATTATATTATATCAGTTTCTCTAGCCTCCATGTCTTATTCGTCATAATATTTTGATTTTCAAATTCAGGGTCCCCTAGTAAAAGATCTTGCATTTCCTCTTGATCACAGAAGAATCTGAGTTGAGAATACAGTTGAGAATACAGAGTTAAAATTAGGCCTCTCCTCTCCACTCGGGGTCCTCTTGCAACTGAACCTGGCTGACATCCATGGTTACATCTTGAAAAATAATATATTCCAAAAAAGTTTAGATGGTGCAGTAATAATAATAATAATAATAATTAAAATCAATAAATCTTGGACGCATTACTTGTCGTACGTCTGAATAACATGACAGACAAGAAGAAAATAGTTGCTCTTGAAAATGGACTTTAAGTAATGAAAATGCAAGATGACAGCTAGTAGATAGTACATGTGCATGCAATTTATTTGAAATTCTGACTTTTCAGTCCTAATGATTTAGATTATTTATAGCCAATAATCTGAGAAAATAAAATATTCAACAGAGAAATTGATTGCAGTAAATCCTGCTCGTACCTGACTGCTTAATATTCACTGCAGCAAACCTCTCTACGACATCGTCGAGCTGATCAGTAGGGTCATCATAATCACATCCTGTGTTCGCTTTTTTCTCGAGGCAGTACTTAAGGAAACTACACCAAAGAGAAGTTGAAAATAAAGAAAGAATTGCCTACTTTCTTTTGTCTTTCTGTATGGACTTTCATTCACAATAAAAGAAAGAATTGCCTAGTAGACACTATTTTGTCTGTCAATTTGGAGTTTAATTTACATGTTTTTTAACTTTCCTTTTTTTTCTATTTTTTTTTCATTTAACAGTCTGTCTGAACTAAAACATGATAGCTTTCTCTTTTTAATCTTTCTATCCTCTGTTTTTTTTTTTGTCAGTCTGTCTGAACAAACATTAAAAATTTAATTTATGAACTTTATTAAATCCTTAACATTTCTTTTTTTGTTGGTTTGTCTGTCTGTCTGAACAAAAGTTCTTAGAAACAATGAGATTAAATAAAGATTAAATAAAGGAAAAAAAATTTGAACCTAACATGGCTGATTTGTGTTTGGTTTGAAAAAGTCTTATAATTTGATTGAACTTTTTTTGCTTACTGATCAAATAAATTAAAATAATTCACTTCACCTGTTCCATTGTTCATCTTGCGAAAGAAGAAACGGATTCCCTACAACAATCAATAGGGCCTTTGCTCTTGTGATCGACACATTAAACCTCTGAAAAAAAATTAATCCCACATGTAACTGTATGTGCGGGTGAACACTGAAGACAGTATAGTCTGAGACTAACTGTTCATATCTCTTCTGTGAATTCCGCATCACATGGCATAGTCTCCGCAGTGCCATAGTGGAAAGAAATGGTGATGAAAATAGTATGGACTCTAGCTGTTTAAATAACCTTACATTTCAAAATATGTGTGTGCACATCCACATGTACAAAGTCTTATGAATTATGTGTTCACGCATGTACACATGCCACAGCACAATCATGGTAATGACACTATCTTTTCAATGGGCAAAAATTATCAAACTTTCAAATGTATACCTTTATAAACACATAAAGTATATAGTATTAGTGGTACTCTTACTGCACAGATTAGAACTATAGATTAGCTTACTTTTTTATTCTGTTGTGACCATCCAATAGGAATTGGGTAGGAGTATCAAAATTTTAAAAATAAATGGCCTAAAAAATACCGCATCTGTAAAATTCACGATTTCCCCCCCACTGAAAAATATCAAGTTATTACCATATGCTGAGGTGGCACTAGAAATTTTTTCTAAAGCCAAATTACTACTTTTTCATCACTTTTTTCTCCAAAATGGTTTAAATTTGACTAAAATAAGTCAAATCAACCCTATTTTGTTTAGCCAATTGAAGTCAGTTTTAGCATTTGGCTTAAATGGGCAGTGTTAACTCTACCCCAGTTTATGTGTCCACATGCATAAGTGTACAAATGACTGACCTTTGGGTTCTTTAAAAAGCCCAGCTTGAACTCTGCGTCCAGAGCCAGGTAATCGGGGTTACTACTCACGGTGGACACCATGATGACCCGTCTCTCCTGACCCTGAAATTCCTCCACACTGCCCACCTTTATGTCCCGAAAGTTTTTCTTGAACAGCAGTTGCCTCAGTTTTTGAACCTGTGGAGAGAATAAAAAGGGATGTCTGTGCATTTACAGGCCCGTAACCAGCATTTTCAAAAGGGGGGTTCTTTTTCTGAAAAAGTGGACCTTTTTCCATAAAAACTTCATGTACCTAGATCAAATTTTACCCACAGTGGACCTTTTCCCAGCAAAAGTGGCAGTTCTTTCCCAGCAAAAGTGGCAGTTCTTTAAAACCCCCGAACCCCCCCTGGCTACGCGCCTGATATAATACTCATCCGTTACATTCAGCAATTACTTTATCTTTATCTTATTTTACTATATCTAGTAGTTAGCCATAACTCTGAACAGGCTGCATATTGTTAGTACATTACATTATAACCAAGCTCAGGTGGATTAGTAATTGAATTTGCCATGTGAGATGGGAGTGAGCAAATTCACCACAATTTTAATTTTAATTTTTTAAATTTTTCTTTATACTTTATCACATGTACACTTCTGTAGTTAAAGTAGGACTTTTCATAAGCCTAACAGTACCATATCTATAACATACTATTAACTCAGATGTATTGTGGCTGTACTTTAATTTAAGGTAAATGGAATGTTGGACCTTTAAAGAATGTTGACTACTGGCTCTTTAGAGCTATGCCACATTCTTAGAATCTTTTGCCCTAACTCAGCAAAAAGGCCCAGTTAATAATTGTAAACAAATTTGCAAAGTTTTACTAGGCAGCTTCAATTAATTGGCATTTGGCGTGAAGCCCGATTTGATATTGCAAACTGTTGTTAGTAACTTGAAAAGGGAGAGGGACTGGGGAGGGGTTGCCTGTATTCATCATGGAATAAGTTCTGTCATATTTCCCTCACTTGTTTTCTGTAGGGGGAAATAATTCCAGTTTCATTCTGCAAGACTCGGATGCCTCTGGCCTCCAGTAGCTTCTCCACATATCCCAACACAATAGTTGCTTCTTCTGGATTGAAGAATGATGGACTCCTTTCCTCCCTCATGTCCTCCCCAACCACTCCATGGAATACAAAGGGACACCCCATTTTTGGTAAACCTTCCCAGTTGCAGAGGGACTCCCTGGCAAGTCGGTCAGCACAGGCTTCTAGCTCGTTGTGGTAGAACTGTTCGTTTGGAAGCTTGAGGATAGCAGGATGTGATCTGTAGTTTTTGAGGAGTTTTGTAAGGAGAAATGGGTTGTAATGGCCTTGACGTTGGTACAGTACATCTTGATCGTCGTCATCTGAGCCAGGACTCGAACCACCCCTCTTCTTGTACACATCACAGTAGGTCATGTATCTTTCTAGGAGTGAGAGTCCTGTAAGACATTAAAATGATGAGACATTTCATATACATGTATAAATGTATAAATGAAGTTATTCTTTATCAAAGAAACTAAATAACTATGAGGTTCAAAAGGTTTTAATTTCACCAATATATGTACAAAAGAGATGAAAGAGACATTTTGTCAATGCTTAAGTACAAAATCTCTACTACCACATGTAAAAGTATTTCAGTGTTTGCAATTTTACCAGAGCTTATAGAACTACCAAAAAAAACTGATCCTTGTCAAAACCTAGTCCTAGTCAAAAGAAAGACTTTCTTTTGTCAAATTTAAAATTATTGAAGGAATAATTCTGGGCACAGCCATAGCAGTAAAAATGTTTCATTAATTGCATTACCTTTTATTTTACTTAAATCTCAGAAGCAGAAATCACTGGTCAATAAAAAGCTTTTAGAATAAGTCCTACATGTACATGTATATGATTTTACCAGACTCTCAAACACCTTTGTAAATATTATAGTTAATCATAGTACTTTTGTCCACAATTTTCAACTTCACTTTTCTTTTAGTCATAGTCTTATTTCATTTTTATTTAAGCCCGAGGTAGTAATGTAACTTCCCCTTTTAATGCATTTCATAACACATACACTCACACACACTGGCAGATTAAAACTTTACTATTACTCATATTATCATTTTTATTATAATGGCTGTTGGAGGCATATTATTATAATTAAATATATTAAAAACTATTATAATTATAATTATATATATTAAAAACTTATTTGCAATATAAAACAAAATTTACCTGCATAATTATCACTGCTTCCTTATTATTAATCCAGCAGAGAGCTTAACCTTTGGGAGTTTACAGGGAAATATCAACAAGTGTGCTTTATGTAATCTCATTTAATGGCCTATTAATTAGGCAAATGACTTTATAACTTTATAACTTAGCCTAGTGAGACCCAAGGGAAATTTACAGACTGACCCTCTCAAAGGTCTTCAGGCCCATAAGTCACACCCTTAAGAAATGCACAAAACAATAATACACAAAATAGGAGACTATCAATTCTGATACAATAATACATTATGTTTAACTGCACAGTCAACATCAAATTTTTTAAAATTATGCACAACAGGTAACACCGACGAAAGTAAAAGCATAAGGCTTCAGGCCCATCAGAGTTCAAGTTTATACTTAGAAAGTGCCAAAATGAGAAAAATGAAAATTTCACAAAAAATGCATAAATTTAATAAAAGTGATAATCTAATAGAGCTGGTTTTCTAATATGAGCTGTTAATCAATCCTAAGAATCATTCTTGTAAGACTAGTTGAAAAATTAGAAAGTAACAGTTTTCTTTCTATAACGTTAATGGTGGCAGTGTACAAAAGAGGTTTTTTGTCAATTTTGATGCAACATTACATAATGATTAACTGTATAAATACCACCAATTTTTAAATATCTACTATTAAAAACATGGACATTAAAAAAAGGTGATTACCACTGGGCTTCATGCCCAAGGGAGCTCTAAGTCCCACATTGAAAATTCCAATATGTGAAAGATAAAAATTTTCACAAAAAGCTGTATAACTTCCAGAAAATTAACTAATGAGACAGATTTTCCAACTGAAGCTGTATTTCAGTCCTATGTTTCTTTCCTTTAAGTGTAAAAAGAGTAAGTGACATGGTTTTCCTTTCACGGTCACTAAGGAGGCAGTGCCTAAAATAGGGTTTTGTTCAATTTTGATGCAATATTACATAATGCTTAACAGCATAATAACCATCAGTTTTTTAATGATAAAATAAAACTATCATGGATATTCACAAAATGTGTCTAGCCCATAGAGTTCAGAAACACTTTGAAAATCCCAAAATCTAAACAAGAGAAACTGTATTAAAAAGTGTTTATTTCCATTTTCAATACCTTTTTTACATGAAAAAAAATAATCGATTTACTGTCATTTTTATATGATCAATTAAAATATGTTGTCAAAGGAAACATATCAATAGAACAAATTTAAATGTCCAACTTGCTCCATTCTGAGATTCTTAACTTAGTGAATGATTGAATCTGACGAACTTCAATGATATGAGTTCCCTTCCATTTTTGATACTTTATTACACAATGCACAATAAAAGGTGTACTGTCATTTTTATATAATCAACTAACAATATTTTTAAGAAGCAGAAAATGTCAAAACAACACTTTTACATATCTAATTTGTTCCATATTGAGACTGTTAACATGCCTAAGAATTAAATCTGAAGAAAAGCCACTTATATGCAAAAAGGCTAATAACTTCATCAAAACTTAACTGATCAAGCTTATTTTCAAACTTGATCTGTATATTAGTCAGACTGATCACTCCTGTAAGTTTCAAGACAAAAGGCTGATTGGTTTTCCTTAAAATGTGTTATCAGTGTTGCATATATGCTGAATAATGGAAAAAAACAGCATAACTTTAAATTTGTAAAAATAGTCCAATCAAGCCAATTTTCGAACTTGACCTGTGTATTATGAATGTTCATCAGTTCTGTAAGTTTCAAGCCAAAAGGTAAAATGGTTTTCCACTTATTGTGTTATCAGTGCTGCATATATGCTGAGAAAATGCAGAAAATGGCCCGATCATGTTAATTTTGATGCAATAATAAATCATGCCTACAATAGCACTGTCAATCAACACTGAATTTTAATCATGCACAACAGGTGACATCGTCAATAACAGGAGCGGATCCAGAGATATTTTCTGACAGTATTCCAAATTATCTTTGTTGATCCATCCTACATTTTTGATGGTCTTCCAACAGAAAAAAAACAGATACCCATCAATATGAACTTTAAAATCTGAAAGACCCAGAAGACGGCCTCAATCCACCCCTGCAATAAGATTACAGTTTCAGGACCAAATTCACATAATGAAAATCCCAATATTTGAATAATGATGACAATGCATAAAATAATATTACATAATGTTTAAAGACATAAAAACCAATGCAACTGTTTATGTGGAAATACAGAGAATGTGAAGAGCTTCAGGTGGATGGGAGCTGAAAATGCCAGTGTTTGAAAAATAAATTAAAAAGAAAACACAACAAAAATATCCCATTAAAGCTGCTATTCAAACTTTTAATCTTGCTGTAATAACATGATATGAATAACCCCAATGTGTTTGAGGATAATAAGGCACTGTTATTCAATTTTTTTTTCTTTTGTTAACTTATTTGCAATATTAAACAACATTTACCTGCATAATTATCACAGATTCCTAATTATGTTACACAGTTAAGAGAGCTTAACCTATGGGACTTTACTGGGAAATCTCAACGAGTGTTTTATGTAATCTTATTTAATGGGCACTTGGAAATTAATTAGGCAAATGATTTTATAGCTCTGAATTTAGCTTGTGACTACCCCAAGGGACAATTACCACCATCCATAAACAGTAGCCCCATATAGCACTCTATAGAGCTGCATTGCTTCCAGAACAGAAAACAATCACTCTGATTTTCCAACACAAACTGCACGTCAGTCTTACAAAACTTTTCAGTAAGTTTGAGTATCATAAGTAACATGGTTTTTCCTTAATGGTCATTCCGGCAGCCATTTCCAAAATAGAGTTTTCTTCAACTTTTATGCAATATAACATAATGACCATCAATTTTTAATAATAAAATAAAAGAAAATGTGACATAGAAAGGTCTTCAAGGCCATGGAAGTTCAGAGTCACACTTTCAAAATGCCAAAATGTACCTGTATACAAGAGATAACTGTATTGAATTGGTTTTCTTCCATTTTCAACACCTTTTTTTCATATAACAAAGTAATCAATTTACTGTCATTTTTAAATGAACAACTGAGAAAATTGTTGACATAGGAAAAATATCAATAGAACAATTTTAAATGTCCAGTTTGCTCCATTCTGAGATTCTGAACATGGTGAATGATTGAATCTGACAAACTGTAAAGATATGAGTTTATTATTATTTCCATTTTTTGACACTTTATTACACAATTACAGGTTTACCATCTTTTTTATATAATCAACTAACAATATTGTTAAGACGCAGAAAATGTCAAAAGAACACCTTTACATATCTAATTAGTTCACAGATGAGATTGTTAACATGCCTAAGAATTAAATCACAGGAAAAAACACTTATATACAAAAAAGGCATAACTTCACCAGAACTGAACCAATGGAGCTTATTTTCGAACTCCATCTGTATTTCAGTAAGACTGATCACCCCTGTAAATTTCAAGACAATTGGCCAATTGATTTTCCTTGAAATGCGTTATCGGTATTGCATACATGCTAAAAAAAAGTGAAAAAACAGCATAACTTCCATAAAATTGGTCCAATCACGCTGATTTTCAAACTTGACCTGTGTATTATGAATAGTCATCAGTTCTGTAAGTTTCAAGCCAAAAGGTAAAACGGTTTTTCACTTATCGTGTTATCAGTGTTGCATATATGCTTAAAAAAATGAAAAAAGAGCATAACTTCCATAAAAATGGCCCGATCATGCTGATTTTCGAACTTGACCTGCGTATTATGTATATTCATTAGTTCCATAAGTTTCAAGCCAAAAGGTAAAACGGCTTTTCACTTATCGTGTTATCGGTGTTGCATATATGCTGAAAAAAGTGAAAAAACAGCATAACTTCCATATAGATGGCCATATCATGCTGATTTTCGAACTTGACCTGCATATCATGAAAGCTCATCAGTTCTGTAAGTTTCAAGCCAAAAGGTAAAACGGTTTTTCACTTATCATGTTATCGGTGGTCAAAGTGCACGGCGACGACGACAGACGCAGGTGATGGCTATATGTACAGACACATCTGTGTCTGTACATAAAAAGTGAAAAAACAGCATATATTCCCTATAAGTGACCCGATCATGCTGATTTTCGAACTTGACCTGCGTATTATGAATATTTATCAGTTCTGTAAGATTCAAGCCCAAAGGTAAAATGGTTTTCCACTTATCGTGTTATCGGTGCTGCATATATGCTGAAAAAAGTGAAAAAAACGGCATAACTTCCCTAAAAATGACCCTGTAAGTTTCAAGCCAAAAGGTAAAATGGCTTTCCACTAACCATGTTGTCTGTGCTGCATATATGCTGAAAAAAGTGAAAAAACAGCATAACTTCCCTAAAAATGACCCGACATATCTGTGTCTGTACATAAAAAGGCGAATTTTGAAATGAAAAGCGATTTTATTAATTGTATTTTTCGTTTCTATGCAGTTCACTTCAAAATATCATTGCAATATTAAACAAAATTCACAGATTGTCCTACTTAAAAACAAAGTGGTAAATGCACATGGCATCTGTGCCATACGCATACTTGCAAAGTACGAATTAACACGAAGGCCATTTCTGATGATTATCGTACTAGTAAACTCCTTTATTTTCTTTCAACTATTGCAATACAAAGCAGAATGCATATAATATCAAGTAAAAATATTTGCATAGCATTTATATATGTCCTTGGCCAACAAATATCAGACGCATGTACATGCTACCTGTACTAGTAGCCTACCCATACTTTTAAAGACACAGTGAAAAGATTGCAATTTCACTTCGCGATTTGCTGAGCACATGGCATAACTAATTCTACATTATTACGCGAGGTTTACAACAGTATAGCCGATAGACCACCCCGACACGATCACTCGATGTTAAGTTTGAAACACATTGACAGATTTGCACGATGACCCACCCACCTCTGCCTCCAGCAGTTTCCAGTATTAAATGAAATATATACCACTATAACAATAGCAATTGTTCGTTCAGTTCACATTACAATTTATCTACTAAATATTAGTAATTTATCAACGCAGTTGGAAAATTGACAGGCTCAAAATTACTTCACAAAAATACCATGTAAAATTATTGCTAAAATATACAATGACGTAAAAGTATTGATTGTAGCGTTCATTTTATCAATAGCTGCCTCTTACACAACACTGAAATGTAATGAAGAATATTATCACGGCATATATCTTTAGAACTGTATCAATATATTCTGTGCAAGTTAGGATAACAATACTGGTACACTGGTTACATACCATTTCATATATAAAATGTTAGTCACTAAATTTGTCTGTCACGATGTACATGTATCACGGTGTCCGTCTTTAGTTGCGACGATATTCTTTGCGCAAGCAATAACAACAATAATTCATTAAGCTGCATAATATCTGATATATAAAACATTCCAAACTTGTTTTCATTTTTTCCATTAATAATTAATTGCCTCTTCCACAAAACTAAACATTGATGAAAACATTATCAGGAGTTGGATCTTAAGAAATGTAGCATTACACATCCTGTATTTTGCACATAAAATAAGTCGTGTGGTACATGTATATCATAAACAAAATGTCAGTCCTACATTTTGTAAATAATAATTTTTGTTATTTAATCTAGTGAAATAGCTAATCACTCAATACTTAGGATATTTTCACCCTGTAAATCTTTTTCTGATCTGACTCATCTTTAACGCAATTTTTTCAACTCTTCGGCTCCAGGGAAATACCAGTAGGTTCCCTTAACACAATCTGAAAGCCTCATCACATCATCCGAGTGAGGGTCTCCGCCAGCGCCAACCATGCGATCCAGCATGAACTCAAAGTTTTGAGGATGAGCAGCATAGCCAATGAAGAACAGACCACATTTGTCACTCAGATTGCCATAGGGCATGGACTGACGAACAATCTCAAACTTCTTTGGCTGTGCAAAGGCATTTCCTGGATGGATGAATAATGAAGTCATTTACGCCAAAACCAGTATTTTCGATATAAAAAATGTCAAGTGCTTCTGGATTAAATTTAACATCAACATATATACACTGTACTAGTATGAGGAGTGTTGCATAGTCCTTGAATAACCAGTAGTTCATGCACACATACATTAAATACTGTACTCCAAAGCACACATTCAGCAAAACAGCTGTACATGTACATTGGCTTTCAACAATGTATGTATGGTTTTCTTACTCGGGCACCAACTGTTACTTGTGGCATAGTTTTTTAATGAGCATTGATGTTTGAATTTAACAACAATTTTCCTAATGATATAATGACCAAAACATCTCAATCAGTAATAAATCACTCTCACTCACCTCCAGTCATTCGGGCAACATGAGAAGAGATGGGTTTTTTCTTCAACTCGGTGCTGTCTTCCCTACTTCTGCCAACCCAACCTTCCATGACAGAGTCTAAAACAAACACTTTAACACTTAGTAATGACTTAAGAGGTTAGAAAAAGTAGAAATATTTTATACAATGAACACTGAACACTGCACTAATTCAGTTTTAAATTTTGCCATCTTTTGCAAGTGGTCTGTAGCTAAGATTTGTCACTCTGGATTTGGTTTAAGCACTATTAACTTTCCTAATTGTGTCAATTAGTTCAACATTATTTTCCATATCATATCAATTTTAATGGATTGCTGATATACATGCACTAGCATGTAATTAGTGTATTTTTTTTACCTTTTGTGCTGTTAATGACATTCATTCGATGAATCCACTTCTGTGTAATCTGTTTTAAAAAATGTGAATTTTTAATTTACTTGCATTTATTTTCCATGCCTGATAGCAATAATTGAAGGCTTAATTTGCAGTCCCTTTCTTCATAGCAGTGTGCTATATTTTGCTTTACAGGATGTCGTTTTGGAATTCAAAACATCACCATTGCATTTATGATATTTAGGTCCAAAAATGCGCCTAAATATGCTTGTACTCAGGTATGGGTAAGGGTACAAACACAAATGACAAATATGAACCCAAATAAACAGAAATGCATGTACCCCTGCTTTATGACAAGCAGGTTGTCTGTGGATACAAATAACTTCCTAAATGATAAATTTAATAAGTAACAAGATACTTTTAATTTTGGTAAAATTGTAGTAATGATCCATGTAAAATTGCACATCATCAGCATCAATGTAGACAATATAGAACAAGTACATTAATCAATACACATACCACATAACTCCCACCAGTCTCTTTCTCCACGGCCACTTCTTGGCGAGATTCATCATCTGCTGGGTTCTCAGTACCTGACACATAATAGAAAACGCAATTAAACACTTCTTCAACATCAGAATGGAATCTTTTTTCTTCATAATCGATTTCATTCCTTTGGCTTTTAACATAAACATACTGGTGTACTTGAGAATTATTGAAAGAATACAAAAAGGATCTTGAACACAAGAAAAATAACAAAACCAATGTACATGCAACTGGCACCTCATCATGAACCTACAAAAACACTCAGAACCAGTTTTTTAATTGCCCAAATAATCTGCATGACATCGCTTCAAAGGCATTGCTGTCACTCACCATCAATGAATCCTGACAGATCCCTGCCATATCTGAAGACGAAGCTGTACACATCCTCATACTCCTTGACACTGTCCTTGGGGAGACTCTTCAAGATCTGCTGACACAGCTCAAACAACTTGCTCTGTTCATCGCATTTAGCATGGACAAAAATATCCCCACCTAAAGCAGAAAACAGGGAACCCTCAAAAAATATACCCAAACTGATCATATACTACACCAACAATATACAGTACCTTATACAGTCAAATGTATTTTGAACATTTCTTTGCCAGCATGTTATATCTATTATATAATGTACATATGCCTTGAATACCAGTGCATGAAAATATACTATCATTAAAAACTGTGTTACATTTTGACCCTCTATCTAAAGCATCAATTTTATGAAGTTAATTAAAGCAATCCAAGCCAGGATTTTGAACACATTCTCATTGCATGAATCACTTCTTGCTGAACTTATCCGAGGACAATTGAAACTTTTAAAATACAATATTGTAAATAATAATCATATTCAGCAATCTTGACAAATCTTGTGCTTTATCAAGAATTGTTAGAGTTATGGCAATTGTCAAACAAGGCAGCAAAGCTGTCAAATGTACAGACAAAAAGCAGGAAATAACAAAATAGGCTACTGTCAATTCTGAAGGTCATTTTGGTCAAAATTGTTGAAATAGGAGGTGCTCTGAAGTTCCAGGTGTTCAAAATTGATGAAATAATGTCATTTTTGACCACAAGTTGTCTGTCTCGCCAAGCCTTATGTTTTATTTTTCTGGGGTTCAAAATTTATTATCCATTACCGTACTGCACATTTTGCTTTCACCACCAATATGTACTTTTTGATACAACGTAACTTGAAAACCGTATGGAATACAAAAAAACGGAGACCACCCACAGTGTTGGGCTTTACATGCTCTACAAAATGCAAAAAAGAATGGGTCTCTAGCATTAACGGTTCTCGAATTAGAGACAATTTTCAGTTTCGGTATCTTATGGCCGCTACTCCCGTGAAAATGCACCGATTGACCCCAAATTCACGGAGATGAAAGATGACCTGAAGGGTAACACTTTCCAATAATATTATTGGTTAAGTCTGTGTGGTGTCTGAATAACAGTGCAAATAATTTTTTTTAGTAAAAAAATTCGTTTTCTTGAAAATTTTGGCCCGTTTGACCTTGAAATAAAGGTCAAAGGTCAAATCCAAGGGCATATTTGAAATCTACACATATGACTTTTGGAAAGCCGTCTGTAGAAATTTTTCCCATAATTCCTTCCGTAGGGTAGATAATGAGCATTTAATTTTGCCATTTTTGGACAAGGGTGCATTGCAATGAGTGCCACACCTAGACCCCAATACCGACAAAGCCCAAATTTTACGTGGAACGAATTGAGATTATAGGTGACCTAAATCCAAGAGATGGGTATGGCGGCCCTTACCGTCTAGGAGGAGAAGTGGTAACGGTAACATGGCGGCGGAGCCGGCGGAGCTGGCGGAGCCGGCGGACCGGACCGGACGGGACTAAAACCATGTGTACCGCCAGCGCCAACGCTGATGGTACAATAATAAAATATATGTATCATGGATTTTCAGAAAATGTGATAAGCATGGGACTTCAAGCCTGTGGAACCTCAAAGTCACACCTTGAAAATGCCAATATGTGAAAAATTAAATTTTCACAAAAAAACTGTTTAACTGGCAGATTGCATTGCCTACTGAAGCTATATTTTAGTCCCATGTTTCTTTCCTGTAAGTTTGAGAACAGTAAGTGACATGGTTTTTCTTAAATGGTCATCATGGTAGCAATGCCCAAAATAGGTTTTTTTCAAATTTTGATGCAATATTACATAATGTTTAACAGCATAATGACCATCAATTTTTAATAATAAAATATTAGTATTATGGATATTTAGAAAATGTGACTAGCAAAGGTCTTCAGGCTCATGGAACTTCAAAGTCATAACTTGAAAATGCCAAAATGTAAACGAGACAGCACTGTTCTGAAATGTTTTTTTTTTCCATTTTTAACAATTTTTAACATTAAACAAAATTAACAGTTTTCTGCCGTTTTTATATGATCAACTAAGAAAATTGATGAGATGGGAAAAATATCAATAGAGCAGTGTTAAATGTCCAATTTCTTCCATTCTGAGATTCTGAACATAGTGAATAATTGAATCTGACAAACTGCAATGATATGAGTTTATTTCCATTTTTGAAACTTTATTACACAATACATGATAACAAATTAACCATCATTTTTACAAAATCAACTAACAATGTTGTAAAGATGCAGGAAATGTCAAACAAACCCTTTTAATATCTTATTAATTAAATAATGAAACTGTTAACATGCCTAAGAATTGAATGTGAGGAAATGTGAAAAAACAGCATAACTTCTAAAATAATGGCCCGATTATGCTGATTTTTTTAACTCAACCTGCGCTTTAGCAGGATTGACCACTCCTGTGAATTTAATGACAATTGGCCTATATGTTTTTCTTATATTGTGTTTACAGTGTTGCATATATGCTGAAAAGTGAAAAAAAAGCATAACTACTTAAATAGTGGCCTGATCATGCCGATTTTCTAACTTGACCTGTGTTTTAGTAAGATAGATTACTCTTGTGAGTTCCATGACAACAGGCCTATTGGTTTTCCTGGAATGTGTTTACAGTGTTGCATAAATGCTGAAAAGTGAAAAAAAAAGCATAACTTCTACAATAATGGCCCGATCATGCTGATTTTCAAACTTGACCTGCGTTCATGAATATTCATCAGCTCTGTAAATATAAAGCCAAAAAGTAAAACTGCCTTCCACTTATCGTGTTTACAATGAAAGTGCACGGCGCCGGCGCCGGCGATGACGGCGACGACAGACGCAGGTGATGGCAATATGTACAGACACATCTGTATATATATTTACTGTACTGTTTGAGAACAGTAAGTGACATGGTTTTTCTTAAATGGTCATCATGGGAGCAGTGCCCAAAATAGTTTTTTTTCAAATTTTGATGCAATATTACATAATGTTTAACAGCATAATGACCATCAATTTTTAATAATAAATTAAAATATTAGTATCATGGACGTTCAGAAAATGTGACTAGCAAAGGTCTTCAAGCTCATGGAACTTCAAAGTCACAACTTGAAAATGCCAAAATGTAAACAAGATAGCACTGTTCTGAAATGTTTTTTTTCCATTTTTAACAATTTTTAACATAAAACAAAATTAACAGTTTACTGCCATTTTTATATGATCAACTAAGAAAATTGATGAGATGGGAAAAATATCAATAGAGCAGTGTTAAATGTCCAATTTCTTCCATTCTGAGATTCTGAACATAGTGAATAATTGAATCTGACAAACTGCAATTATATGAGTTTATTTCCATTTTTGAAACTTTATTACACAATACACGATAACAAGTTTACCATCATTTTTACAACTAACAATGTTGTAAAGATGCAGGAAATGTCAAACAAAAACCTTTATGTATCTTATTAGTTTAATAATGAGACTGTTAACATGTCTAAGAATTGAATCTGAGGAAATGTGAAAAATATGCTGAAAAGTGAAAAAACAGCATAACTTCTACAATAATGACCCGATCATGCTGATTTTTCGAACTTGACCTGCGTTTTATGAATATTCATCAGCTCTGTAAATATAAAGCCAAAAAGTAAAACTGCCCTCCACTTATCGAGTTAACAAGGAAAGTGCACGGCGCCGGCATCGGCATCGGCATCGGCGACGACAGACACAGGTGATGGCAATATGTACAGACACATCTGTGTCTGTACATAAAAAGTAAGAATTAAGGTTGGTAAATAAAAGTTGGCGGGAAATGCCATTTAACCTGGGTAAATTTGTTTAATATGAGTTTATGGCAGGAAAATCCTGGCTCCGAATGCTTTAAATGACGCATGAAATTGATGTACTTGTTCTACAATATGCATTGTTATTTTGCATATATACTGGTACATGTACATTGCTGTACCTGTACTGGGCATCTCTCCCAATGGACCCTGGCGGTGTCGGTATGCATAGTCCTGTTTGGTTTTTCTACCAAGCTGAAAGGCAGAAACATTTTTTTTTCAAGTAAGTTAAACAAAATATATATACGGTATATATTTACCAAAATTACGCTAAACAAATACTAGCATGTAGGTCAGTTAGAGAAGATTCAAATTTTTTTATATATCATAAGTTGACAGGTCAGAAAATGGATAAATGATGCACATTAAGTATTTACAAACCATATGTTATCAGTAAATGTAACAATAAACATATAAACCAAATGAGCAATTTTACATGGGAAAAACTATAATGGAAGGAAGT
This sequence comes from Lingula anatina, assembly GCF_051362555.1. Lineage (NCBI taxonomy): Eukaryota > Metazoa > Brachiopoda > Lingulata > Lingulida > Lingulidae > Lingula > Lingula anatina. Next base: position 25,764,369 of record NC_141767.1, read on the forward strand.
GTTTTGTTGGGGGGGTGGGGGTGGTGGGAGGCAATAATATCAAGAGCAGATCTGGCATGAAATATTTTCTGGGCCAGTATGTGCTCTGTGCTGTTTGAAGTGGGTCTTGGTTAATGTCTATACCTGGCTGTAACAATTGGGGCCAAAGCCAACACCAGCCCATATCTCAGAATCCTCAGTTCTGTCAGCAGGGGGGTCCACAGCATCAACATGTTTCTGCAGGTTGGCCACCACTTTAGCACACGCCTTGGAATCTGCCTCTGGTTTCAAGTGGATCCAAAGGTACAAAGCATGCTGCTTGGTCTGAGAAAAGACCTGTAAAATAAAGACAATTGAACTTTGAAAACATTATGTTGTACTATAACATTATTATTAATATTATTAGTATAACATTTATTTTTGTTTTACATCAGGATTTTCCATTTTATTTTTATTTTTTATATTTTCTGAAATTCTTGGTTTATAAGCTTGTTTGTATGTTTGCTTGCTTATACATTATCTCTGATATTGTTATGCAGTGGTTAAAATGACTGCTATCCTAAGGATAACTGTCCAAAGGACAATTTGATCGTAAGGCTAGTGTTATTCATTGGATAGTGCTATCCAGTGTCCATGAGACTGGACCCTGGTTAACAAAGTTGGTTGTAATTCACACTCAAGCACTTATGACTAAATATCAAAAATACTAAAATTATTAAATTAAAATGAAAAACAAAAAGTACTTTAGCTTTCATATTTTCAAATAAGTCAAATATACTGAAATACTCATACTCACAGATGGCTGACTTTCCGGCAAGGTTGCAGCATGCACTGGCTGAAGGAGAGCATGTTTGGGAACATCACCACCATACAGTTTGTAAGCTGTATATGCTCCCGCAGTCCCTACAGCCACTGCTGCTGTACCTAGCAGCACTGGTCTCTTGGTGACGAAGGTCCTAGTGCCATAACTTCTACTGGACTGGAAAACTAGGACAGAAATAGTACAGTGTAGCAGACATTCTAATCATTTTAGGAAAATTATTTGGGAATAACATCTACCAGCATTACGAGCAGCAGCTTTTGCACAAGCTAAATTGTTAAATTTGAACTTTCTTCAGAGGCAGTGAACACACAATAAATGTAAAAAATAGAAACATAATGGAAATTTCAGCATTTACTCTTCAAACTAGACTAACAAACTAGCTGTTGCATAAATATTCTACATTAACCACTTTTATGACAAAATACTTATTTTGGGGCATCACAAAAAATACAAAGATCACAGACAATAACATAAAAGCCTTTATTTACTAGTACTTGTTCATGAACATCACTATTTCTTGCATGCTAATTCTAAAACCAAGGGGAAAAGGACTACCAAACACCTGTGGAGAATCTGAGAAATTGCCGGAGTCCAAAATAGAGCCAGCAATCAACTCTAAACAGAAATCAGACAGAAAGGTCCAGGTTGTAATAGGAAATTCTTCCAATCACAAGTTCATTTTTAGAAACACAAAGTAAATGTAAGCATACCTAAAAAAATCATACTTAATGATTTTAATTGTCTAATGTCAACTGAAACTCGTCTTCTCATTCAAAACACTACATAGTAAATGTATATCCAAACATTTCCAAGATAAATCCTTGAATCTCATTTATGTTAACATATTCAGTGCTGTCTCTCACCCTGACAAAACTCTGATTATATATTGTCTTTCACCCTTACAAAACTCTGATTATATATATAACCAATGCAGTTTAAATGTTTCCAAGCATGACACAGACATGTTATATCATGCCAATCAATCAAGAAACTCCGCCCTCTTTTGACAGTTCAACTTTCTTTCAACTTGTCCTTACATAAAGACTGAACTTCATTATATTAGAGTGCATTCAGAACTGCTTATCCACCACCTAAATATGACAGACTCCATTTGGAATATCGAACCCTCAGAACAGGAGAGATTTTTTAACTTGGCTTCTTTAAATCTTCAGAATATCAGACCGATCGGAACAATAAACCTTTAAAATATAAGGCGTACCCCCTGTCACCTACCCCTTCAGTATCTTATTACAATACCTGGATTTATATATAAAAGTAACTAGGATTAGATATAAAAACATACTTAGCAGGTTTCTTAAATTATGGTCACTTAATTTGACTTCATATGCTTATGCAATCGATTTACATGTTGCTACTGCATCATTTAAAACATAAATATTTTTCTCTGAATCTCAGCAGTGTTAACAACTGAAAGGAAATGGCCCTGATAATCTAGCTGTCACTGAATTGTGCAATATTGTGTCAACGATGTTTTGCATTTGATGATTGATTTTATTCATACAAAATGTGCACTGCTCCTTTTATTAAAGCAAATGAATGCAGAAATGAAGATCAATTCAACAACTGTGTTATTGGATTTTGTCCATGACTGTTTATAGAAAAGTAACAAGTGTGAAAAATGCTTTGCTTCTATGAATGGTTGAACTAATCAAATACTAACAAGGAAGCAATGTTGCTTCTATGAATGGTTGAATTCATGGTAAAATATTCAAGTCTCTCAAACAACAATCATATGTTACTTCCTAATAAACAAAGCATGAAGGACAAGAATGCCAAAATAGTTTCTGACAACTTCACGATATTGGGATAAGTCACATCTGACAGCAATATTTCATGTCATAAGGACATGTCCTGAATACTCTTCTCTGAGTACATAAGGATTGATCCTGATGATCATCTCAAGTTTCTCCTTAAATATTTCCTTTATAAAAAAATGTTGCTTCTATGAAAGGTCAAACTTATGATTACACACTAAACAGTCCTGGAATGTACAATTACATATTATTTCCCAACAAACAAAAAGTGAAGTACATTCTTTACCCTTTGGTCTACACAATCATGATATGAAGTTTATTGTATTTTTTACTTGGTTACATTCATCTATATTAAAGCTACTGTTTTTCGACGTTCTTTCCCTGCAACATGACAGCGGGTCAAGAGTTACACAACAAATATGACGTCACTACAACGGGTTAATAGTAGTAGTTTTGACCTCATTTCACCATTTGACCTTACACAACAAAACAACCCAATAAGAATGCATGTGTAAAGGTATCCATTTGGCTGCCAAAGGCAATTATACACACTTCTCTATTTATTCTTTATCGCTTACAAGAGTGAATATAGTTCAAATGGTACTGAACTATGCTCATTACGAAGTGCATATTTGATACCATACTGGGTTTTTATGCACTGTCATACCACCGCAACCCCAGGCAAAGTGACACCCCATCTTTCTCTCCACGCATGCTTTCAGTTTCAGTTGCCTCTAATTCACTGCCAATAATTACAGCAATACTATATCATTTATTCAGTTTGTTATAAATGTTTAAAATTTGAAAATACCAACCCGTTGGTCTGGCACTGCCAAGTTTCCTTAGGAATTGCGTGCTTCGTACGACAGCCATGTCAAAAATCCGTCTCAATCTATGCGACCGCGTTTCCCCAGGCCTCTGGTTATCGTGATATGTAATAACATCACATGACTTGTCATGTGACTGATTCTTGTCAAATCTCGAATATTATCGTTTAGACTGTTATGTAGACGCGAATGAATAGAAAATGGCGGCGACGGGCATGTGTTCATCTATTTCGCGGCGAATTTTTTCTTCCCTTAGAACTTCTAATGGCATGTTTTCATCTAAAAACAGGTAATGTTTGTGCAAACTGCATTTACACCTATTGACAAGTAGCCTTTGGTTGATCATTAAATTAAACGGATGAAAGTTACTTCTTTTTTGTGGTGGTTTATACCGTAACACACGTGTGCCACTCGCAATGTTCAGTGTGAGTGTTTATGTAAGTTTTCGATTTAAGTTGTCTTTCTCTTGTGTTTTAATTTAGTAGTACTATTTGTTGGTTGGGATGAGGACTAGGGATCTATTGAAGGATTAGAGTCGAGGGATTAAGGGAAAGTCAGCGAGAGTAAAATTACTTTCTTCACTTTTGAAATTAAAAATCCTGATGCAATATCAAAGACTTCTTGTAGTATCTGAATATTTGCTTAGATTTTTATATGTAACTGAAGTGAAGCTTTTGTATTAGAACATTGGTTATGGGATTCAGGTTTAAGGAATCATTGAATATGAAAAGTACTTTAAGTATGTTATTATTTATCTAATCTGTGATAGTTAGAATAAGGGTCACCACATGATTTCTTTCTAATTAAACAAGAGACTGGAAAATTTTCACACAGATAGCTACATATCTGTGTATGAATAAACCGTTCAATTTTTTGGTTTTTTTTTTTTTTTTATTTAGATGTCCCCAGGATCGGATATCCTAGAAAAAAAGGGGAAAAGTCCTTGTTCTAATGCATGGCATGTTTTGCCATGCGGCCTTTTAACAGCTTTTAGAAAAATTCAATTTAAAAGTTTGCCTTTACATTTTTACACTTCCAATCTTTCCTAGATTGTCAAAACAGGGTCCATGTGGTAGTACTAGCTGTTTTTAGCCATTCTTTAACACTGGTTCAGTTCTCAAAGTAGATTTGAAGCAGCATGCAATATAAAAATCTTATGTTCTGGGGACTTTTTTATGGCAGCTTGTGCAAACAAACAACTAGCGCCACCTGTGCTCCTTTATTGTAAAGTTTGCCAAGTCAAGAAACTGAAAATAAATTTCCAAAGCATATTAACTTTGCATGTAGATTGCTGATATGCCACCGCCTGATATTGTCAGTTTTATGTATAAATTATGACTTTTTCAGACTTTATCCAAGATTTATGTCAACGACAGCAACAGACTCTGAATCTAAACCTCCGGAGGTAGCTGAAACAACCGAGTCCAACCCACAAGAACACAGTGCATTGCTAGAAGCAAATGCAAAATTAGAGAAAGACTTAAAAGAATTGGAGGTAATCTGCATGATGCACAAATAACTATCTAATTTACATTACCAAATCCGTTTCCTTTTTATGTATAGTATGTTTCATTACTCTTGTTTACTGTAATTTTCACATCCTGCATAAAAGCAACTTGTTTTTAAATTGATTGGCATTATTTATTTTCAAAAATGTTATAAACCTTGTTATTTCACTTCAGGATAAGTATAAAAGGGCTCTGGCAGAAACTGAAAATGTACGGAACAGGATGCAGAAACAGATACATGATGCGAAGATATACAGCATACAGGGCTTTTGTAAAGATCTGCTGGACGTAGCAGATGTATTGAATAAAGCCGGAGAAGTTGTTCCTAAAGATGAAATCCATAACGAGAATCCACACCTGAAAAACTTGTATGAAGGAGTTATTCTGACAGAAAAAGAAATGTTGACTGTGTTCCGCCGTCATGGATTGGAACAGATAGCTCCAAAGGAAGGAGACAAGTTTGATCCTTTTCTGCATGATGCACAGTTTCAGATTCCAGTGCCTAACATGGAGCCAGGAACAATAGGAGCTATTATGAAAATTGGTTACAAGTTACATGATCGCACTATAAGACCTGCTCTTGTAGGTGTGGTGAAGGAATAAAGATTTCGTGGTATAAAAGACATGGAACAATAATGATTTAAGACAGCGGTTTAATGACATATATATCATTTCTTAATAGTAGTTTATGTACAGGAAATTGATATTATGAGTTAAATGTTTTCCTTTCTTATTATTTAATTTGAAGTTGGCTGTATTTTTGGTTAAACAGAAATGATAAAGTCAAGCAAATGCTGGCTGATTTTTTATGCTGTACAAGTATCTTGAGCAGTATTTTCTTGTTATATTATAACAAAGGAAATGGGAACATTGGATAGAACAGCTTTGTCGGAAATTATAACATCACAATATATATCGCAGAATTATATGAATTAAAATTTTTAATGTGCTTAGCTTCTCTCCTGGTCATCTCACGCCCTTAAATATATATAAGCTTCTTTCCATTGTTAAATTGTTGATGGGGTTGCTATTGCTGCATCTCTGTGCCCGGATCGAGCATGGAAATGTACAATACGTGTATGACCAAGGATATGACCTACAACCTAAGAAAGTTCAATAGCAGGACAACCTATAAATTGTAATGCAAGTGGTCCTCTTCTTCGTCGAGACGTGACGTACAGGTTTATGAAAAGTATTTTAAAGGAGCAACTTTGTATCATTGCAAAATAAAGAAAATTTGATCAGACCCACGACTGTTGTAACCTGGGTTATTTATTTATTTAAAATGTATTATACAGGCCGTTGTGACTAACAAGGTGAAAATCGAATCTGGCGACCGATATTCAAGAGGTCGAACTCAAAAGACGAAAGTACGTGGAGTTCATTTATATCCCTGACATTTCTGTTTCTTTCACACACATTACACTAAAAAAACATGAACCGATGTGCGAACTACATATCCCATTTTTTTCTATTTCGTCCCAAGTGTGCCCATGGCGCTGAGCTTACTTAAGCCCGATTCGGTCGATTTTAGTGTGCTTACATTGGTGATACCTATACAGGAACTTGGAGCGCTGCACTTTTCAGTCATTTCATGTCGATTGTTCATAATTGGACGACTTTATTTCGCACAGAGTTTTTTGTCCTGCAAACGAGAGTGCTTTGGGCTTCTGACATGTTCTGGCACAAAAAATAAAAACGGCTATTTTGTATAACACGGTGGTGAGATTTTAGTTAATCTATCGTCATGATAAGATGTGCGAACACCATCAACGTCGCCTCTCGCTAATTCACGTGAGCACTTGTTGCATAAAAGTTCATGCACGAAAATCAAAACAATATTTACAGACATCAAATTCAGGAGGAACTGTTATCTTGCGCCAGCTGTCACCTTGATTGATTTATCAACCTTTTACTAGGTGAATGATCCCAAAGACCATAGAAAACGACTTATTCAGAAGATCAAACTTATCTACTATAACGGAAATAAAAAAACGATCAAAATGTTTATGGTCTATATGGGGAAGCATGGCGATTTTATAAAATGAGTTTAATACTAATTGTTATCAGGCTATCTGCGTAATGGTAGACTAGTGTATTTTGTTTTTTCTTATTTGGCTATCTGTGGTTTTTAGGTTCATTAATCAGATCGATTGACCAATCAAGTTGTCAACCTAGCGTGCTCAAGGGGGTTGAGCTCCCAAGACGAAAGAGAAAGAACATCGAGTTTGTTAATAAACCCGATCATGACATTGTCTCTTATACACACGGTGCACTGAAAATAATATGAGCTTACACATGCCCCGGTTTTGTTGTGTATCGAAGTGTACTGTGTGTTAAGAGACAAAATGTCAGGATTATCAATAACCTCAACGTACTTCCGTCTTGTGAGTTCAAACCTACCTCCCCCCCCCCCCCTTGCTTGCATAATCAAGAGGATAAAGCTCCTGACCTATATTTTTATATTCAGCGGGCGACAGCTGAGAGGTACATGCAGACATATAAGAAGTCCCACCACAAGTGCATATAAGCAGTATTGATCTGGCCAAGAGCTAATGCAGATGGAGTCCGTGCGTATAGTAATCGTTGGAGCCGGCGTTGCTGGGATTTCAGCAGCTAGGGAGCTGAAGAAACGGGGATTTAGAGACGTGAAGATCCTTGAAGCCAGCAACAGAGTTGGGGGCAGGGTCCTTACTAAGCAGTACGGTGAGACATAGCATAGATAACGGTGTGAGATACTCACTCACTTCACACACAAACCCAGATTAAGGTAAGGCCAGTTGACCTTACTTAATTGCCACTTTCCACTACTTACTGACTGCATAATCTGATTCATGGCCATTACAAGGCTGATCGAGGCAGACGAGACAGTTTGTTGTCTCTTACGGAATTTGCTCTTACGGAATAATGCTTTATTGTGCAAGATTATCAGCTCTGGGATAGGTTCAAAAATATATTGGCCGCAAAAAGGCATTTATTTTTATCCCATTTTTATTTGAATGATTATATCCTTTGTCGTAAAAGAAAACTGTAGACTCATCCCGTAGCTTGAGTTTCAGACTCAACGCAGATTAGCACTTTTGCATTCTTATATATAGAAATATAAGCATGCAAATACGTGAATATTAAAAAGTGATGAAGCTGATATAGCTGGAATAAAAGGGATCTGAAAGCGTGTAGGCCCAATTGCGAATGAAGTGCAGCCTAAACATCCACCCTCACGCGCGCAGCATTCCTCAAACTGCGTGACCAAAATCTAAAAGCAAAGCGGCAAGAGCATAATAACTTTCAAAAGCATATTTGGATGAAATCTTTTTTACCTGTAGGTATGTTGCCGAATTGTAATCTTTTTGTTTCTTTTTTTGTGTTATTTATATGAATTATCCGCTTTTCACTTATTTTGTAGTTTGGGGCAAGAAGTTATAAAGACATACCTGAACAAATTTTGAGTGGTGATGCAATGCTTTTCAACCCCGCTGAGAATCGTCACTATCACATCGCGTACTAGGCAAGAGCGGTGTCGGTCTGATACTGTGAAATGCGTACTGATACACACCTTGAAAACGGGTAGTGTGGTCCGATTTACCGGTGAATTCAGGATCATTCGGTGCCGAGTCTGGTAGTTGGGTAGGCCTGAAAGAGAAGGCCTTCTCTTTATAACTTCTTGCTTGGGGTAACTGAGATTACTCGTACGATGTTTTTTAATCACCTTTTTTGTAGACATAATTCATAGGATAAGTAATGCCATAAAAAAATCACACATAAGAATATTACTTTTTTAGGCCCACACATTGTAGAGTTGGGAGCCCAGTGGATTCATGGCCAAGGTGAAAATCCCATTTACAAATTAGCGAAAGCAAACAATTTGGTTAATGATACTGGAGATGACAGTAGCAACGAGGAAAGTGACAATGAAGCACAATACTTCACACAGGTGGGGCCTCGAGCTGGAAAGTATTTTTAAACACTAGAAATGAGAGTGTAGATGTTGTATGTTACTTATTTTTCCGAAGCAATGAAAAAACGTTCAAAAGTTTGTCCCTTTCTTCATGTATGATAATTTCAATTGTAAACTCTTCATCCTTGGATTTATTATTATTATTATTATTATTATTATTATTATTATGTGAGGAAGCATTTTACATTCTGCTAGACCTTTTTATATTTTGGGTATAAATTTTCCTGATCGATTCTGAAATATGCAATACTCAATGATACCTACACACTGTATTTCAGTTTGGTGAACAAATAGAAGGAAAAATAGCACGGGACGTGACCACAGTCATGAATAAATTATATATAGAAGGGGACAGGTTTTACAGGGAAGGCCTACCTGTTGACGAAGGGATGCTATCTGTTGGCAGTTTTTTCAGGAGACGCTTCTTGGATTATTTAGCAGCGTGCGACGACCAGCCAGACAGGGTGTCTTTAAAGAAAGGCGTGTTTGATTCGTATGTTCGGTTCAACATGGTCGATAATGGCTGCGACACAATGGACGAGGTCTGCATTAAACATTGGGGATGCTATCTGGAGTATGAAGGAAGCCAGCGTGACGTAGAGCTAAAGCACGGATATCAACCTGTCTTGGATCTCCTTGTGGAAGATGTCCAATCTGACTGGATACATTTCGACAAGCCAGTTAAATCGATCCAATACAATCAGGACGACCCCGTTTCTTTGAAACAGCAAGATTTGTCATCATCTGTCAATGCAGCATCCTGTGCCAAAACGTCCCCAGTCAAAGTAGTCTGTGAAGATGGAGATGAATTCAACGCTGATCATGTCATTGTAACCTCTTCTTTGGGGTTTCTTAAAGAAAATTCGGAGTCGTTTTTTCAGCCACCACTTCCAGGTGTGAAGACGAATGCTTTGAAACGGCTGAAGTTCGGCACGGTCAACAAGGTGTATCTTGAGTTTGAAAAACCATTTTGGGACGAGAATTATGACATCATTTTGTGCTGGCTCGAGAACCAACCTTTCACACTCTCCTGTATAGATTCGGAGAGCATATCTGTACGTATTATGCCCATCAACATATTCTACTGTGAAATGATATTTCCTCTTCAGTCTGTGTTGAAGGGGGCGTCTCGATAGTCCGAAGGTTCATTGGTCCGAAGGTTCATTGGTCCGAAAAGTGGTAACATTTTCATCGATTTTTTAATCAAGGGTTCATTGGTCCGAAGGTTCTATAGTGAACTTTCGGACCAATGAACCTTCGGACTATTGAACCTTCGGACTATCGCTACGGCCCCGTGTTGAATTACATATTTTTGTATACTTTAAAGCTTGTATTTGTTTTACACTTATGCAATCTGTAAGTCCCGCGAAAAAGAAATTATTTTTGTCTGTGTCTGTGTGTTGCTGCTTGAATATATTTTTTATGTTTAGGCTAAGTGTCCTTGGTACAAAGATATTTTAAGCTTTGACGTGTTAGATAAGTTGCCCAATGTTTTGGAAATGTGGATTTCTGGGAAAAGCGCAGTTACCATGGAGACGGTGCCAGACGCGGAGCTTCAAGCGGTGGTGATAGAAATACTAAGACGGTTCACTAACAATGCTAACATTCCAAATCCTGTTAAGATGACAAGGTAAATGTATTGATCTATTACTTTTTATGCCATGATAGAAGCTCTTGCCTGTATTGGGAGAAGCATTTATTTTTGACAAAATATACATTCATGCAAAAATTTCTTTGTCTTTCAGTTTATTTGATTCGATTTTTTAACTTAAAGTTTCACTTTTTTGGTAAGAAAGTCGATATTCTGTTTAATTATTTCGATTACATAACTAATTTACATACTGATTTACATAAATAGCATCGTTGTCAACCGTGTCTTATCCCAGATCTAATTTCAGAACTTACTGGTCCGGTACCCCATACATCCTTGGATCCTACTCCTACTTGCCAGTGGGTGCGTCTGAAAAGGATATTTGTGATTTAGCCGATCCAGTCCCTTGCCAAAAGGTAGGTCCGTGCATAAATTCTGTAGCAGGATTAAAATGATATATAGAAAAGTAAGGGCCTATCTCATGTTATTTGTACTCATAGTTTACTATTCACCATATTCATTTACTTATTTATTTACTCTAAAATACCAAGCAGCTGTGTTAAAGACGCACACTGTAAAAACAGTGCTTAGCATTTAAATACATACAACATACGTTAAGCACCTATACGCATTTAGAAATATGTGTAAAAGCTAAGCACGTATAGCTTTTCAAGCGTTTCACAGAAGAAAATGTTAGACACGTTGACAGTGTTACACGTTTAGCTATGTGCTTAGCTTCACCGATATATGGATCTATAATCAGTCTATCACAAGCTAAGCACATTGGCTAAGCACTCCCCCTGCTAAGCGCGTGAGGCTGCTAAACATATGGAGCTGCTATAGGCGTGGAATTCCTAAACGCGTGGAGCTGCTGAACAATACCCTCTATCAAGGCCGCAGTTCTTGGGGACATTTTTTTTGCTGAGGCTACATCAGACCAAATTGACTATCTATTTATCTAGAGACATATATGTGAAAAATCAATCTGTCGCCCTGGTAGAGGGTAGCTGAAGAACAAATTTAGCTTTTCAAGCTTCTTTCAGAAGAAATAAAAATGTTTAACATTCTTAGAAGTGTCGCACTTCAGCTATGTGATTAGTTTCACCGGTCCCATAAGTTTATTACAAGGCTCAACAATTTGGCTTAACACTTCCCCTTGTAAACGTGTGGAGCTGTTGAAGGCGTGGAGCAGTCTGCTCGAACGCTTGGTGTCCTTCTTGCAGTAACGCGTGCTTATTTAAAATAGGCCTATTAAAGATGCATACAAAGTCAATTTTTTGCTCAAAAACCAACCAAATACCAGTATATAGTTTCAAAAAGTATAATTAAGGAAATTGCCAGAAGGCATTGATTAATATTACCCAAAAAATGATATGTGAATGGATTTTTCTGTTAGCTTACTATCCTGTATATACATGGGGCAGAAAAGTAGGTCACATAAGTAGGTTAAATTTCTGACCAAAAATTTAAAGAGCAGTCTAAAGCTCTATTATGGCTGATCGAGTGATTTATTCAGTTTGTCCCTTGGCATATCGACTTTATGTGAGTCGTTTAAGAATCTAGTAGAGGTGGTTTATATGTGTTACTGGCAACCCACGCTCCACCGATGCTCGATTCATATGTACCTTTAAGTAATAATCCAAATAAAAAATAACGTTTTCTCGACGTTATCAGATGGTAACATGATGGTAATGGTTTAGAAGAACATTATGGTAACGTTATGGGTGTTTTAACTCCATGCAAAATGGTGTACAGAAACGTTATAATTTGTAAAAAGATTCGAAGACCGTTTCTACAAAATTTTATGATACATGCAACGTCATTTTGTGGATTTTTATCAGCGTGTTTATAACATTGTGGGAAAACATTTTATAATGTTTTGAAAACATTTTTTATATAAATAACCAAAACACGTCTTATGCTGTTTGAACTACAGTTAGCGGTTAATTCCAAAATGGGCTTGGGCAAGTCGGCGACTAGAGCGGTGCAAACATTCGGACTATCGGTACCGAAATAACCAGCATGTCATGAAAGCTTAAATAAAGTATTATAATGAAAACCCCACTATCATCCCGATGTACATTACTTCCGGAAAAAAATAATAGATATCAATACCGTAACGCATATTATCAAAATATGGAGAAAGGTGTTTGAAAATAAAAATGATAGTTGTTTCGTGCCTTTAGTGAACTAGTGAATTTTCCTAACCTGCTTTTCAGAAATACATTCCAATAAACTTCCTCGCAAGGTCAGCTAATACAAGGATGAATAAATACAGCTGTAAAAAAGATAGTAGGAAGTCAACGATGTTGACAGTTCACGGTACCCTGTTATAGAAAGAGATAACTATAGCAGGTAAAGGTGACCGTGACTTCGTGTGTGTGTGTGTGTGTGTGTGAGTGTGAGTACGACTAAAACAATTGAAACACTTAGCACCTAAAAGTTAAACAAATACACCCTATATAAAGCCGTCAAACGCGTCATACTGCTAAACACAAGCGTGTAACATGTTAAGAAGCTAAACATGTTAGGAGCTAAACGTGTGGAAAAAGTGAGACAAAACAGGCGCTTAGAAATGTGTTTAGGAGCTAAACACTGTTTTTACAGTGCACTCGACTTGATTTAATTTTTGAATGTTTATAAACCAGTCTTTCATATTTCTAGAATCCACTGGTGCTGTTTGCCGGAGAAGCAACAAGCCCCCATCACTTTTCAACAGTCCACGGTGCATTCTCCTCAGGTGTTCGAGAGGCGATGAGACTCAGCATCTTATATGGCGGGAAGGTCTGAGAGTTGCCGTAAACGGGCTCGATGTAATTTATCAAATGGCCTGAAGAAAGTATGAACTATGAAAGACAGAACTGCTATTCCTTTTTTCTTGTACACGTGTCTCATTTAAGTCCTAAATTAAAATTGGTGTCACTGTTTCGTCAATAGAAAGAAAATGTTGCTAAAACGGTAACTTTAAGGGCCTGCCAGAACCTCTTCACATACTCTATGTTTGCTTCCTATGTATAATTCCGATTTTATTTTCTCAGAAACTGTCATCACTGATTTGAAAAAAATTCACGAAATGCTAGCCTACAATTTAAATTGAGCGGAACATGAATGAAAAACTACCGAGTAGGCCTAAATGTTTTTTGGGCTTTATGCTCGAGGAGATACCATGTAATAGTAGCCTACTTAGTGATGGTCTTTTATAATATGCAGATTCTATGATAATTGTCTCAAAAGAGAGAAAATGTAGTGGACATAATGAGATAGTCCTACTTGAAAATTAATAACGCGCGGTTTACTTTGTGCTTATTGTTATATTAAAAAATCGATGAAAATGTTACCACTTTTCGGACCAATCTAAGATCTAATAAACAGAAAGTGGTATATTAGATCTTAGGTTATATGTACCCATCCCTACATTCAGTCCAATTGACAAAAATAGTGAAAAAGATGACAATTATTTGTGGTGGGCTCGGTTTTTTTATAAACTCTTCACAGTTTATAGTTCATTTTAAAAACGGTTAAAAAAAACGCTTCTAGAGAGAATGGAAGAAACATTCGTTTCTCCTCTAACGCATCTGCTGTTGCTCATGTGACCCTAGATTATGAACAAAATGGCGACAGTAGTCCAAATGTGTTGGAATGACTTCCTGTGCTAAGTCTGATGCATTATCAGCGTGGGTATGAAAAAAGTATTAGTAAGGATGACAAAGTTATATGCCATATCTGATCTCCATGTGGATTACCATGACAACTGGGATATTATTGGAAAGTGGCATAAAGAAAAGTACGGGTCGCACTGCTTGTTATTGGCAGGCGACGTGTCGGACAATATAAACTTGTTGGAGAAGACTCTTCGGTTACTGAAAGAGAATTTCTTCAGAGTATTCTTTGTCCCAGGTAAATGGGCAATGAAGCCTAGTCTCTCTCTCTCTCTCTCTCCTATCAGATTATATATCAGATATATACTGTCTGCAAACAGACAGTAGGCCTACATATCAGAATCGTCAATTGGAGTGCTAACGCATGAACTTTCGTGCTATCTCTCTCCCTACCCTGCGTTAATTCAATTCTTTATTTAATGTCGTTGGTAAATGCCCTCACATTTTTTGTACTCCTATGTATGGTCTTGATTATTCTTCAGGCAATCATGACCTGTGGATTCGCAAACGAAGCAGCACCTCGGATTCCATTGATAAATTCCATCAGATTTTAGACTTGTGTAGAACTGTCGGTGTTCTAACATACCCAGAGAAGATAGCGGATCAGTTCTGGGTTGTACCGCTTTTCTCGTGGTATACGACACCAGAAGAAAACGTCGAAGACTCCCTCTATGTAAGACCCACGCAATTTGTGGAAAATGCTGAAAAATCGAATCAAATCTGGATGGACAATCACCTGTGTAAGTGGCCGAAGTTAGACCTCAAATCAAGATCTGAATATTTTACAAACATTAACAAGGAGAGAGTTGATAGGACTTACGATGCGCCAGTTATATCTTTTAGTCACTTCTTACCACGAAAAGATCTTATTAAACCCGATGCAAGTGAAGAATGGTTATGTCAACAGGAACGGCTGTCCCTAGGATTGTCACCAATTATCCCACCCGCTGAAGGGGGTGCCGTTGGGTTTAATTTCACACGATACGCCGGATGCACTACTCTGGAGTCACAGATTCGTAAGCTTGGTTCTGTATTGCATGTTCATGGACATCAGCACAGGAACCGCGACAGGGTCATTGACGGGGTGCGGTATGTTTCTCACTGCTTGGGTTATACCAGGGAACGCGAGCAAGGCCTTATGTGGGGATTACAAGAATGGGAAGCGGGCCCAAAGCAAGTGTGGCCACTGTAGGCTGTTTTGTTTTGCAGTCCAGAAATGTATTTGAAGTAAAACATTTTTCCAATCAGGGTTTGGAAAACAATCCTCGAATTATTAAGAAATGTACTTCTGCTAGGAAAGATATTTGCCGAATTTCTTCTGCAAAAGAACATAAAAAATGAAGAAAATAAAGAAATCACACAGCGACATTAAGATTCGTTCAAATGCATCAATTATATATTATGAACTATCTAAAAAGTAGGCCTTTTATACATTCATCATAGACCGCAGACTGCATTGCATTATTGCTTAATGCCTATGATATGAATGTGGGATAATAAACATATTGTTTATGTCTGGTGTGTTTCTCTTTTTGAATTAAAAAAATCAAAATAGATGCATGTAACCTGTAATATCTGACGATCCCCAGGAGTAAGAACCACGGGAGGGGTTTTTTTAACTACGCTAGTCATAAGGGGAATACATGTAGCTACATATTTTTCATAACAGCCTACCCCGACGTGCGTGCGATGGCACACACACACACACACACACACACACACACACACTTAAAAATCGCATCCTATCCATCTGCTACGGAGGAGATTGTATCTTTTCTGGTGATGGTATTCCTTCTTCTTGGTGGACGAGATAGCTCAAATTTATGTTAAAAATTTTCATGAATTTATAAGTAGGTTTGAGCTACTCAGTAAGTAACGCTATGTGCATGAAGGTTCCCTTAAACAGCGTTGAACATGTATATCAATCGAAGCAGAATAGCATTATATCAGGATGAGTATTAAAAACCCGAATATTAGCATGAACTTCTGAAGTCGGTCAAACATAATCCTGATTTGTCTATACGAGGGTCGTGAGCGTTTCAACTTTCGTAGGTCCTTGTTTTTGATTTCCTAAATCGGAGTGATATTATATCTTGAAGTTCGTCTTTCGCATGTTTTGTCTATTTTCAAATAATTCGTATTGCGGTGTCTTGAGTTCTACTTTTCTCCCAGGTTAGACCATAAATGATTTATTGACCCCAGCCTTCTTTATTAGTTTTAATGTATTTCATTTTGATATATGCAGGGAATTATATCGGATACAATTCCCTGATATTTGTAACATGAACATGAATTTGATTTTTATTTCCTCTACGAAATGAGAGCACGTGACAAAAATATCCATCGAAAGCGCCTACAAAACGATAGCATCCACATTGATAAATAGGGACCCACTCTAAAGTTTGCATTATCTGTTCCATTTATGAGAAAAGATTCATAATACATTCAGTAAATTGTCAAAATTGTTCTAACTCTACAACGTATCCCGTTATTTCCTATCAGTGCAACAGTCTTTATGTACATGTAACTCCCGTAGTGATTAGATACATGTAAGTATACGACTGAACGTGACGATTCGATTATTAAGAAAGGACGCTGAAAACAATGTGCACTCTGTTTGCACATTTGAAAGGACATCTTCCATATTAAACTCCTTGACAACTATTAACTGATTACATGTATTTCTATTCATCTTCAGAATAGCACTTGTCGTTTCATACAAATAGAGAAGCTCTCCTCTCCGACTTATTTTTAAGCCATCAGCCTTCTTTGATTAATCTACTGAAGCATGCAATTTTGATTTGTTGACTTACGAATCAATGCGTTTCTGCCTCTTGATCCCCCAAATCGATTTAGGATCCTGCGTTGCTTGATCACCACGGAAACGGCTTCCGACATGAATATTTACGATTTTTGTATGAAATACTTTTCTTTCATTGAAGGGAAATTAAAAGCTTTTGTGAAAATTGATCTTAGCTAGCTGTCGGGGTAGGCCTTTAGCTGGTGGTCTTAGCGTCATCTCCGCTTTCTAATTTCGAAAACGTTCAGCCATGCTAGTTTGGTGCCTAAAAATATAACACAGAATTCGTCTGTCCTATCTATTCTTCACGTGTGCCGGAATTACACATATATCTCAAACTGCTGTTTGACAAATAAAGTTGAAACTGAATTTAAGAAATTACATTGTTAAATAGAAAAAATAATGCAATAGAAAAAGCGAACGGTCAAAATGCACAAAAGACTTGTCTTCGTTCGAATAAATGGACAAACCCTGGCATAATTTTTTGAGTAAATGTGGACAAACGACGAGGCAATGCATTCAACCACCAATTTTATTTGTTTTGCTCTGACGTAGTGCTGTGACGTTGAAACTAATGGGTGTTGCATGCCGTATTGCAGGCCCTCTGTAGGCGATGTGCTCACGGGTACGTATATCTTAAGCGTACGTCAGATTAGACAATTGTTCTTGAGATTTTGAATTCGAGCTTTGCAAGCTTCGATCTGTAGGTTCATTTGGCGAACAACAGCAATCCCGAGAGGTGTTCAGCGCTCGCTGGGAGCAGGGAATTTTACGGGGCTAAAGTAAACACATCTTATTGGTTATAGACGTAAGCGGTAAAAGACCACTAAGCTGTCGTTGGGTTCGGTGTCGACTTTAATTAAGAACAGGAACTGACATCGAACGAGCGATAACTTCTAGCAAATTAACAAGCCTAAACCTCACCACGGAGACCAGAGATAGCTTCAAAAGGATTCGGAAGACAGTAAGTTGTGGCTTTGTTTTGTCTTATAAAAAGTGATATCCATGCGCTCAAAAAGTTCATGATATTATTCATTTTTCTATTTGCTGTTGACGCGTTTGAAATCAGGAGAGAAACACCAAACCATTCACTGGGTTTTAAATGTACACAAAGTCAAATGATGTTTGATTCTTGAAGATAAAATTGCGTCTATGAAACTGAAAGATGCAATCTCATTTGAAGGATTGCCACTTTTTTTTACCCATAACCAGTTCTAAGACTTTTATCCACCCGAATGGTGACGCCCACCTTGTTGTAAGACGGCGTGCTTGAAGCGAGTTTGTACTTTTACTACCAATGGAAAGGCAAAGACCATCACGATCGACGCAGCATGAAAAGTTGGTTCCATATCCATATATCTGAATGAAGAATCTTCAAACTATTTATGTTGTAATAAATCCAAACGATGATTTCCATTGCATGCAGCTTTAGCGAGAAGTCTTCAACCAGAAATCACAAGTTAATTGTTTTTGACACAAGTTTGAGTAACGGTGACTATTCTGGTTTTATGAAATTATTCGCAGAAATAAGTTGAGTGAATCAGATCCTTTTTTATTTAGGCTATTACAGCAGTAACTGTTACATACACATTTCGTCTTTGTCAGCGCACACAAGTGGATTAAGTATCAGGGTAATTAAGCTTTGAATAGAATCGCAAGTTTGACAAGAATGCAACATTTCGCCTTTGAATGAATGATTGATTCATGCCATTTGGTCATTTGATGAAAGTAGTTGTGTAAGCGACATAGTAGTTCGTATTTTTTAAATCATTGCTGTACGTAGTGTTAGTTAATCGTGGTATCACGACAAAAATGTTTAAGACCAACATCGCAATAACTAAGATTAGTCCCCAATTTCAAATTGCATCACGTGCAGCTAACATCTCGCAGCACGACCTATATTGTATAGAACATTTTACCTAGGCCAGTTACCTAATGAAATGTCCTCACTGACGATATGGAAAGGGGGAATCCTTTTGCGGATAGTGAAACTAAACTGCCCACAAAGATATGAGAATGGCAGATATATAGGAATTGGAAAATCATTGCTTTAGCTAGCTTTGCTGTGTACATACCTAGCCAAAAAATTCATATAAACGCTATGGAGGCATTTTTAGATAAATGGCTATAATAGACGGCTCCAAATAATATTTGGAAAGCAATTAAAAGTTGTGACATCAGAACAGTCTGGAAAGCAGTGACGCTTCGCATAATGTGCTCAAAGTATTGACTAACATTCTTGCTTTACTTTGAAAAACAGCAATTAATAACTATCCCGTACAATTTTTTTCGCATAAAAGCCATTGCGAATGTAAACGCAGAATGACGAGAACAGCTTAAGAGACATCTTCATATCCACTAAATGTCCTATACAAGCACACTCCTACACAAACAAGGACAATGTTTTCATAATTGCCTCAAAATAGACAGCAATTCACGATCTATAGATTTGACCAATCAAACGGTGGCAGAGTTTAGTTTTCAACTTCCCGGGTATAACAAACACGGTTAAAAATGAGGAAATTTCATGTATTCACCAACTTTTATCCGGTTCAGGCGTTGGGAGTTATGAGAAAAGCAAACATTAACGTTAGAGATATTTGATCTCAATAAATAGCACTCTAATTGTATAAGATCTAAAGTTAATCACTGCGAGGTATTGATCAAACCATGCACGGGTCTTAAGCCCGTCTGTTGCTATAATAAATGTCTAGTGCATTTTATATCGACGAGTAATCAGCCTCAGAGCATTTATTGTTGTAAGATTTCTGTGTGAAGTGGAATAAAACCTCAGTCTTCGACGGACAAAATTTTTTCAATGTGCCTAATGAATAATGTGCACTTGAGATAAAAATAGACAAATAAGATGGTCTTTTTTAAGGTTCTTCGATGCTGATTTGCAAAAATACCACTGTAAAGTATTATTGTGAACTATTATGAACTAAGAAGAACTAAATGTTGTGTACTAAATCCCGATATTACTTTATACTTATAATATCTGGCCCCGATTTCAGTCAAAAGTTTCAAAGGAAACTGCATACCCGCATACGCCACTAGCATCTTGTTTATATGAAAATATATCTATACACATTGTTATTGAAGACAAATAGTATATAAAAAGTATGTATTACTTTATCCGATTCCAAAATTTTAAAAATCAGTAGTAATTCAAGTAAATAATCGGCCAAGATGTTCGCCATTCATCTGGTTTCCATATTTCTCTTGACTTGATGTTATGATAACTGGTTGAAGTGAACAATAATCAAGTCACTTAGTAGAGTGTGCTGAACGTGACGCAGCGGCAGGCGCCTGCCCACTCGGTTTCCATAAACGTAAAGCTTTCATTTTCTCATTGATCCCCTTGTAATAGCGTAGATATTGGTTTCTCGTCTGTTGTAATTAAAGCAATAACCTTTGGATATTACAAGCCATTAAATCAGTTTGCAATAACGTATCCTGGTTTGTTAAACGTAATCAAACTTAAAGTCACGCAATCAAAGTTTTTTTTTTACAGAATTATTTGTAAGCAGATTTTTTTACTGATAATAAAATACTGATTAAGTAAATTTTGCTGACTCTGCCTTCGTCAGTCGAGAGGATGAATATCTCCTGAAGTTGACACGTCATTTGAAAAACATAACCGCTTTAAATCATTTTAATACTTTGATAAACAATTGTGCTACCACTGGGTACCACTCCTTAAGATACAAATGATGAATTTAAAAAGAGCTTCTGAGAAATTGAATGACGCAAAATTGTGACGTTTTGTGATTTTTAAACCTATATGATTTCCGTTTGGAAGGCGGGCTTGATAGTAACAGTAACTACCAAGGATGGGTTTATTTACACAAGCCCTCTTCACTAAAATAATGATTAAAACAATCAGTGTGCAAATTGGGCGGGCCAATATATATGCATTTATTGTGTGGATTCTCAATTAGGCTAAATTCGGTGTTGAAGCCGCTAGAGGCGAATGTAAGCACGTGGTGGCATATAAGAGGAAGATATTAAGATTGTCTATGTGGCAGATTCTCTTGAAAGATGAGTGCAGTTTTAGTTTTTGTTTATGCGAGGGACATACCTCAATCTTTCTTAAATAGAGTACTAGGTGAAATCTCATTGATTAGTATGTTAAAGTCAAGTCGTGTTCCAATGATAGTCAGGTAGTTTCACTCGTCCTCCCTCGCTATGTTTAAATCTAACAGATTGTCAGTTTAGAATAATGATATATGTAAGACCCCATTTCCATAGATTTTAGATCGATCTATCCCTGTGGGGAGTCTCACTAGATTACTGTCAGCTTAGCCGGCTTAAGCGTCTGTCCCGCCTACTGAAAGCTGTAAGGGGGTAATTAACTATGGAACGCGCTCGGCTGACTGTCGATCTAAATCTTAATCCCTGGATCGATCTAAATCTCTGGGAATACACCCTAAGTGTCGGGTACGGCGTGTTGAAGTATTCTGGTGGTGGTGTCTGTCGAGGAACAGTGGAATGCAATGCTCGTCATATGAAAATTATCATATTGATAAGAAAGTGCATAGCAATTCATATTAGGATCTGTGTTGTTTGACATAATTCCCTGTTTGGATGGTAAAATTCTGTTCAGAGTAATGGGTAGACTTAATTGTACCAAGTTGTTGGTGATCATGAGATTCCAACACAATCTGCTATAATATGCAGATGTTCCTGCATCACTGATTTCACAGGGGACGGGGGGGGGGGGGAATTACTCCGTATAACTTCGATATCAGAATGCATGTCATATTAGCAAGCCCGTACATAGTGTTAATTACTAAGTTTTGCTTGAAAGCAGAGTGGGTAGATCCTCCCCAGCGTGGATTATGTGGGCCCAGTATATTCCCATAATTTTCGTCAGCAGAATTTTTGTTCTTATTTTCGTTGTGGGTTTGTGAGAGCTGCACAGGAACCTGTATACATTTGGAGCCGATGGTGAATGCTCTGTCAGGTGTAAAAATTCGCCTGTCTTTCAGATTTACCTTGAGAAGAGGACTATCAAATGTAGTGTACAGCGATAATGCAAAAACTTTCTCCGGTGATCAGAGTGAGTAAAAAGAAGATATGTTCTGATCCCTTTGGCGGGATTCTTTAGTTGAGGACCAAGATACTGTCCCTGCCGAAATAGTGGGTAATTTATATGATAGAGGTAGAGAAAGCTTAAAACTTAATTTCTGACCCATTTGGTCTACTGAGCGCAGGATTTGTCATCTGAATGACAGATGTTTAGCACAAACATAGACCAACATACTTCCTAATCTGATTGAAAAAAGGTATGGTCTAATTAAAGAAACTGAACTATTTTGTAAATGCTTAAAAATTGAAAAAAAAAATTAAAAACTATGAAACTCAAAGTCATCGACGACCGGCAATATTGCTGATGGCTGTTTTGTCAGTACATAGCTCTGTTCTTCAGAGGTCATTGTTGAGGAAGTTCGCAAGCTCTGTAAATAAAACAACAGAGAAACCCGCTTGTGATACCCGCCATCAGCACCGCGGGCGGCGAAGGCTGTGGCAACATGATTATCGGCGGCGAATTGAGATGGACATGCAAGTGCCACGATATTGATCAATACAAAGTAAAATATCTGGAATATCCCAATATGCACCAGGGACAGTGTTTCGAAACTTCGCGGGACGCATTATGACCCTGTTTGTTTATAATGCTTATAACGATAGGCACACGGCATGGTCTGTGTATTTAACATGGGTGTAATCGCACTATATAAAATACTTATTACAGTGCGACTCGAAT
Organism: Lingula anatina; assembly: GCF_051362555.1. Lineage (NCBI taxonomy): Eukaryota > Metazoa > Brachiopoda > Lingulata > Lingulida > Lingulidae > Lingula > Lingula anatina. Next base: position 25,787,059 of record NC_141767.1, read on the forward strand.
GGGTATTATATAACTGCCTTATTGTCTTGCCTTTTCAGGACTGAAGGTTTGTCACTGCATCTTAGAACTGCCTGATTTGAGTCTCCCCAAAAATAAGACGCATCTTTTCTTTACCGCCGTCAGGAAAATGACGCTAAATATTAAGGAGCAGCTGAGGAACTTTACAGTAAAGGATTGCTTCGCTAAATGCCGACAGTCACGAACCCTTGTACTGGTTGTGGTGTTTATAGCCATATTTCTTGACAACATGCTGCTGACAACAGTAGGTGAGTATCAAGTTTGAGCCAGTTTTCTTTCATTTTCATTTTCCCCTCATTCAATCTCACACCTTTATATTTTGATATTAATAGGCATTACATTTTGTTGCGATTTACCGTGATGATACTTATAATAATCCCAGAAAATTCGTGCATGAACATTTGACCTTATACCAGGTAGTTTACCAAAAAAGCGTTTCTTTGGCAAGAGAGTTTCATCTGTCACTTTTAGCATTATTAGTTTTACCTACCGCCCTCGGTATTGTATTTGCCCTCGAAGTCAAGACAAATGGTTTAATTCAAATACATAACATTTGTAATCAATAATAGAAAAGGTCTATAACACCTCTAAAAACCAATTTTGTCCGTCTCCAAAATGTTAATCCATCAATCCAAACTATTATTGGCCTCACCATTGACATGTTAAGTGGAATGCCCGTTCAGATGCTGTTCTATTCATTTAATTTCATTGAGATAGTTTCTTTGAGTTTGCCATGCACTGTTCTTGGAAATACATGATGGGAATTTGATACCAGGCCATCTATGAAAACGAGGTATTGCGTGCAATTTGAAGGCACGTTTACAATGTGGGAAGTCCTGTATACTTAAACGCGGCACGGAAAAAATTCTAGTGGATTCCTTTAAGGTTCTGAAATATAATAAATCTTATAATAATCGTACACCTGTCATATTTTGTCATTACCAATCCGCTCACACAGAACCGAAAGTTCAGCGAAATCCTTAAAATTTTTATAGATGTCCTTTATCAGAGGAACGACTTCCAAAAAAAGGGGGATATCTACACCCAAAATGTCTCTGACACCCCTGCAGGGTGTGAAGCTATTGGATTTTACGCAAATTTTAAAAATAATTCTCCAAACTAAAAACATCGCTATCCTTTCCAGAGAAACTAGATATCCTATATCTCGTCTCACTGGTTGGAATTTCTTCTAGCAACTAGTCAATACAATATGGTTTTGCGTATTAAAATCAGCGCTGGAATAATAACATCCATTAGGGTTCATTCTGGGATTGTATGCCGTAGCAATAAAGACTGCAATTACATTCTTTGCTTATTGATTAATTGTGTTTGTGCAAGCAGTGAAGCTAAAATGTCAGATATCATCTTTTAAGGCAAAGTCTCAAAGACTCAAGGATAGGCGGCTAGATTAGGTATTTTGAGCAAAATTACCATTTAGATCAAACGCTAAGAGGAATTTTTATCCCAATCTTTAGTTCACCATAACACAGTCCACTAGTGTGAGGGATAACCTCAGTTTGCCAAGCATAATTTAGATCAATCCTATGCCTTACTGGAAATAACAAACGGTTAATATTCCTTTACATACGAAGCACTCCGTAAACTTCTTTTTTGTGTGTGTAAGACAGGCAATATTATTTTGGTTGAATTTAAATTCTACTGCATATACACAAATAGATAGATAGGCCCTATTCCTGCCATATGACTAAGAATTCTTTTTTATTTTTCATTTCTTTCAGTGCCTATTATTCCAAATTTCCTGTACCATTTGGATCATCCAGATTTAGTCGCAGCATCAAGGAACCTTTCTTCTATTAGGCACTCATTGAACATTAGCAGACAAGGCAATGAGACCTATCAAAATGTCACGGTCCTTTATAAGAAACAGTGCACAGACCATAACGCAACCACGAGGTCTAATTTTACTTGGGATGACGTAGTGAAGCATTATATTCCAAAGGCCAATCTACCAGATGAGTGCTACGAAATAAGATATTTAATGACTGTTTTGGCGGAAAATGCAACCAGTGTGGAGGACAATATCGACGTTGAGGCGGTCATGAATGCTACAGAGGAAGTGGCAAAAAAGCGACATTTGTATCTTGTAAACGAAAGTGTCAAAGTAGGATTACTGTTTGCTTCTAAGGCAGTTGTACAACTACTTACGAACCCATTCATTGGGCCTTTAACCAACAGGTGAGTTTCCGTTGACGTTATTACATATATGAATCCAGAATACTTATTTAACATATTGTTAATAAAACAATAAACACGTGAAGATCTACGTTTGGTAAATGCACCTGACACATAAGTTTGATGAAGGACCTTTTGTCATCATCTTCAGTTTTACATGCACGTACATGCAGATGAAGTGAGTAGTAACACCCAAAATTCAAATGCGCTCTTGTGCACTCGGCGTGAAACTATATTGAAATCAAGTGGATAAAAATCTTACCGGACTTTTTGATATTTAATAATTTTACATTTAAACATAGGCAACATACTACGTTGTGATATTTCTTCTCGTGCACATAAGTTTTAACTTAAAGCTGAAGTGATATATATCCCTAAGGCGTTCAGTTCAAAATTCACAGTCCAAAAACTCAATGTTTGCACTATATGGAGTGATTTGGGGATTTTACCTGTGGTGCGAGTAGGACTTTCTTAGAAGAGCTGATCAATCGATCAGCTTGTATACACTTGCGTGTACTGCTCTCAGTTTCTCTTCTGTCATGAAACATGTCTTTATATCAGCAAATATCTTCTTAAACATCTGAAATAAGATTATTTTATTAAAGGAGCTCTCGGATAGGCAGACCCCAATTTTGTGACATTGGATTTTAAACAGAGTAATTGCAAGTCCAGACAAAATTTATTATGATTCAAACACAATATGTATTGTTGGCTCATCCTGACTGGAAGTGTAATTAATTTAACATAGGCACTGGCAGTCAGAAAGAATGCTATAATCTAAGAAACTAAAAACTTTGTAGAATCAAGTGCAATTTCGTTGAATTATGGGAGGCAATTTTCGAGAAATTAACATTTCTATTTACATAAAGTTAACTTTCAGTTTATGTAGATATATTTTGTGTGGATATTTTTAATCATGCAATAACTATGACGGTTAGATGATGGAATGATTTATCTGTAACGTTAATTTGTTTTTGTATTCCTCCTACTCTTTTTACAATTTCAGGATCGGTTACAGCATACCAATGTTCACAGGATTTGTCATCATGTTTGTTTCAACAATAAGTATGTTTTCGTTCTTATTTTAACACATATTATGTAAATGTGCAACTTGAAAACACGAGTAATATTAATTTGCCATTGGAGAATAAGACGGAAAATTTATATATATTTTTTAATTCCATTTGAAGTGTTTAACTAGTAGTTTGAATTCCTGTTGTCATTTGCGTTTTGGGATCATTGTAAAGTAAAGAGTTGGATATTGTAGTTGTTTTAATTGAAGAGATAAAGTAGCTTACTATAATTAATGAAATAACATTGCAGTTTTTGCCTTCGCGGAGAGTTTTTGGCTCTTACTGATGGCGAGGGCAGTTCAAGGCGTAGGGTCTTCCTGTTCAAGTGTGTCAGGTAAGTGTTCATTACCAAGTTCACTGGTCTTTAAAACAGTACCAAATACTCGAGCGTAAGAAGTGTCTCTTGCATTATTACCTAACGAGCCAAGTTCAGAATCCAATCAGTTTCACTGTCTGAATTATCGATTCGATGAATAACCTAAATGAAAAGGCTTTTCATGCACTCAACAATCGGATAGTAGATCAACAATAGTTTTGTGTGGTTTCAGCCTTGAATGTGGTTACAGTGATTCAAACTAGGTTCAGTTTATCAACATGATCAATGATGAAGCTATACACCGTTCATTATACAATGCACTAACGTGCCTGGGTCCACCACGACAGTATACATGTTGGGGTATTCTTTGTTGCAGGCATGGGTATGATAGCGGAGGTATACCCTGATGACAACGAGCGAGGACACGCCATGGGGATTGCTTTAAGTGGACTAGCTTTAGGGGTTCTTAGTGAGTTCTTAGCACAGGAAGCTCCGGGAGATTGAACAAAAACTTTATCGTTACTAAAAAGTGAAAGACAGAAGGATACAGGCTAAAGCAAAAATATTTATCGTATTCAGTAACAATGTACACGTTTTTTATGATGAGTTTGCATGAATGCCACATTTTCGTTAAATATCCATCAAATTGGAGGACATACACTTCAAGGTTTATTGGATTTTGACTCAAAATAACACAAATATCGAATTTTTCTTACGTCATGACATTTTTTCTTGAACTTACCGACCGACACTCTTGTCCGATCGAAGTTCGCTTTAGATATGTTTTAACGTTCACTTTTCACTAGGCTAATTATAAGATAACGCTTACATGTATATTTGTACTTCTCACAAAAATACAATTTTTATCGGGATAATAATATCTTTATTAAAAGGTATCTAACATTTTAGATAACTGCATAAACACGAGAAATTATGAAAAAAAGTATTTTAGGTTAAAATCCTACGGCCTTGTTTTGAGGTAGCAACATTTACAGAAACATAGTAAAATGTGGTATTTATCAAATTTTAGTTGGTCCTCCGTTCGGTGGTGTGATGTACCAATTTGCAGGCAAGGAAGCGCCTTTCCTTATATTAGCGGCATTGGCTTTATTTGATGGATGTAAGTTAACGCACACCATTAAGACTACAGTAAGAATTCAGATTAACACGATAAAAACTGGATACAATTATCATTTACTATACTTTAATTTTTTTCTGAGTATGTACTCACTGTATTCCCATTTTAAGCGACCGTACACATTAACCCCATACCCATATTAATTCTAAATATTAACATATTAAAGAATATTTGTGCATGTTGCACGTTTAATTGTATATTTTGCCTTTCAGTATTACAGCTTATCGTCCTAAAACCCCGAGTAACTCCGGAGTGTCAAGAAGGAGCTTCCCTGAAAAATCTCTTGACAGATCCTTACATTCTTCTTGCCGCAGGTAGAATTTACTTCAACTATTATTATTATCATCATTATTGTTGTATAATTATTCTCATTTTATATATATAAACATTACCGTGTCAAATGATATCACTCTTGACAAAGTGCGTCCTCGTTACGTTCATACCGATATCTATAATTTAATCTTACTTCTGAGTCCGTTTTGCACTGTTTTAGGGGCCATTACCTTTGCTAACATGGGCATTGCCATGCTAGAGCCTTCACTTCCAATATGGATGCTGGATACAATGAATGCACCGGAATGGCAGCAAGGTGATTACTTTCTTGCTGAATGTTGTTCAGTACCCAGTGTCCCAGATGTCGAGATTGAAAATCTACTGTCGAAATAATATCTAGCGCATCAAAACAAAATACGTGTCTTAATAATTGATATTGATATGATACCCGTAAGTGCAAATGGAGATACCCGTATTTGCAAATGGCGTTATATCTATTGCAGGCACAGCTTTCCTCCCAGCCAGCATATCATACATGATAGGAACAAATACGTTTGGACCGCTAGCTAACAAGATCGGAAGGTGAAGTTTTCAATACATATTGTCTATAATTGTCCCAGTATCAAATCGTTTATTTTGTCAAACTGTCTCTCAGGAGCATGCATTCAGACCTCAATATATATTTATTTTTTAACGGATCGTTTTTCTTCTTCAGATGGCTTAGTTCGTTGATTGGTATGATTATTATCGGCTGTTGCCTCGTAGCGGTAGGTTATCTTGGTGGTTTGTATGACCAGTTATACGTAAACAGAAATCTAAAAAGATGGGTTACTCATAAAAGATATCCGAATAATTTTAAAAAAACTATAGTTTTCTTCACAAAAGCAGGCAAGTTGTTCTTTGAACAATAAGTTTTTACAATTTTAATTGTTTATCAACATATAGTGCTGTAATCTATCAAGATTTTGCACCCTCCCAAATTTTAAGAATAGTTTCTTTAATTCCTTCATTAATGTCTCCTTCATTAATACGATTAAAGTAACGTATTATTTCGGTGTGCCGTGTTGTTCAGTTCGTGACACATTTTGTGTTGTCAAGCTAACACACTTTGTGAACAGCATCGTGATGCACCCTCCACAGTGATACATTACTTATCTTACACGAAAAAAAAATTTATGTCACTTCCCTTGTCACGCTTATTATAACGATTCAATTGCACTCTACCAATGAACGTTGTGAACGTCAGTGATGTCATTGTGTCATTGCAGATCCCTTTTTCCAAGAATATATTTCACCTCATTGCGCCAAATTTTGGGCTTGGGTTTGCTATCGGTAAGTGACTGTAGGCATGCTTGATGCACTGTTTATATATCAATGTATCCGTGTTCCTTATTGTTTGTAGACTCTGTTGTAGGAAATTGTATGTTGTTGCCTTGTTGTTAACCTTCAAGAGCACTGTCAGAATCACTATTCTTAATTTAAAATCAGTTGATCAAGCTAATACATTTCAGGCAAAAAGTTTTGGTCCACACTTATCTCAATAACGGAATGGTCAAGTGCTGACCTAAAGCACAATTTGACAGTCGCTGCTGAAGTAGTCTACAGTACTAAACTTCTTATCGCCCTTTCTCGGTGCTCTCATTGCCTTATTTACCTGACAAAGCGGTGAATTCAAAATCCAGGCAAATTTTGCAGATTCCATTTTGCCGTAATCCGAATGTACTTGTTCCTTCGATGGCAGGTTTAGGCTTCTCTATCGGTAAGTATCGCGTTCTCTAGTTTCATAGATTTCAGCTCCTTTTATCAGTTATTCTTTTCTTCTTTCTTTGGTCTTTCTAAGTGAAACCGTTAGCTTCTTTTTTGTTTAATGGCATTTCAATTAAACTGGTTGTTTTATCAATACCTTCATGTTACATTATCAATGCATGCATTCATGTTACATAAACGCAGTTATTGCAGTTATTAGTTTGTATGCCAAAATATAAGTCGAAAGGGTATGCTATGGTATGTATACCTCTTTTATTGTAACTAAAATGTGTTTTTCAAATAAATCTACCAACGACCTGTCAACTCAGTCTTAAATTCTGTAAAAAAAACGTTGATCGACATTACTAATACAATCTTTGTCATAGGAAAATTGGACTCCTTGTTAAATGTATTGAAAAATGTATCGCACACATTTGCGGTCAGGAATAAAACCTCTAGCTAGGATCAAAGGCATGAAAATCATTTTTTATTCCAGGAATGGTGGATTCTGCTATGATGCCTCACATGGGTTATTTGGTGGACCTGCGCCATACGTCGGTTTACGGCAGCGTGTATGCCATAGCAGACGTGGCATTTTGTCTGGGGTTTGCTGTTGGTACGTACAGAACTTTACGAAAAAATGGGTAAAATATTGATTCATCGTCTTTATATATATATATATATATATATATATATATATATATATAATTTAAGGGAACTGTCAATTGTTATTGCTCTCGTGTTGAAATTCATTCCACACAAAACTATTGTAGATCGTAGATCGATCCAACTCCGCGAGGACTCTCGCTAAATGCAATTCAGCTTAGCAGATTAACACGCCTTCTTTTATTTCCAACGTACTCGTATGATCACAAGCTTTTCTGTATTCTATTCAACGCCAGGAGGAGGCGTGTTAATCTGATTGCATTCAGCGAGAGTCCCCACTGAGTTGGATAGATCTACGTGGAACGACAGTTCCATTTGGAAATGAACCTTTAGTCTCTGTTTGATAATTGTATTTATTTTATAGGGCCGTCTTTGAGTGGAACGATAGTGAAAGCAGTTGGATTTTCATGGCAAGTTTCACTTTTTTTCACATTTCTTTTGAAACCAGCAACGTAAAATTGACTTTTTTCAGGCAAAATTCTGAGGCACGCCTTTTGATGGCAAGATGTTATCAAATTAAGTTTATAAGGCAATTTATAGATTGGGAGACGCAAGGTGGTCGTATTTATTCATCCACTAATTAGTTTTTAATTCTAAACGGCACGAACGGCAGAATACATTCCACGTACTAGTGAATATGATGAACAGGTTTGTTATCTTTGTAGGATGCTTTGGGGGATGGCCATAACTGTATTCCTGTTCGCGCCGCTGATGTATTTCCTGCGCAACCCACCCGCTGTCAAAGAGGAGAAGATGGTAGGAACCATTATCATCGCTTGTGAGAATGCACAGGACCATGCACGTACACACTAGATACCAGGCTTATCAAACTGCATACACTAAGTGCACATCCTAAACATACACTTGTGCTCTACATTATACATGCATTATACATGCAGTTCTTAATATTATACTAAGTGTATATTTTGTGAATATCATTTAAAGTACTCTTTTCAATTCAAGTAATGCATTGCAAATTGAAATTGCATGTGTCGACATCACGATACTTTAAAAACCAGTTAGAACTATTTTTAAAGAAGTGAATTTCATTTTTCCAGGCACTTATCATGAACGACAAATGCCCGGTCCAGTATGTGACCTACGCCCAAAACCAAAAGAGTGCGGATAATTCGGATGATGAGCCAGAAACCATGGAATCCTACAACGATTATTAACATCTGGCATAGCTTAATTTAAGGGCGATCCAATACCTTAAACTAGATATATTTATTGAAGCGTACCGCCCGTTATCAGACAATTGCATGGGCGAATTTGGTCGTATTTTAATGAATTATTAGTATGGACTGTAAGAATGTAGATGGGAGTAACATCACTTGTATTTGTAGATAAGTATTTCATTTTCCGGTAGGATGGGCAGTATCTATGGAGAGGGTAACTAGGATTCAGTGTTCAGATACTTTTGCATCAAAGTAATTATGTGGTGAAGGAATTTACTGACCAATCGCACAAATGTTTAATGTTCAAGTATAGATGCCTTTTCTTTGCTTCCAGCTATCCTGTCTATGAAAGGAATAAACAAATTGCAAATTTTATCATGTTTTATCAATTAAAAAATTGAAAAAAAAATCCACTTAAAATTGAGGCAAGTCAAGAAAAAAAATTAATTGAACAGTTTTGTTCATCTGGTACATGATATTGACAAAAGATTTCCGGCAGATTAAAGATTAACGGCAAATATGTTTAAAATATGATCGAGCACAATGTCATCTTCAGCAAGAAGGTAAGCACGAACATGATTTATTATCACAACAAATTGAACAATGTTAGATAGTAAACTAACAAAACAAACACCATATAGAAACGACTCCACTAACAACCAACCAAAATTATACTTGTAAGTATTCTTGATGCTAAAAAAATCATTGTATTTGGATGTTGCTTTGCATGTTTAGGCTGCTTGGACTGTGTTAGCACATTGTGCGGGAATTCATTACTTTAAAAGTGGATAAGCGTTCAGCTTATGAGCATGTTTTCTTTCAGATTCCTATTTGCGCAACTCCTGCTGCACTGATACCGCCAATGGCTGGACTTGGCTTTTCAATTGGTGAGTATGTACTTTCCAGCTTTCCAGCTTCTGCTATGCTGGTCAATTTTAATAAAAATGATATTGCAATCATATTAACGTGCCGTCTGTTTGATGTTTAAAAACTTTTTAAAACTTCACCAAAGAAGCTACACGAGAAAATGTTGAGGGAAAGGATACGAATTATTGGCGCATAATATTCCATGAAACAGAGTTCGATTTTTCCCTTAATGTTTAACTGAAATTCACCTTATTCATTTATTCAAAACAATGTTTACAAACTCATTTTCCAGATTTTTATTTACCTGAGCGTGATCTCAATTTTTAATTGAAATTTAAATGTTTAAAATGAGACATAAGTCGTGTAATTAATGACAGTTACGAATCTCGCTATAATTTTAAAAAAGCTAGTTCTCTTAGTTGAGTACATAAAAACGTGCCAATATATTTTCTCTCTTATCTCAGGTATGGTGGATTCGTCCATGATGCCACACATGGGATATTTGGTTGACACTCGCCATACCTCTGTGTACGGCAGTGTGTATGCTATCGCCGACGTGGCATTTTGTGTTGGATACGCTTTTGGTACTTTATTCATTTTTATTTTTTATCTATTATTATTATTATTATTAATTTGCAACGAGTTAAGGTAACATTTCATTCAACAAGTACTCTTATTATGAGTTTTTCTGGCATACTGAACTAAATGCTCTTCCTCGTTTGTGCGTTTCAGGGCCCTCGATGTGTGGAACAATAGTAAAACTGATGGGTTTCCCTTGGTAAGCACACTATTAAAGAATTTATCTTATTATCATCATCATCATCATCATCATTTAGAGCCTATAGTGTTCCACTGTTGGACAAAGGCCTCAGCATGCTTTTTCCATTGTTTCCTATCCTGAGCCTCAGATTTCCAGTTTGGCCAAGGTTTCTTCTTCCAAGACTTCCAGTAGTCATCTAATTCATCCCTCCATCGTTTGACCGGCCTTCCTCTTTTTCTTTGTCCATACCTTGGGGTCCATTCTGTAAGCCTGATTGTCCACCTATTGTCCTTCATTCTTTTGACATGTCCTGCCCACCTCCATTTCGTTTCTTTAACTGTGAGCAGTACGTCCTTAACTTTGGTCTGTTCACGTAACCATACATTCGTTTTCCGCTCTCTTGGATTGATGTTTAACATAATTCTTTCCATCTTTCTCTGAGCTACTTGTAGCTTGTGTTCCATGGAGGCATTCAGTGCCCAGGTCTCTGAACCATAGGTGATTGCCGGCAGCACACAAGCATTGAACACTTTCTTTTTCAGGCAGGTAGGAAGGTTGCTCTTGAAGATGTCATTGTGTTTCCCATATGCTGCCCATCCTGCTTTTATCCTTCGTTGGATTTCTTTCTCCAGTGTTCGATCACTAAGGCTGAACCGTTGCCCAAGGTATATATACTCTTCTACTGCTTCTATCTCTTTGGTGTTGACCTTCACTGTGCAAGGGGTGGTTAGTGGTCCAAACATCACCTTTGTCTTGCTGGTGTTCATCTTTAGCCCACTTTTTGCGCTTTCATCTGCTAACGCCTGTAGCATTTCTTCGAGGTCTTTTGCATCATCTGCTACTATTATGATGTCGTCTGCAAACCTAAGGTGATTGAGCCTGGTACCGTCTATGTTTATGCCCTTGTCCTGCCAGTCTAGATCCCTGAATATACGTTCCAATGCTGCTGTGAACAGTTTAGGAGAGATTGTATCTCCTTGGCGTACACCTTTCTTGATCCTGATCTTATTGGTGGTCTTGTGTAGTTTGACTGTTACAGAGCTATCGGTGTATATGTCTCTGAGGACGTCTACGTATCCATCTTCGATCCCTAGATCTTGCAGGGATGCCAGTATATACTGGGTTTCTACTGAGTCGAAGGCTTTTTCATAATCAACGAATGCTACACATAGTGGAATGTTATACTCGAGACATTTCTCTTTGAGCTGGTTGACAGTGTGCATATGATCAGTAGTGGTGTACTGGCCTCTGAAACCTGCTTGTTCCTTTGGCTGCGCTTCATCTAGTTGTCTTGTTAGCCTTTCGGTCAATATCTTGGTGTAAATCTTGTACAAATTAGAAAGTAGGCAGATGGGTGTGTAATTCTTGATGTCTTTCCTATTGCCCTTTTTGAACATTATGATCATGTTGGCGTTCTTCCATGCTACAGGAATTTCCTTCAGATGTAAGCACTTTGTGAAGAGCCTGGCTAATTCCTGAGATAGGATATCTCCTCCTGCTTTTACCATTTCTGCTTTGATGTTGTCATTACCTGCAGCCTTTCCGTTCTTCATTTTCTGGACTGCTGACTCTACTTCCCAAGCTGTTATGTCTGGTAGATCGCATGCCTTTGTTGAGATTTCTATTCCCTTGTTGCTGTCATACAACTCTCCATAGAATTCTTCTACTCGTTCTAATATCTGGTCTTGTGTGGTGAGCTCATTTTCATCTTTGTCTAGAAGAGTCAGCATTCTATCCTGCCCTAGTTGAAAGGATCTCTTTGCTCTTTTCATGCTCTTTCCATTTTCGATGGTCTCTGCTATCTTCTTCATGTTCTGCTTCCTGATGTCTTCCCTTGCCTTCTTCTTGATGGTCTTATCCAGTTCTGCATATTCGATGTTGTTTCTGATGTCCCTGTTGTTGTTTACCTCCGTTTTCTTCATCATCCGTCTTTTCTTCATGAGAATCCTCGTTTCTGTTGAGAGCTGTGAGTCCTTCATTTTACTGGCCGGTGCGACTTCTGATGCACATTCTAGGATGGTGGTCGTTATTCTATCGTTCATTTCATCTACTCCATCTTCGCCTTCTAGCTATAGTGCACTGAATCTGTTCGTTAGGAGGATTTGGAACTCGTCTTTCTTTATGACCAGTATTTATCTTATAGGAAAGTTTCCCATTTATCTTATAGGCAACGTAAAACAAAAATCCTCTCTTAGGCAACGTTGCTCAGGATCAGTGCACCTCGGATAATACTCATGCAATTGTCAGAGTGTTCTATGATACACTTTAAAAGCCTTGACAGTTTTTCTTCATATGGTGCAGTTTTTGAGTAAAAATTTGCCAATTCCACGAATACTACCGTTTCTTTCAAGGATGCTGTGGGGTATGGCTATAGTAGTGTTCCTCTACTCTCCCCTGGTGTGCTTCTTACGCCAGGCGCAAGTGCGCGAGGAGACGCTGGTATGTACTGTATATTTTACTGTATATTAAAATGTTTTAGAAAGAATATTGCCACCATGAGATATTTATTTGTCAATTTGCCACAAGCATTTCCATGATGAAGGGGATACAAGGAGTAGAAAACTTTCCATGTAAAACATACATCAAGATATTCTCAGGTGTCCGCGGAACACCTGTCAGCATTGCCTTATTATGGTATTGACTTGGTGAAATTTAGTTTATTTTTATTGCTTAAAAGCAATACTCTTCAATGTAATAGGCAAGCATTATTGGGATAATGCACTCTCTTAAACAGCGCTTCTTGGTATCTGCGTAAATATACATGTATGTTAATTGATTTATTAGAAAGGAATTTTGAATCCTTTTCCAGGCGCTGATCATGAAAGATAAGTGTCCGATTCAGTACGTTACCCAGGCTCAAAATTACTCTACGCTGGACGAAGCTGTATCCCCGGATGAACGCCCTTGAAATTCAGCTAAATTTGGAGGCAGTGTCCTGTGTAGAATTGCAGCATTGGAAACAACCATATTGAAGACACCGAGATTCAAGAAACTTTTAGAATAAAAAAAATGTACTGTTATGTCATATACCGTAGCAATTCCAATAGTTACAACCAATCTGAAATAGCTCTATCTTGTGGTAATCGGGCTTTGTTAAACACTTCAATATTGAGTAATTTATAATTCTTATTTGAGTCCATTGTAGCCGTCACAATTTAATTTTGTGGTTGAAAGAGTGGATGTCCATGCGATGTACTACAGGTAGATGCATGTCAATGTAAATGTAGGCCATTTCCTACGTGTTGCAACGGAATAAAAATATTAATTATATAAGTATTGTGTTCAGTTCGAGTCTATGTTGTGTGAATAAACAGAATCACAATTCCGATCACAGGAGCATCGGGAACATAGCTATCAAATGTGAGCAATGCAGTTTTTAAACGCAGCTTTAACTACTAGTAGTCGGTCAGCTATTAAATTAAAGCCGTTTTTAATTTGAATATAAGCACTTGCAAGTAAATTGACTAACAAGTAAAGTTATCTTGCACATTAGCGGGTATAGCGCCTGAACATATTGCTGCTTTTCAGAAAAATCGTTTCCCTATTTCCTGGTTGTTTTGTTTAGAGGGTGGCCTAACGCGAGAAAATCACTGGTTTGTCAGCCACTTTGCAATTTAAAAATTTTTTAATCAACCCCGTGAACCAGATAAAAGGAAAAACAAATTCACAATTTTCAATAACCGAACGGTCTCTGTATAAATCTTAAGATAATATTATATGTACCCAAAATTTTTGACCTGTTAAATCTGTTCGTTTTTAATATTGCATATTTTATTTATTTATTGGCTAAATAAACCTTATCTCTTGTCTGTTTATCTCTTATCTCTTAAAGAGATAGTGTGACACTGATACATGAATTTTGTCGATATTAAGACAGTAGGCCCAAATCGATATCCACTTCAATCTCAAAGAGTTTTTGAACAGTTTTGGGAGGGCCCTGTTCACAACCTCGAATGCAGTTCAGGCGTTAAATAGTCAAATTTCCCGAGGTTTAACTCAGCTTTCAAGCATCCCTTCCACACCCTTCTAAGAAAAAGATGCGTCCAGTAAAACCCGCTCGTCCGTTTGGCAATTATTCATTGGCCGAACTTTATACCCATTGTACCTGGTAAATAGACTCCCTTTTTCACTATTTGAGGCTTTATGTCTAATTGGATTTGTGTCGTTGATTAAATGATTATATGATTAAAGTTAAAAAAAAAAAAAAAGAAATTAAATGTGTGATGACAGCTACCAGCCTAACCACAACTGCCTGTCCCGTTTTATGGTAAGATGCATTAGATGTGATCATAGAAGTGCGATTGCAAAATACCTACCTTTTTTCCCAAAAGAGTTCTAAGGTTGCAAAATGGAGGCGTCCATGGAAACCCGAATTTAGCAGGTGTTTGTAACGTCATTAGTGCATCAAGTAAGTTATATATTGTGTTTTTGAATCAGTCAAGTGCATCAGTCATTATTTCCATTATGATTTTTATGAATTTTTAGAATTTTGGAATAAACTGAACATCAAAGACGTTAAACGACAGCTATTTGTTGTCACAGCGACTGAGCAATGAGGTGAAGGCATTTTTTATTTTACTGTCGTGCTGTGCGTACCTAATAGAATGCCAGTTATTAGACTTTGTACATAATTTCACCTTACTTACGTACGGTAAACGCATTGTCATATAATAAATGACTGGGTATGTTTTGAATTTGAAGGAAGTCATTTGCACACATACCTTATATGATTACCAAGTTATGCTAGTACTGACACTGAGTGAGATACACATTTATAACCCAATCTGTTTTGCATTGAATATTCAGCTAAGTATGGAGGCAGAGCGTGAGGATCGAATGGCCAACATCTTTGCCAAATTGGATGGCATGAAAGCAGACAGAGTGGAGCAGAATAAATTTGAATCTTCGTCAGAACAGAAACCTCCAAAAACGTATGAAGAATATGTGAAGTTGTATGGTCTGGTAAGGAAAATATACAAAAATATATTATTAATGTTGTGTACAGCAGGGTGTGCAATGTGTTGTTAGCAGTTTATTGGTCACACTGTTTACAGGCTTTCTGGTAAACTGTGTTTGATACATTGTATGGTGTAACACACTTTTGTTACTCATGTCTTAAATTTTGCCACTTGTGGTTACAGAAAGAATGGCCAGAACGTCTGACCTCAGAAGGACCTCTACACTTGCAAGAAGAGGGTGGATTCCTTGGTGGACAGGAAGATATATACAACTTGCTGAAGGAGGAAGCACGTATCCTTGATAAAATCTGTATAAGTGGTCAGACAGATACATGTACCAAGCAAAACCTTTTCTATCTAAAGGCACACGATATACCCAGTATGTGTAAATGTTAACTGATAATACTCACTTCTTCCTGTATGAGACATTATACAAATTATGAGGGGTTGAAAGGGCAATTAAAGTGGCATATTTTGTCCCATATACATGTACATAATTCTGGTACTGTGTATATACTGCAGTATATATCCAAATGTTCTTCTGCAAAATACATAATTGTTTTATATTTTTATTACACGATTAGCTTTTGTTTAATATATATATACCCCTTTTAGTTTAAGTTTTGTACTGTTTATTATACCACTTTAACTCTGATCACTTAGCCATTGACATGACTTTGTTGGATGACCTTGAAGACAGATTACTGGATTTGGAAAGAAAACTGAGACACTATGCAGATCAAATTATCACTGAAGAAACACGGTCATCCAGAAGAGCAGAAAACTTGTTTTATGCACCACCAAAAAGTAATGCTGCAATCATCAATATTTTTCCTTTGTTCTTATTGATTATTTTGTTAGCTAAGAGCTTAACGAAAATAAATATTAAAAGTTATAACATTGATTAAGATGTTAAGAAAACAGGTTTAAATGTCTAGAATATTAAATACAGGCAGTAGTTCCTAAAATTATTTATAAAATTATGATAAATAGTTAAGATCAGCTATTAAGATTGAAACCATTTACTTGGCAATGAGTACTTCAGGCATGCTTTAATAAATGGATTTCTTTTCAGCTTTCTTGACACAAATGGCAGAATCAGATGCTGTCAAAATACATCATAGCAGCAAAGCCAAAAAGTCAAAGGTAGTAATGTTGTCCACTATTATCAGATTTGAATATACAATTTTTTTAATATCATCAAAATGATACTGATTACTCATTGGAATTAAAATAATTATCACATCAGCCAAATCTGAAGATATTTCTTTGAACCATTTGTACAACATTCCCTCTCATTCTAATTATTTCAGAAACTTTTAGCAATGAAATTTGCCACATGGAAACCAGGGGTATATAGATAAATTGCATTATGATATAATATTCTGCTTTATTATGATAATGCATGAAATATATTTTGGACGGCTGGGGCATGGTGTTTGCATGGATACTAGATTTATGCTTGCAAGCATTACTTCTGTAGTCTTGACATTCCCTTTGTAAGGATTTTTTTAAATAAGAATATGGACAGTTGAACTTTATATACGAGTATGTTTGGCACACCTTCTGTCTTTTCTTTTTTATTTAACTAGTATTTATGCTAGCATTTGTCACTTGTATTTTCGGACCTACATACACATGTAAATATAAATTAAAAGAAACTGCATGGATTTAATGAAAATTTTACTCTTAATCTTATAGATTAGTCTTCCTTCCAACCTGCTGATCTGACATTTCTTAGTTTATGTGTAATAGCTGGAACTTTCCATTTTTGCTTTCATTGTCAGGAAAATTCTTAACATGGTCTAAAGTATATTCTAAAAGCACATTCTTTTATTCTGGTAACTCATCCATTAATTATTCATTTTCCTTTTCTAAATGCACATTTATGTAGAAATATGTCTTATAAAATGGTGTGGTAATGTGAGTCAATGAACACTGGCTTATGTCAATTGATATAATCATGTGAATGAATGAATGCAGTTTGATGCATGTCAATGGCTATGTGAAAAATGTCACTTTGGTGGAAACTAATAATGTTGGCCAAATTGCCAATTTATTTTGATGTAAAACTAATGATTGCTTAGCTTGGATGCATTATTTGTTCTGAAAATGATGGTGTCCATTTCTGTAGGATCTGGCAGAGGTGATGCTGGAGACGAGGAAAAAAGGAGTAGAGTTTTGTACATTCCCTGGCTTCAGGAAGGGAGAGTTGACTGAGCTGCCAGCACAGCTAGAGACTCCACAAATTCTGCATAGAGTGACCAAGGCACAGGACTTTAATGTAAGCAAGTCAAAAATGACCTTTCAATAAATACAAAGAGAAAAGAGAATGGTCTTGTATGACAGATAAAGATAAACCTTTACAAAATATTTTTGATTCATTTGAATGCTACATGTTTATGTTATATGATTGAGGTTATCAAAAACATAAAATTATATTTATTATATATGTAACCAATTTCTTTGCAATTTTAGCGTGGCTTCAAAAAGATGTGGAAGAAAGTTTTCTTATCAGAAGCATCAGTGGCATTGATGCAGGACACATTCTGGTGGTTTTTTATAAACAAGTATGAGGTAAGAGACTTGTATTTCATACTGTTTTTATCAGATAATGTTATGTGCCATTTGTGCATCTTTTTGGCTGAATTTTTTCAATTTTGACATGTCACTGTTATAGAAAGATTTTTTTCTTTTTGCATTTATTTCCATTACACAATTTAGAAATCCAAGCACAGCAGTGAGCAAGACCAACTGTTTGACAGAATTGCAGACAGCTTTGTTGCCCTGTTTTCAAGTATCCATCCTGATGTTAAGGACAAGTTTTTCCAGGTAAGCAACTACAAAAACCAGCAGTTATTGTAAGCTATGTAGCCACATTTCCTTCACTTACATCTTTAGACTGAAGTGAAGTTATGATTGATAGTCATTATGGAACTGTTTTTTTTTCAGGCTCAGTTTAACCTTTTATGTGCACATGTATGATATGCTGCTTTAACTTTCTTCTTCAGGTGTATCCTGAGGCTCTTGCTCAAGCCATCTATTCTGCCTTCTTGGAGGCTTTCCCAGAGTCTAAAGTTCAATTCCATGATGGTTTCAAACAAGAACTGCTCAATACAACATATGAATGGATGACTGGTGAGGTCCCAGTCTTGTAACTATATGCAGTAGATCTTTTAGGCAATATCATGCAAAAAGTCTCAGTTGCTTGCTAATTATGTTTGACTGCTTTGCTGATAATTTAATAGTATAATCTAAATTTCATTATACTGCCATTATCATGATAAAAAAATCTTTTGAATATTTACGTTCTATATCTTTGAACATCCAATATTTTACTGCATTTACTTTACAATAATTATGGAATTTTACATATTATTAAGTTGTCAAACATTACTGTCAAATAATATTGTTTGACCTTGCCAGGTGTTAAGCCAGTTCCTGGAACTCACAAGCAATGGAATCTAAGAAGATTGGAACCAAAGGCCAAAGCTACGGATGATAATGCAAGGATGCTGAAGGCAGATCAAGAGAAAAATGGTACAAAATAATTAACTGCATTCAATATATAGTGCACATGTTAATCATGGAAACCCACGGATGTATTCTGAAATACAGTATGTAAAATAGTAAAAGTTTCCATCTGACCATTTGATGTATGAAAATAGAAATATTTAATCTGTGGCACATATCATTAATGCTGTAAAGAAAGAAACTTCCATCTTAACTGTAACCTTTATTTCATTGCCAGCAAAAGCCAAATCAGACATGGAAAACTTTGAGAAATATGTGATGAGCTTTGGCAATGAGCCGAGAGACCAGGATGCTTCCAGAGAAAGCACATCTAACAAAACTAGAGACCTGGTATCCAGGGAGATCACCAAGGCAACAAGGGAAACAACAGGCTCCCTGCCAACACATACCCAGAATATGCTGACTCAATCAAGAGTGGCCACCTGTGGAACACCAAGGAGAAAGCCTGTGGAAGTAAGAATATATACCTTTACTGTTTTATAATCACGAAGTACCATGTTTTTTAATCTTCTCATAGATACATAGTTTACAATCATTTCCAGTAAAAGAAAAATGGATAAAGATCATTTCTAAGAGAATTAACTTTTTCCATAATTTAATATACTGAATAGCACATAATGTATGTAGTTTTTAAAACAAACTCCTTCATGAAATTTACATTTACAATATATTATACATTATATATACTAAAGTCCCTTTTCACATCGAGTTGAACAGTTTGCCATTTTGAGAAATTGACAACTCAATAGTCTGGCTATTACAAAAGAGGGTAACGTGCACAGGACCTCTGCACTCAACACAGCAAGTTATAACCAGATTATTTGGCATGGTTTATTGGGGCTTTTGAAAGGGAGTAAAAAACATAGCTGGATTACTTATTGGGACCAGCCATACAGCTTGATGTGAAAAGAGCATTATTTTCATAAAAAGATGTTGGTTTGATATCAGACAATGTAATGGCTTTAAATTTTTATTTCAGTCTCATCAAATTGGACCAGGACCAGAATTTGAACGTGTCAAGTTTAACTTAACTGGCCAGAGTCCCCTGATAGCACACTACATGCACATGAGACAGTTACAAGACCTGGAACAACCAGGCAGGAGGATACGGAGGACAGAAATAGCACATCTGCCATATCCTTTCATATATTAATTTGTTAAAACCAGATATATTCTAAATATATTCTAAAATACCATCAGAGAAGATGCTACACCCAATTTTTCCATTTACCTACGTGCATTACTTAAAAAAGGAAATAATTGATACATATTTTTTCTTAACTGAGTCCACTTTGCCGGCACCAACCTATAAGCAGGTCATCAACAAATCCTTGGCATTTTCTCAGGCAATACAGAGGGAGTATCAAAGGTAAGACTGCCAATCTACTGCTTGTAATAGATGTTTTATACATCACCTCTTAATTTCAATCATTTACAGTAAGTTATTTTCCCCCATTTATCTGAATTGAATACATAAAACATTTTTGACTCTGTAGACAAAAAAAAATAAAAAATGATAGTCGTAATGTAAAAAAAATATATATATATTTTAGCAAAATGGTGCAAATTACATGGATCTACAGTTTTTTTTTTTTTTAATCACTTTTTTTAGAATAACAGAGCAGACTAACCAAGAAATATTAAAACTTGAACTGAAGCGTTTAGAAACAAACCGTGAGATATCTAAAATGAAGGACCAAGTATCAGCAGCCAGAAACAGCATGGAATTGAAAATGTTGCGGGAAAAACTGTGGGAAAAGAAAATGGTAAAGAAGACAATTTTGTTAAAATCTACAAAGATTTCATAGTCCTCATATTTATTAAAGTCATCCATCTTTGACATGATGTACAATTTATGATATATCAGTGAAAACTTTCATATGGTTTATATCCAATGAAACAAAATCACAAAGACTAGACATTAGACTAGACATTCTGTTCTGTTTATTCATTTCAGGAGAGACAAACCCACACACCTCTTCCATTGGGCATGGAGAATCCATTTTCTGGAGGAGATGATGAGGATGAAGATGATACAGATGGTGCTATGTAGGGCAACATGCTAACAAATAAAACTTTCATATGATCAGTTTAAAAATTGGGCAAAAAGTTTTCACTGACATACAAAATTTATGTAAAGAACATTTTAGTAAATTCTCTAATAATTTTCAGCAGCATGACAAATTAGGTACATGTATTACATGCAAATCTGAAACAATGGCATGGCATCATTGGATTGTACTTGTGTTTTTCCACTTTACTTCTTAATCATTCTACATTTTAAAAAACAAAGTATTTTCCTTTTATTCTTTTATTAATGAAACAAAAAGCAGGTCAGTTTAGGTTATCTGATATTTGTAAATACTCATGATGACATGTATATCATATTTTTAAATGATTAAAATCACACAATTCATGTAAATGTCTTAAAAGATAATAAACCTCTGAATAGTAACATTATTGACTTGTTACTGTATATAAATAGGTTTTGGAATGTTAGCTTCTCTAATTGAAAACGTACTGAACAAGCTCAGTCAAGTTATCCACCATTATCACTAATTATTAATAAAAGCTTAGGAATTTTCATTATTTTAATTATTATACATGTATATCAAAATATATCTTCTTTAACTTTATAAATGACATTTTTATTGATAGTGATAGCTCAGTCTGAGCAGAACTTCTGCAGTTCATATTTTAATCCTTCAAGCAAATCACAATACTTTATACAAATATCAAATCAAATGTTAAAAATATATTGCTCTGATGAACACCAACTTTAAGACCGAAATGCAGTTTGGCATTATTGGTACCGTGTGTTCTTATAGCAGATTTCACACTCAAGTAAAACCAGGCTGTGGCTAATCATCCCACTTATAGATAACTGCACCACTTCCTGGAACAGTGGCAAACAAACTTTCCTTCACTCTGTCTTCTCTGGCTGGATCTTTGGCATAATATTTCTGCTGTATGGCGGTGATGAATTCCTGTACGCAATCAGCTGGCACCATAGACACTGCACATCCTCCCCAGCCAGCACCAGTCAGCCTGGAGCCTAGAGCCCCAGATTGTCTGATATAATAAAATAATATGTCCCATGAGATATAATGTATATAAACTTAAGCCGGGATATCAATATAATTGGAAGTATGAATTTAATCTACTGGAAATGCTACTTGTCTGTAAAATGTGGATGTTATACATACATGTAAAATAAAATTTTGAAAAACAAGCAAATGTACTAAATTCATGTGATGTTTTTAACAGAATTATATTATGTAGACATTGTAAAAGAAAAACAGGAATGCAGAAGTACATGAATCAAGACTGATATCACTGTTTTCTACAAAGTAATCTCTTCCGATACTTACATGCAAAGGTCCACTAAGTGGTCAAGATCTGGACAGCTACATTCATAAAGGTCTCTGCAGGACATGTGACTGTCATTCATAAGTTGACCAAGCATCTCCGAGGCATTGTGAGGCTGCTCATCACAAATTTTCTTAAAATCCCACACTCTTTTGGCCTCGCTATACACATGGGTGGCTCGATCATGCAACTTAAATGATTCAACTAAAATGATAAAACAATTTGATTATCAAAAGAATAGAGAAAAACTATAATTAAAGTGTTCAAAGCATTTATGAATCTGTTACATTTCTACCGCTTTTCATATTGTGCTGACACGATTAAAAATAGACACAATTATGTTACAAGTAAAAGAATAATTGAAGAAGTTATATCAAATTATAGCGTATTTTTTACAAAGAAGATTACAAGATTGCTATTGAACAGAATATGAAGTTCAAAGAGAAAAAAAGGGAAGAAACCCATACCTGTCAGAGTGTTCTGGCTGAGACTTGTTTGTGCAAGTTCTTCAGCACTTACACCAAGAATATTGCACACTTCTTCTTTACTGTATGGTTCAGGATGGAGGACACTTTGGGTGAGCTTAATTGCATCTTCAAGAGTGATACCAAGAGTCTTCTGTAAGTCTCCTAGCTTTTTGATTTCCCTCCAGTTTAGGCCTTTTTCTTTTGCCATTATCTGTAAACATGTGAGTTTAAATAGCATACTATGATATTCATAGAAAACATCCAATCTTTATGAATGTGAAGAAACAACTACACTATATCATTAATTTTAACTCAAACAAAAGTGTTCAATTAAAAAGAGTTTAATGAAGCAACCATTTGTGGAAATACCACATGTAGTAAGAGAATATTATGATCAAGCATAACCTTTACCCATATATACATGAACACATTTACCTGACATGCCAGCCTACATTCCACTACCCTGATATTGAAGTGGGAGGTAGCAGCCTTGTTCATCTCCACACAACTATTACTGATAACGAACACCACTCCTTGAGGCAGGCTGACGTTGGTGGCTTTCAAAGGGTTAAACTCTACCAATTTTGCCTGAAATCATGTTCTACATGTAGGTGAACAAAAGATGGCATTTTTTTCTGTAATAATGTGCTACCATTTGGAGCATATTACTTTTTTTAAACTGAAAAAAATGAAGCATCTTTTATTGAATCTTGAATTTAAAGCAATGAATCAGCTTTTTGATAAAGGACCATCATAAAACAAATAAACATCACAGCACAGTCGTAACTTTTCCCTACCTTTCCAGCCTCTGCCAGGAAACAGATGGCCTGGTCCATCCCACCACCTATAGTTCCAATGTATTGTTCACAGAGGGCACACATGTCTGCTATCTCCACCTGAAACATACATTTTGACTTGTAGGGGAATTTGCATTCTGCTGTTAAAAAATACAATACAAATTTTCCCGGTGTCTTGCACAATGATCTACCAGAATCCAAAAAGACTAGATACTGTTACAGTATTTATTTTCCTATAGAAAAAAATAATAGCTTTACCTTGCCCATTTGCTGTCCATTTATATGAGCTGTGGTGAGTGCAGCACAACACACAAGGGCACTTGAACTTGAGAGACCTGCACTTCTTGGGACAGTGCCATCTAGGACCAGATTCATGCCTTTGGGATTCTTAAGAGACAGATGCTCCAAGACACCTTTGTATCCACACAGGAAATAGTGAAACCACAGAGGCTTAGACTTGTCAATTTCTATGTTGTCTGTTGCGCAGCTATACTCACTGAAAGGATAGAATAAAATGTATAAAATGTCTGAAATACACATATGTTAATCTATGATTTTGGTGTTCACATGTCGATATAGACTTTGGATCTGAATAGAGGACTTCCTTATTAAGACAATCGTCCAGTTTAAAAATAAAGTAAAGCAAAAGTAAATCTGTAAAAGAGTTATACAGAAAAAAAATGAAAAATATATTTGATACTTACTAAGTGCCAATAAATATCTTGACATATACTAGTACTAGTATAAAACTTCTCATAGTCACATACACATATATGTCATTTGTATAAATGACAGTAAAAATGTGTCATATACACACTGTATGACAGTACCTGAAGTTTGAATCTGTATTGCTGAGCACGATCTTTTCGCTATCATTTGCTGCAGCTGCTATGACAATGTCTTGTTCAATGGCCATGGGGAGAACTGAATAACCACAGTAGTCAATATGTTCACCTGAAATATAGAGAATAATATAATCCATATTAACAGCCAAGTCAAAATGGCAATCAAACTTCTATTTTATCATCGTGCTAATTCACTGATGCTCTGCTTGATTATGCGTGTGAAGTTAATTGGAGAAAATTATCCTCAATTAACGAAATTTGTACCTCCAATGCAGTGCAGAACTTTTTTAATTTTCCACTATATCTCAATTTAAAGTGTCAATAACTGATCAAGAGCCCAATGGTTTCACTGATGACTGAGATAGGTCTTTGGGAAAACATCCTTTAGTCCCTCCAAAGGGATCTCAGTTTCAAACCAGTATGCTTAGTTTTTTCCTAATCTAAAACAATCATCTACACACTTATGGAATTTAATGAAACGCATAATTACTAAATAAATTAAAGAATTAAAGACCTAAGGATATAACACCGCGGAATCCCATTTTTAAAATTGTCCAAACAGCTTAATGTATATATATATCGCCTTCTAGTTCTAGTTTCACTTTTTTTTACTTACACCTCCCAGCACGGTAGGAAACTGTGCAAACTTAGCGCTTATAGTACTAACCTATGAGGTTGACTCTACCGGGAGCACGCACAAAGAACTCGGGATAGGTACCGTATTTAGCTACAAACGTTTCCTTCAAAGTAGAAAACCTTGGCATTTTCCCCTGAGGGATAAGAGAAACCGGCGGAGGTGTGTCAACCATGGTCATAAACCCATTCGGTGTGCAGATGTAATGTATAATTGTATTATCAAGATGAGCCAATGTGCATATCAGTAATCATCAGAGAGTACACCTACTCGATAAATTATTGGGGGACAAAATGTTTGGAACAAAAAGAGAAATTTTACAAAAAATTAAACATAACCTTTGTGAATTTAAAGATTAATGGATTATCTTGGAAATTTTCACCAAGAAGTAAAGATGGCTGCCTGCATGCGGTTGCAACAATTTGCGGGTAAAAATGCTGTTCAAATTTGTCGAAGACACTTATCTGGAGCCAAAATTAGAAAGAAAGTGAGAGAAAGGAATCCCCCTACAATAATTCATAAGAACACAACCATGAAGGAATGGCCTTTCTATTCGGCGACGGCAAGTTTCGACTACCCCAAACCACAAGGTGATGTTGCTGAGTATCCTCCGATTAAGGAGAGATTCCCTCCTGGAAAATGGGGATGTATCCCCGACAGAAAAGCTTGGGTAATGTACGAAAAGGGAAAAGAGCTTCTTGATATACCACATGTAGCAGAAAGATTGGAGGAACTTTGCTCTAAAGAACAAGTAATCGTCTACCAGCTTCCTCTCTGGCAGCGCGAACATGGCCTGGTTGAATTCTTCCAGTATATCACGAAGACACACTTAGTGAAAGGAGAGCTACCAGATATTTATGGCAGTATTGAAGTGGATGATGAAACCTTTAACTTCATCAAACCTTTGGTTTTAGAAGTGATCCTCCAAGAGAAAGCACAGGTGGTGCAATATGGACGCCCACACCAACCTATTAAACACCGCACTCCTTTACAGGAGAGAATTAAAAGAGAAGAGGAATCTATTCGCCAAATTGTGAATGTAATAAGGACTTCCTTATGCAGAAAAAAGCCTCACTTAATGAAGTTATTGCAAGACAAGAAAGTCCGTATAGAGGCTTACTGGTTGCGAAGTGGATATGAAGCCATAGAAGATAATGGATATTTTAATACAGGTTTCAAACATCCGAAGGGTTTTGATCAAGTCACAAAAGCTCTCAAGTTCCAATCATCCCATACTGCAAATGTTGTTCTGACTGCAGAACAACCAATACCTGAGGTGTGTGCTTTTATTTTGAATTTTAGATGATATCATAAGGCACAGTTGCCGAGTTGTTGAATCATAGGCTGCATTTGAAGGCTCATGAAAAGCACACTAAAATCAGGACTTTCAGTAGCCCAGGACCAGCACCATATTATATGGGTAATTTTGGGAAGATGAAGGTCAAGATGTGTAATTACTAATTAAATTTTAGTGTACTTTTTGTCTTTACATACTAATAAAAATGTGAAGACTCACCTACAAGTCAATGTTATTCCCTTCATCCCTCTTGTACTCTCAAATCTTTGGTAATTTGTTTAGATGTTAATAGTGTATTTTTATTCTTAAGATAATTAAGTTGCAAATGACTGGCCAGTCACTTACACTGCTTTATTTTTCTCTACATCTCAGAGGGAAATATATTAACATCAGGTACTTGTATTAGGATGGTTTTGATATTTTACAGGTCTGAATTGGGAAAGATGAGTAGCTTCGCAGGATATATAGGTATAAAAAGTAGGGGGAGGAAAGGAAGTGGACTTGTTGTGGCTAATTTTACTTTTGCATTTACAGAACATTTATTTCTCATATTTGTTACAGTTTATCTCAAAGGAAGATCCCCTGTGCACAGAAGAAATTCCCCAATTCAGATATAATCCTATGACAGTTGGACAACATACAGCACCAAGTAAACCAAGATTTGTGCCAGGTGGGACATCAATGAGTGGATTTAAAGAAGAACTTCTTATTTGTGCCTTTGAGGGACACACCACACCTGACAAGCAACTTTTGGACAGAATTATTTTTCAAACTCGTTTGAATAAAAAGCAGTACCTTACTAGCGACCCTTCAAAATATTATCTCTGAATCATACTACGTTGAAATGAAAAATAAAGTTAATACTTTTTCAAATAGGTTACCACCTAGGTCAAGCCTGTGAGTTTGCCTACCTAACCATCAATACCCCAGGCAGAGAAATCGATGAAGCTTCCCTACCTCACCCAGATGACATGAAGACTATAACTTTGCAAGCAGGGATTGGAATCTCATTTTCACAGCTCCTAGCAAAGGCACATTACTTGGGTATGTAATTTATATAGTACTTTTTTATGAAAATTTATGATCATTTTTATATATACAGACACTGTAAGTGCTGATCATGCTGATCGCTGTCGCTGTTCGACACATGACACTCGCCCCATAACTGCCAAACCATATTTTTGTTTTACGTAAAATTTACTGAGTGGCTTTGTTTGGTAAAGAAGTAAGTTGCTTACAAAAAAGGGATGATAGCCTGGTTTACATTAAGAGTAATTATTATTATAATTTTTTTTTTTACAATTTTGGTGACGGTTGCCCCATAACTTCCAAACTGTATTTTTGTTTTACTTTAAATTTACTGAGTGGCTTTGTTTGGGTTTACAAAGAGGTAGATTGCTTTTGAAAATCAGCATGATCAGTTTACATTTATGGAAGTTATTCTCTCTCTCTCTTTTTTTTTTTTTTTTTTTTTTTTGTGTGTGTGTGTGTGTGTGTGTGTGAAATTTGCATTTTTTACACAGCATTTTTATTGGTTTTTAAATCCCATGGAACTGAATCACTTGCTAGTTTTTCAATGTCCATGTTACCTGTAGTATGTAAGGTAAGAGGGCGAGAGTGATTATGCCATTTTTGAGCTTTATGTAACAGTGGATCAAAATTGGCCAAAACGTGTGCCTTTTTCTGCATAATATACGTATGTTTGCCAGCTTTGCTGTCTAGTTACCTTTTACAAATAAAATTTCTTTCAGGGCAGTGTGAACATAAACAGGCATTTTTTTGCTATAATAGATATGTATGTGTGCATGCTGTGCGATATATAATAAACAACTCCTTTGAAACTCCAGAA
This sequence comes from Lingula anatina, assembly GCF_051362555.1. Taxonomy (NCBI): domain Eukaryota; kingdom Metazoa; phylum Brachiopoda; class Lingulata; order Lingulida; family Lingulidae; genus Lingula; species Lingula anatina. The sequence continues at coordinate 25,815,037 of NC_141767.1, forward strand.
AAATGTTGTTTATTTATCTTCTGGGTATACTGTAAATACTGTGGATGCTTGAAAGTTTAAGCCTATTTGTGCCCTACTCTCTTAATTCACTCAACTGAAATTGGCATCTACATCCAAGCCTTAATGGTTGACTGTTCAACTGGTCACTTATAAGTACATGCAAACTACTAATGCAGTAACCATATGGTCAAATAATATGTAAACCTACTTTTTAAAAATAATAAATAAACCTACTTTTTATAATAAATATATTGGTGCTATATCTATTTTTTTACAGGTTTTAGCATGTATCACAACTTGACATACCCTCTTACATGCCAGACTATTGTGGGTGATGGGAGGAGGTTCAGTTTTTTTGCATACCAGCTGAACACCCTTGAGCAATGGAAGTCTGATGAGGTTATTCCCCAAAGGAATATCTGTTGGGCTCTCGATGACCTCGCCCTATATGACACTGTGGAAGATGGAGAAGTCAAAGGATTCAATGACGAGGTTTTGAAAACATTGATAAAATGTTTTCTTATTGAGCCAGAAGAAAGGGAATTTAATCTGAGGCCTTATCTGCCAGAAGATTATGAGGCTCCTGTTAACAAAAAAGAGTACATTGCAGAAGAAGTGAAGCATGGCAGAAATTAAAAATCTCAAGAAGATTCTTAGTATGTTACAAGAACATAAAAAGGGTTGTGTTTTGAGACCAATTGCATGCAGCCTGAACAAGGTGCAGTTAAACTTGGCTATGGGTGAGCTGCAGTGGTTTTCATTAAGAAGTGTTTTAATGGCATTTTCTTTTCTTTATTAATTGTGGCACCCAAGGAAAACAAATAAATTATAATTTAATATGAAATATTGGTAAGCAATATTGGTTTATTTACATTATGTACAAGGTTGTTTACAAATTAATTTTGTAATGAACACATAAAATACAATGATTGTACAGTAATCATTTTCAACAATAAATTAAGTGGACGGAAAAGCGGAAAAATATAATCAGAAACTATTATAGTAGTTTTCAAATAAATGTTAAAATGAGCATTGTTTGAAAGTGAAGTGTTTTTATATGTGCTTTAATTTATTGTTAAAGGCATCCGTTTGCAAATTGTACTATTGTAAGAGTCTTAATGTGTGAATGGTACAATAGCACTGTTCATTTGGTTTATAGAGAATTCAATACAGCATGTGTGTGCGTCATGTCTGCTGTGGCAATATTGGCTCTAGCTGTGTCATCCTTAGGCCGACTGCATCTCTGTACATCTGTTCTTGTTCCAGTGCCTGCTGTCTCCTCTCCTCCTGTAACCAGTACAACATCTCTATTCTGTCCCATTTCAGCTTTTCTAGATATGGACGGCCCTGGAATATCAAAATACATCTGTTAATGTGTTCCTGCACAGGTATATGCTGTTTGTGTTAAATTTTTAGCTATCTAGCTGTGATGAGTTTCCCTTAATTTTACTATATGAAAACAAGATGCCTTTGGCAAAATATTAAAGATGCCTGTTATTACTCTCAACAAACATAGTACATCTTTTCCATGTGATTTCTTTTCTGCTCTCAGCTTCAGATGTCAGCACAAGAACTACAAATATTGCTTCTATCTTGAAATCTGGCTCCCATGAATAATCCCTTTGTAAGAAATACATAGCTAGACTAAGACTGCATTCCCATAGATTTAGATCAATCCATCTAGATCAACCTAACTCCCTGGGGGTTCTCGCTAAATTGCTGTCAGCCGAGCACGCACGGTAGTTAATTACCCCCTTACAGCTTTAAGTAGGCGGGACAGACACTTAAGCCAGCTAAGCTGACAGTAATCTAGTGAGACTCCCCACAGGGATAGATCGATCTAAAATCTGTGGGAATGGGGTCTAAATATCGTATTATTAGATTGTTAACTTGTATGAAATACCCATGAAAAAACTTGAATAAAGAACTTTGTTTAAAAATCTGCAAACTAAAAAGAAATCATAAATTCAAATTCTAATGGAACAATCTGAGAAAATGCAGATATATGATCTTTTCAACTGTTACAGATATCTTGAAAACCTGTAGATATATGGTGTGTACACAAGTGGGTTGCCATCGACTGGTAATTGCAAATAAAGACCTAGCATTCACAGCTTCAGCAAATGAGTGGCAGTCTTGCCACTATGGTGACAAAGTTAGAACAGATGGGTACCTTTTAGGTTCAATATAAGTCGGAGTTTTAACCAAAACATAGTCCTGCCAATCCTAAATATCATATGCACTAATGTAGAGCTGATTAGGGTATTCTTTTATGAACCACCTGGAAATTTCTCTTACCGCATATGTTATGACATCCTGGTACTTGTCTCTTACATTCAACACTGCCTTCTTCACTAAAGAATCCAGTTCTTCAATTTTCTAAAAAAAATAATAATGGTAACAATAATTAAATAAATATAAATACAAATTAACATGGAAAATTTCCTTTGACTGTAGCTAGTTATAAATTAAAATGGAGTAGCAGCGTTTTAACACCACAAACCAATTACCAGCTTTTTAAAAAAACTATTTTAAATGCCAGTGTTGCTGCTGTAAAGTCCTGTTAGAATTTTTTTTATTAAACTTGCATGAAACTCTGTGATCACCCCTACCTTATAAAGATAGCTCCTTTGTTTTGCCTCACCTAATCTAGCCACTGAAGAACCTCTGTAACCTGTAATTAATGGAGCAGAAGTTGAAAAACTATTTGTTACCTGTAATAACATATGGAAAGCAAACTGGTTCATTTATGAAGCACTTATCGTAAAAATGGCTTTATACATGTGGTCATAATATCTTCCCAAATTATCTTTTTCATTTACTTAAAACTAGTATAAAGCTCTAGTTTAGCCAAAATGTCAGATAAATTATAACAACCATCAAATAAAACTGCTCACCTTTTTCAAAGAACCTGTTTGGGTCTGAGGCTAACCTCTCAAACTTTTCCAATTTTGCTATAAATCCTTCTCTTAACAAGATAAGGTCTGTTGACTTTTCCCAGGCTTCAATTGACTGCAAAATATAATATTACCATTAATCTAAAAAACAATACAGCAGTAATATGATCACATCTTCAAATTGCAGTAAATAAAAAAGATTATACATGCTTATGTTACACATAAGAAAATGTAGATGTGCACAGTTATGTTTTAAACATGGGCATGGGCAATAGAGCTCAAGTGCATTCTGATCATACCTCTTCAAGTAATCCTATGTATTCCTCTGAACTGTACTTGATAGCCATGTCCAGCTTCTTGTTGTCTGGCATTTTCAGTGCAGTCCACACACGCTCCAGGCGGTCCTGGGGGGTGCCCACTGTGGAGGGAGGGACGCCAGAGGCAGGAGTCTTCTATAAACAAATGATGTGTACAGCTGTATTAGTTATTTCAAAGTGCATGAAATTAATATATTTGAATTTTTTAATTATGGCATTAATTGTTCCCACCTCATTAAATAATTTACAAATCAAATTGTGTAAGTTTCTGTGAAATGCAACAAGTTCACATCTGATTAAGCTGATTATTTACTCCATTCAATAGAAAAGGGTGAGTGTTTTTTTTTTTCAGCATCATTAATATACTTAAAGACTGACCAAAGTGGCACTTTCCCTGAAATATTTTAGTTTTTTAAGAAGCATTAAATAGTTTTATCTTACCATTCCAGTTACACTACTTTTCACAGTTTCTCCTCCTCTTGATTGTGTTGCTAATCTGGACGCTCCTCTGTCACTCAGTCTAAAATAAATTTATAAGCAAAAGTTATCAAAAATCTGCTTAAACCAAAAAATTTACTTGATTCATGATAAAAGATATCATAAGAAACCATGTATATAATGATAAAATATAATACAGTTCTTTATGGCCTTAGTAGTCTCATAGTCTCAGCCAAGTACTTTTTAGGCTACTTGCCCTTTGGGCTATTAGGGCTAGGATATGTAATTTAGTGTAAGCTTTTCTAGAGCTTAACAATGCAGACTGCCACAGCACACTACATTTGGTGCTTTGTTGTGGATCTTTTTACCAAGAATATTATCAACATATCTCCATTTTATGAAAGCCCTATACCTATCTAGATGTATGAAATTAATTTTTCATATAAAACAAAATATGTAAATTTATTTTGTAATACCTAGATTTATCTCTGGGAGGCTGATCTAATGAGTCTTGGGAAACTTCTTTAGATTTCTTTGAAATCAAGGAGATTGATTTCTTGGGTTTCTCTACTGTTTCTTCTGCAGGCTTCTCCTTTTCTTTTTCTTCCTCTGTAATGAGTTAAAATAATATTATAAATTTTCAGTAAATATAAACATTCCATTGAAAAAACTAAAGTTTGACATGTCTTTTCTCCTATTCTCATGATAACTTGTGAGAGATACATGCTAAGTCCCCTTTCTACAAGTAGCAAATGTGCCTGTATCAGTTTCCAGTCTCTTACCTTCCAACTCAGGATCCCGCCCAAGTCCTCCTAACATTATGGTGTTTACATTCCACATTCCTGGTTGAAATTCTGTCTTTTGTACTCTCATCTCTTTTATCTTTTCCTCTCTTGCTCTAAAAAGGTTATCAATTATAATGGGTTGTCAGTAAAGTTCAATACTGTGGGATAAACTGATTTCTATCAAATATGAATAATATACAAAAATGGGGGGAGGGGGGGGGGGCAGCTAACCATCAACATAGAAAAGAAAACCTCTAAGACATTTTTATCTTTTGGGGCAAGTCTTTACCTTTTTGCTGCTTCCTTAGCTTCTTTAGACTTAAGCCTTGCAGTCTCATCTTCATCACCTTCATCATCAGAGTTGTAAAAATGACAAATGACTCCCATATAATCAGATTCCTATAATAAATAAATAACATTTTAAAAAAAGGTGAAAAGAGTGTGTTGGTAAATCAATACAGTTTTTATGAATCATTGAATAAAATTTATATATATCATTATGAAACAGCTGAAACTATAAAAATATTTGTCGTATAAAATGTCTGAAAATTTAATCCCAGTCTAAACAAAAACAAATTTATAACTCCCAAACCTACATATTTTAAGAATAGCAACTAACCTGAGTTGACAAGTACTTCATGTAATCATCAGTATTAATGGTACTTTTCCACCACTGTAGCCAGGAGGCATAGGACCTGGACATTCTCTCCATCACAGCAGCAGGCATGTCCTGGACAGGTGCCCTGTAGGAGTCATCTCCCAAACCCCCTAGATCCATACCAAGACCCTCAAATAAGTGGGCCCCAGGTCTGGGGGGACCAGCAAGATTGGCCTTACTGGGAACCTGGAACAGTTTTAAAAAACATTTTGAAAGACTCCCCAGAAAGTTGAAAATCCTTTATTATTCAAATAAGACTTTTGGCATTAACTGTATTTGGTCTTAAGAAACAGTTGACTGAATTTTTTAGGCTCCATATTTGTAATTATGTTGGGTTGATCTAAACCCATGGTCTTTGATTCAGACTTACTGTTGGATCAAAGTAAGTGTTTCCTTTGGTATCTGTAGGTGGTGTTGTTGGCCTGTAAGATTAAAAAACAACAGTCAAAATCTTCAATGTATGCATTGCAACAATAAATTGGAATATCCATAATCGTCAAAGATAACAGATCTGTATTTTGTTTATTTAAACTGTTAATTTTCAAAAACCTAATTATATTCAATCTGACATATTTCACATCACAACATTTACTAAATTAACTAGTGAGAAGCCAAATTGGTTCATCTTATCTGCAAAATACATCTACCTCTTCTAGCAAACAAGCCAATTATAAACATCTAAATTACTTGTTTTACTTTGCAGCTAGATTTTTTGCTCTCAAAAAGCATATTTTAGAAGGTCAGATGCATCTAAAATATTATAAATTTAACTTCTACAATTTTAGATAATTATTTAAAAATAGTTCAGTATATTTTGGAAAGGGTACATAGAGAAGTCAGATTAGAATAAAAAAAACAATGGTAAAAGTAACATGCATATGAGTAAAATAATCAAGTCAAGTCAAAAATAATTATGCAAAAATACATGGTTTAAACAATAATGGGATGGGTACTACCTGTACAGAGAATATAGAACTAGTGACCACAGAATATACAAAAAGAATTATGGGTATGTATATTTATATCAAAAGGGAAATGATGCAGTGTATATACAATTTAGATATAATTCAACTTATAGATAAAACAGTTTCAGTACACCACAGGACACCCTAGCTGGACAAATTAACCAGTTTAAAGTTTAAAGTACCCGATATATATATAGATTTAGAAAAAGAAGAGAACAATCATGCAATTTTTAAAAACAAATCAATGCTAACCTGCAAATTAAAAGAAGCAAAAATTCTGAGCCAAAGAAAAGTCAACATGCAAATGAGCCTCTTGGCTAAATGCACGATAACATGCCGCATGCATACAAAAAGACAGAATGAATAGCAAAGACCAAAGAACATGCTGTTATTTATGCCTCAATGACCCACCTTTGACTGTACATGGTATAAAGAAAGACAAGATCACAAATTAGTACAAATATCAACCCTTTTACATAATCATTGCTACATACAACTAGAAGTACAACTGCTCAGAAGGCCAAATTTACAAATATGCTACCAGCAAACAGGACAGTACACAACATATACCATTTACACATAACAAGTAAAATAATGATATGCAACAACATTATGCAGCAACAGGCTTTACTTAAGAATAAAAAGGATTTGCATCTCAAGCTGAATACGATATTTTGTGCTTACAAATGTCACTACAATAAAGTGTAACTTCAGACATGATAACAGCTTATGTTAACAGGCAAGATGACAACACCTACTGAAAAAGGGCTCAAAATGCATTACATGTTACTCACGTTTTAGCCCATTCCCTAACATCCAGTTCTCCCCATGGAGGTTCTTGTCTGCTTCTTAACTCAGAGTTTATAATCCTCTCATTTTTCTTCTTAGATAAAGTACTAGATGCCAGCACTGAGGACAGGTTAACTGAGTCAGCAGAGGGCACCACTAATTCATCCTGAAATGGTGGGAAAAAATTCAAGCTGACAAACATGTATTGCCTAAAAAGGTCTGAAAGGAGACTGCACATATGGAATTTCTTTTATATATTCTAATTGCAAAACGAGATAACAGTTTATCAATGAAAAATTAATATATATTCCATCTTATATATTTACAGACCAATATTTGCATTCATGAAAATCTAAGATTTATAATATGTTAAGGATTCACACATATTCCAGTAATATACCTGTTCAACATCTAAGTGAGTGGACGGCACTGTCTTCATTATTTCACGATATACTTCCTTGATCTCTTCACCAAGGAATAAGTTTTTGTCCAAGTTTTTCACAGTTGCCTGATCAATCTGATGAAAGAGACAATAACTAAATGTGTCACTTTTTTTTTTCAGATAGATATTGCAAAGCTATGGAAATTATAACAATTCACTAGTAACTTAGAAACAGTTTATTAAATCAACATGTGCTAGATAAATACTGCTTCAATGATCTTATGTACAAGTCACTATTTAGTTATATTTAGTATATGTAGTCCCCAACCTAAAAAGGCATTAAAGTAAGTTCATGGAACCGTCCATACCTCATCAGTCAGGTCATTGTAGACAGGATTATGTTTCTGGAGGGTAATGGAGGTCATGCAAACTCTCTCAGACACTCTGACATCTGATGTCCGCACAACCATCTGTAATATTCAATGCATTGAAGAAAGGTTCATCTGTCTTATAAAATTATTTCATTACATGTTTGATCAGATGTAAAACATTGTACTGGTGTGCACTAGTTTGCCTGATTGTGGGTTTTATTGTGTAAAACAGCTGGAAATTGAAAACAGACAAAACTGCATGCTACATACTGGGACACCATTCAGCATTTTGCACACCATAAAGAAATTACTATTTAAACAGTATTATTTATTTAAGCATTTATTTCTGATAGTTTTTTAAAATGTTTATCTATCTTCTATCAAATGTCTGAAGCTCAATGCTGACTGCAAACCTTCCAACTTCACATTTCTCCACATGGGCCAGATACTTACTTTATTGGGTAATTTAGATGAAACTGTAGCTGGCTGTGGATGTGTGGGCTCTTGTAAAGGAACACTGAATAAAACAACACACAGTGCAGTGCAAGTAATTTGTGACATCTCATCAATATAAAAATTATAAAGATTTTTCAACCTCACAAACATAACATGCACATGCATCACATTAATAATCTAATGTTAACTTTGCACTTTCTGTGCTACATACATGTATGTCAACCAAACCACAAATTCTCTCAATGCTTAATAATGCATGAATGAAAACAACTGAATACAAAAGGAGTATGAAACATAATTACAGTATCCAAATAATCAAGATGTACTGGTGAAAGATATCTGTGACATAAAGCTTTGGCTTTAACAATTATATTCAAACAAGCATATATTACAAATGCAAATCTGTGTGCATGAAAAATATTTTGTAAACATGCATCAGGTAATAAACAAATTAAAAATGCATAAATACATTTATACATATATTCCTTGCAATAATAAATAAACTTTAAATCTTACTTGTCTTTTTCCTTTTCAATTTGTTGTTTTTCTTCCAATTGCTTCAATTGCCTATCTAAAATAGCTTTCTTGCCATCATGTTTTGCAGGCCTTAAGAGAGCCTAGAAAGAAAACATAATTTTATTATGTAATTATAATTTGCAGTACAATTACAGGACTTAAGAAAATGCCTATAACATGATTGTAATGAACTAATAGCAGTGTACCTGTAGTAATGGAGGCAAGGCATCAGCATCCTCAGGTTCCTGTGCTGTTTGCCTTTGAACCAGTTTCTCAAGATCATTTCGAAGAAACTGCCGCGTGCAAGGGCGTGTTGTCTCCTTCTTTTCTGAAATCTAATGGACACAAACATTAAAGAATTTATCTCCACACTTGTCTTCATCTTGCTTTTTTTACTAAAAAGTTTATGTATTTGTAGGGAGGCATTAAAATTCAAGCCAATCAAATTTTGTGGGAATTAAGCATACAATATTTCTAGGCATGATATTTTACTTCAGATCCAACTTTAAACAGCATAATTCAAGCTGCCCCCTATTTCTTTAAAATTAGTCTTGAACTTCATATCTGATTATAATATTGTATGTGTATAATTAAAATTCTTAAAGCATAGTTAAGTTTATCTGCCATATCTGAATACCAAATGATATTTTACTTAGAAAATAATAATGATGTTACTTTTTTTGCACTTACAATAGATTTTCCAGAAATAGATCGCATTTCTAGGGCTGCCTCAGCTTTATCTGTCACAGTACTTCTAGTTTCATCTAAATTTATCCCCAGCTCCTCCAGTAATGTCTCACCCATTCCTGGGAGCCGCTGAAGGGAATGTGATCTCTGAAATGAAGTAAATAATATGTGATCTCTGAAATGAAGTAAATGAAATGTAAATCAATGAAGAGCACAATGTGAACCTTCATGCTATACCATCAATAACATGTAATGTACATCACATCTGCTTGAGTCAGAGTTCATTTACTGAGCACATGCTTTCAACTGAAGCTCAACAGAACAAAAGTGCTTATAGTTTTTCATAACACTTACCTTTAAAAGCACCTTTTGTATACTAGCAGCATCTGGATTTCTGAAAAAAATCATTTCATTATTATCTTGAATTTAAATTAACGCTGCTATATCAAGCCTCTGAATTTGTAAATTTGTCCAGATAGTACTTCACTGTGTATGTTTTTCTTAACTTTTTAGGAATATTGATTTACACACTTGAACTTGAGAAAGATATCTATGTTAAGTAATTCAAATTTGAAATACCCAGTATATCTATCAAAAATATCTATTGTTTTTTTTTCTCACTCTTTTTGTACAGCAGTTGTTTTCTTGGCAGATCTAGTCATGTCATCTGATACTGGGGTTGCCATACTCCTCTCAGGAATGTCAGCGAGAATTGAAAACAGCTTGGAAGTATCAAGGATGGGCATTCTGGACTGAATCTGAAAACGTACACATGAACTGTACTGACCTTTTATTAATGAGGCACAGAAAACACAATTCCATTTAAATATAAATTACTACCACTGATCACTATATGACCAAACATGATTATACATTCAATTTGCAAAATAGTGTGTAAATACAAAGATATCATTATTATGGTTGAAACTTTAAAATTTTATAATTAAAAAAATTCTAATGTTTCTCCTTTCAATAGAGATTGGCATTATTATTTGTAAAGAAGAAATTTAAAGCCCATACCTCTTCCAAATCTTCACCAACTGTTGTGAATCTATGCTTCTGAATTTTACTTTTGGGTCGACTACTCTCAATCTGAAATTCCAGTTTTAACCTATTTTATTCAAATTTCATTCATCCTGAGAAATTATTTTTTCTTCTTTCTGCCTAAAGAGATGGGCAATCCCATTTTGAATAAAAAACTTTTGGAACAAATAAAAGAATCATTTTAAAAATTAATATCTTATTGTTCAATATGTTTAGATTAGTAGCTGTTCATTAAAGTTTTAAAATTTACAGTGCTCTGGTACTTATATGAATCTTCATATCAATGTTTTTTTTTTGTATCTACACATGTTTTTCAAAAATGTAAATGCCCACGTGTTAGGATCACTTCTAATATATCCACCTAAACCCCTATAATACTATAACCAAAAATATTATAAGAGTACTTAAATATGTTTGAAGTGAAATCAGCCTCCTACAACAAAACTGTTCTACAATTTGTCATAAAACAATTCTGCTTAAGTAGCATATACATACATATAACTCCAAAGAATGTATATACTAATTGATGATAAACTATTAATTCATGGTCTTAAAGTATGAATCTGCCAAATAGTGAGCTAGTATCAGTATCAGTGAAATTGTGACAATTCTACCCCTTTGGCAGTAACTGACATGTTTTGATCATGCTGCCAATACTGAACAAGTATACACTAACTGTTGTGATATGACAGGTGAAACCTACATACTGTATATATTTACAACTTACTCTACCATCTCTACAGTAAAACTAATTTAAAAAGCAAGAAATAATGTGACAGGTTTATAAAATATGTCTAAAAGCAGATGCTATTTTTACTATCATGGCAAATAATTTTAGTGTGGGATACCATTTTCCTCTATTTGCAAAAAATAAAAGTTTTTAAAAACTATCAAACTATATATACCACTATTGGGGTAAAGAGAAATCAACAGGTCCTAGCTAGCCCTATATTACAATGTTTTCTTCTATAAAAAAAACATTCATAATTTGACCCTGTTCTATAATAAGCATTAAAACACACCTTGCCAATAATTTTAAAATGAAATAAATAGTAACACCAGGCTTCATGCAAGCACATTTATAATGGTATTTCTACTGCAATAATATCAAAGTTAACTGAAAAGTCTTCCAAAGCTAAAAAAGTTCCCTGAAACATGAATGGCAGTAGATGTGTCTGAAAAAGAATGTTCTATGAGATATTGTGAGTTTATCTAAAAGGCAGGTTAAGGTTTTGGATTAGTGCACAGGGTGACAACAGTCACAGGGTTTAGTCAACTCCACCAGATGGGTTAGTGAGCTGTGACACTTACCATTCCTGGAGGCAACTGTGCAAAATTAAACAACACTATTAACATTTCACAAACATGCAAACGTTTACAACAAACATATACAAATGTACACTGTACCATATATAACAAACAGATATAATTGTTAATGATTAACCACTGGACCAATTACCAATATTACAATTACTGACACCACGTGCATTAGAAACATAAAGTGTGTAGTTTTATAACAGATTATCTGTTAAACTAAAAAAGATGAGAGTTTGGGAATATTAATGATCTCAAAGACATGAACATTTTAGTTACAATGCCGATGTTCAGTTAAGAGAGAAAACAGTGAAATTGAGCAATATTTTCCAAAGGAACTTGGATTGTCTGTAAGGGTCTGTAATGCTGTACATTATACAACTTATATATGTTAGGAAAGACCTGAAAATAGTTTTTACCATCACTGGCTAACTCACATAACTGTACATTTCTTTCATAATTCAGCCTGGGCACTCTTCTGCCCCTGGTTTGCAGCACAGCACAGGATTCTTTCTCAACATTTCTTTTAGCACCAAAATTCAGTAATAATGAAAATTAGTGAAAAATCTAAAAACAACTTAAAGACATCCATTTATACAATACCGCCTTATATCACGTACATCAGAAAGGTAAACTTACCAGTCCTTTGAATGATATTTCTGGGACAGCTTCTTCTACCATGGACTCCTTTTTACTGGGATAGATGTACTCCTCAGATTCATCCTCTATATCTTCTGCTTGTCTTCTTAGATCTCCAACTATGTATCTTCTTATAGTGAGGATATTCAAACTGAAAATAAATGCCTCTGTAACATGCAAACTCTGACCATATTTTCATATTTTCAATACTTTTATGTTTTATCAGGTGATAGTGGGTAAATATGCATCAGCATTTAAGTTTTTTCAAAAAATGATGAATTGTAAAATGCATAAATTCTTACTATTTGTCAGCATCCAAAGCAAGCTGTGCTTTGAGTCTACTCATGTTTGCAGGACCACTGAAGACACCCCTTTTGTTCAAAACTGGAAGAAAAAATGAAAGATTTAAATTATGCATGGAATTGACATAAATCACATGAATTTGATAAGTTAGATGAACTTTTTCCACACACACACACAAGCTAAAACCAACTGCACAAATCTGCTAAGAAATGTAGCATTATGAAAAACATAACTACTGAGTACTCTTACTTTGTGCTTTTTCTAAAAAATGCTTGAACAATTTTTCACAGACAGTCACAATATGAACAGTGATTCTTCTCTGTAACTCTTTGTTTTGCTCTGGTGTCTGAAAAAATAAAATATTCTTAAATATTAATGTTAAAACAGATTTACATTTTTCTTCAAAATACAATTCCATTTATTTACTCATAAGTCACAAAAAATGATTACAAATCATCAAGAAATTTTACCAGTGTTTACTTAAATTGCTTGCTTCAAAGCCATTTTTACCAGAAATGGATCATCTACTTGTCTCCTGATGTCTCTCCATATTCCATTTACCTCACCAACCAGAACACCAGCCTAGATAATAAGAAATCCTATTACTTTACTTAGAGTAAATATCAATTCAACTATAAAGCACAATTCAGGTTATTTATACAAATGCATAATTTGAAGAAATTATGAAATATTTTTCAAGAGTTTTTATCTTTGCATGTTCAACCTTTTTACAAACCATACAAATATTATCATAGAAGAAAAAAAATTACATTGTCTCCGGTTTCAATCTTAAAGGTGTTTCCACAGAAATATATTGAAAGACAACACCTACCAAACTTTGTTGTTCTTCTATGGTCAGATGCTGGACCTCTGGCTTAGCAGCCACCCTCCTACGAATGTATTTTCTTAAAACATTGAAATCAGATGGTGGGGCTTTGATTTCCTCCTGTAATTAAGGACAAATGTTTCATTGAAATGCTTTGTTTTGATTGAATTATTGTTTAAGTAACGATTATCTATACTAAACATACTTTATCAATCTCTTTTAACCAATCAAGTTCTATATTCTATATGTTTTAATGTAATACATTGATGATAATATGTATTCAAGCCGTCCAATTTTATACATATAAAAAATCTTCACATCAAAATAATTTTTTTTCACACATACTGTTACATTAATTGCTTTTATAAACACCATACATACATCAATGGGTGTAACTGGTCTTTCCATTTGTATTGTTTCTGGAGGGGGCTCTGGAACAAACATATTGCAAAAACCATTTATATCACTTTTGATTTATTGTTCAAGAACATATTTTGTAACACCTAATCATACCTCTGAACCAAAAAAAAAATGTTGATTACTGTAACACAATGTGTATTTATTTAAGATAAATGATTAACATAAATAATACTCCTATTTCTACTATTTCTACTACTACGTACTACTGAATTCCTACATTTCTACTAACCATCTTCATGTGGATAAGGCGCAAATATACTAAGAGGACCCATGACACCTTCATAACGGTCTTTGATTTCCTCCTGAAATATATTAAAATAATACATATTGTTATGGTTTTTTTTATTGAAAATCAAAAATTAACTGACAAAAGAAAGAAAGAAAGAAAGAAAGTTTGTTCTGCTGGTATCAGTATTGTGGTACAGCCATTAATTGTTCTCCACTATTAAAAGTACAATACACTATGTTATAAAATGAAGGCATTTTACTTATTAGGATATAAGCAATGACTTCAATAAAATCAATTTCTATTGTTATATTCCTTACATAAAACTAACATTTATATTACCTGTGTTACAGGGAAATTTGTCATTGGATAGGTATCATCTTCTCGCTTTTCCGAGGCAAATGGCTTCTTTTGTTTTGTGAATTGGAACTTCATTCCTGCACTTCGCGGAGTTTTAAGATTTGCCATTTTGCTTGAAAATCAACCATACATGCCTGTTAAAAGTGAGAAACTGTACTAGTACCTGTACATGTACAAAAGTTAATACTTATCAGTCAAAGGCTAGCTACTGGTGAAATATTTGAGTCTCTGTTAGTTCATTCATAGTCCTCTTGCTAGCACAAAGTTCATGCGTTAGCACAGCATACATATCAGAAACCGTAAACAGGATTGCTTTTCGTGCTAACTACTTGGAAAGCACTGCCAGTGCTTCTGAACAACTACAAATTGTACAAGTTCTAATTTGCAGGTTCTGGCTGTAAGTTTAAAAGTGTCATAACTTCAAAACTATAAAATACATACTTGACCTAGAGAAAAAACATTTTTTTTACATCTTAATTACATAATTTAACATTAAACGATGTGCGTCTACTTCTGTTTGACATCTCCGCCACTGGACACGGCCATCTTGTTTATCTTGGCGACCACCAATTTTACTCTCCTAAACAGTTAATTTCTTACATGTTATTGTTTCTCTTTCATCAGATACAATGGAAAAAACATACCAGTGGCTAATCTTCACGTTAAACGTCAAATTTCGGTTCACATTTTGTCTGTTAAGGTCTAATTACTTGTCCTACAATTAACTGTTGTCATGATCACTACGCAGATATGTACGCAACTTCCTTTACTTCATCCGGGTATTTCTAATATGGCTGCGCCCTATTACCCCTGTCCGATAACGTTAAATTTTTGAGTGTCTACGTTGAGTACAGTACTATCGTACTATCGTAAAATAGCCGTTTCGACCCTCTCCATAGGATTACCCCAGACACTTTGCTGAGCATCAGTACTGACAGCAACCACTGTTCTCCACTTGAAAAAAAAAAAAACGTTTGCTCTTGGCTCGAAAATTAGCAGACGCACTGATCAATTTCAACGCATAGCTGGAATTTAAAGGAAGTATATTGAACATCATAGATTTGAAAGTAATTGGGAATGTATGACACGAATGTCAGGTGTTAACTTAGCACTGTTGACGGGGAAACTGGAGTGTGCGAGTTGAGGAGATGAGATGTAAGATATAATTCTGGGAGCTCCCGGTTGATGCGCAAACTGGTCGGTATACTGTACATGTACTTTTTCGGTACCAGTACTTTCCGGGTTCCCCACTCAATAACTCTCTAATTTTTAATCTTAATCAAAATTAAGTCATGTGGTAACTTTGATCAATGTCTCTGCTATTTAAATAATTTTGTTTGGAATTTTTTAAAAACTTTTTTATCTTTGAGTAATAATTACAGCAATTAAATTGATTTTTACCCCAGTGATGCCTCTTGGATACCTTAATGTTTCATGTTAAAAACATTATTAAATAAGTAAATGAATTAATTGCCATGCTTATTTTATTTGATTGTTTTTTATTTATTTATTTTCAGAATAGCAGAAATACTGCTCAGAATCATTGCACAAAATAATTTAGAGAAAGGTACAGAAAATCAAGTAGTTATATGTGGGGAGAGGGGGGGGACACTGCAAAAGTGCCTCTGGTCGTCATTTTACAATTATTAAGGCCTTTGCTTTCATGCCTTAACAAAGTGTACATACCCAAAATCATCAGTAGGCGTGTTAATGCATGAACTTCCTGCTAGGGGATATATTAAAAGTGCCAGGATTTTTATAACCAGGCTGGTATTACTCCAGCCTGTTAGCCTTTCATGGGCTTCTTAATTTTTTTAGAGAATATGCAGCTGTGTTTAACTTATTTCTTTCAGTTTTGAGTGAAAAAAGTCCAGATGAATCCTATTGGTTTTATCAGCTCCCCTTTCAAACAGAAGAATGGCACCCCCAGACAGCCATCCATTTGTGCCCAGTCCAAAGGCTCTCTGACAATCCTTAAGTCAGTATTTCCAAATCCAGAGCATGCATTAGATGGTTTGGAAGCATTTTCACACATATGGTAAGTGGTATGATAAACATCTTTTTTCTCTTCAAGAACTTTTTCTCTCAACATATTATAGGAAAGATTTTGTAAAACGATGAAATTGAATTGATAATTATAGGTATATGCCATTGCACTGGATATTTGTCTTCCAGGGTTATGTTTTTGTTTCACATGAATAATAACAAATACACAAAAGCCAAAGTTAGACCACCGAGACTGAATGGTGTGAAAGTTGGAGTTTTTTCAACGAGAAGTCCATATCGCCCAAACCCTATTGGGCTGACGTTGGCCAAAATTGAAAAGATAGAAGGTATGTTATTTAAAGGAATTGAAGAGTATCTATAAAATATACATTAAGTAATTATACATGTACATAAAAAGTATAATTTTAGTTTTTTTAAAAGTGATAATGTGTAAAAGAATGCAAAGGAATTCAGACTTTTTTTTTCAGGTGCTACAATATATATCTCAGGGATAGATATGCTAGATGGAACTCCTGTGTTGGACATCAAACCATACATATATGACTATGATCTTCCTAGATCTTATGGGCAACACGAGCAGCAAGGGGCGTCTGATGTGAACAAGGAAATTAAACAATGCTTTCAACTTGATAGTGATGTTCACAGTAAAATTATTGGCATAAAAGATGAAATGTCATTTTTACAACCCACAGAAATGTGTATGTCACGTGGTGGTGATAAAAACCAACAGGGAGAGTCACAATTGGATAACGTTTGTATCACAGATACCAGTTTAAGTGATGAAAATACAGCTTTCCAAACTCAAATGAACGTCAAGGAAGAAAAACTGAGTAGTGATCTGCTGACCTCCGCTGAAGCTATAACACAAGCTGGGTGGATTTCAGCTCCACCCATTTCAAAACTTGATGTGAGATTTAGCCCCACTGCCACGAAGGAACTTGAAATGTTTTCTAAAAGCTCATCTAACCCCCATTATGTATTTTCTCACTTTGATTCTGTACAAGATGCAAAAAATGCCATAGCAAAAATTTTACAAGCAGATCCAAGGTCACCATACCGAAGGACGAAGTGTACTGACAAACTGTATTATTTTGCCATTGATTCATTTCATGTGACGGCTTGGTTTGATGACGATGTTAATGTGGCTGAAGTTTTGAAAGTTAAACCTGTTAGCCTTTCTAAGCTGACTTATCTGACAGAACTTGAATCAGAGGAGACAAATAAATAAAAAAAGTTGATGCTGTAGCACTCACATTTTCTGTCAACTTATGCAAACGCGCACCCTGAGCTTCAGAGACTTAAAACGGCAAGGGTATCACATAGTGTAGAGGTACGTTTCAAGTTATCTCTGAAGCTCGGGTGCATTTCACGGAGCTATCGTTATTGTCCCACCACTGGCTAATAAGTGAGGTGGTCAGACCTTGGACTAATCATACGCATGCTTAAGAAATGAAATAAAAGGCTGCTTAGTTACTGTGTTTTGTCTTCATGAAATATATTGACTGCTAACCGGTGTCATCGGATGGCGACACACCGCGAAAGTTTCACCTTGGAGAGTATTTTTTAAAGTCCACCACCGACAGTGACATTTTTGTTAAGTTTCGCCTTACTAGAAAAGCGGTAGAAAGGACTGTGGAATTTTATGACGACTTAACACCAGAAACAAGAAGGTCGCACGTCCTTTTCCCACAGGGACAAGATTTCTGTGCTCTACAATATTTTGCCTTACCGTAGGTTGTAAAAGCACTGCCGCAAAAGCCACCCATAGAATGGTGAATTTGATAAAAAGATTTCAATTCTAAGATATTGCTATCAAATTCCCAAAAGATCGAAATAAATCGAAAGCGATGAAACGCCCCACCCTGCTCAGTAAAACTGTGTGTGCTTAGAATGATGAGTTTCTGTAAAAAAAAATTATGCCTTGCTATTATAATTTTTCAATCCATATAATATTACATTAATAAAATAGTTGAAATGGATATGATCACTTTTCTTGCTTTTATTACATGCATAAGATATTGCAACACTATTCAAAGTCAGTTAATGACTAGAAAGGTATATAGGATCTTTTCACACCATGCACCAGTGGAAACTGACCACATCCCTTTATGTATTGTACCTCACAAATCTAAAACTGAAAATGCCTTAATGTGTTGAGCCCAACTTTGTCTTTTACGATCGTTTGCGTGGAACAATTTGACTAGCGATAAAACCGCAAAAGTTTCAATGATTCGATTTCAATGAACACGACGGTACATTTCACCCAAGTTCAACGAGCAGTTGGATAAGAAACTGGAGTACATGCAGTTGCAGTTCTCTTTTGAGGCGTATACAGCCTGTTGACTATTTCTGACACATTTGCACTTCTTCTTAGACCGCTTATGAGGGGTAATGGTTCCTCTTTCGTTTTACGTTTCTTTCTTGGTCTAAAATCAAATGATTTCGGTTCGGGCTCTGCTGCAATAACCTTATGTTCTAGTACAAAGGGAGTGCTTTTCTTACACTTTGGGATCCCACCTTCGCTTGCGTGGGTAGGTGTGCGGATACGTTCAACTATCTCTTCCAGTTCACTTTCGAAGTAAACTTTATCGTCTGAATAATTTCTTTCAAAAACGGACTTGTCAGTTTTGTCGTCATCGCAAAACTGACAGGATCCTACTTGCTTTCCTCTGTAAGCTGTCGTGGGGCGCTGGAAGAGCAGTGTACCTGCACTTCCACTGGGCACAGGGGCTGACTTTGGGCGTGGTTTGGTTATTGCATACTTTGCCACTGGGTCCATGTTAGTCACGTCACAGTAATAACCCACACCCGAAGCAGCGAGAGCACTGCTCAAAGTCGGGGTTGAGTACAGGCGATTAACTATCCGGTCTATGTTCTTTTTTGACATTTTCCTGTTGGTAAAAGATGATGCGCTTGGGGGAGAGTGCAACGAGTTTTGCGTCATTTGGTCGCTGTGAAGGTTGGAATCGTCATCTTCCTGGTCCGAGTCGTAATGTTGTAATTGGTATCCTTGCCAGTAGTCGCCTCCACTGTGAGACCCTGCATGCCGGTGTTTCACTTTCCTCTGCCGATCGCAAGTTACTGGCGATGGAGATGAGTGTGAGGGCCTACCCTGTGTTGCTTTGCACTGTGCCATTTCATTCAGTCCTAATCTGGAGTTAAAGGTGTGCTTTTGCATCCTACTTGTTATCATCTTGATGTCGTCCCAGTGAAGTTTTTGAAAGCCATACATTTTAGACGGCGGAGTGTCTTTTTGAATGTGGATGTACATAGAACTCATGTTGGAGGAATTCGCTTTGATAACCCCTGTTTTGGTAAATATTCACCTGAAATGAAATGAGAGAAAACTTGTAATAACATACTAGACATTAGTTCTTAAAACCTAGTTATATCAACTATGGGATTCAAGCGCTCTGAATAGTGACAATATTGATTAAAAACTAATTTAAAAACCGAAATATCGCAAGGAGAGAATAATGAGGGTTCTTTTCTGAAGGACATTTACACGGTTTTCATATTTTAACGCTATATCATGTATACGTATCATTTAGCAGTTTAGATTATTGATATCAGTTAAATCAACAATAAATAGTAACCGGCTGGAGATGTTTTCTAACATTTAATCCGTCAAGCAAATATTATGACATTGTGTTGTTAACTATAAATAACCATAGAACGTTACGGTTCGAAATATATTTAAAATATGGATAGTGTGAAACACATGATCATTTGCGTTGACTGAGATTCTACTCTCTATCTCTTTTTATAGTGCGTTAAAACCTTCCTGAAGAGCGAGACACCCATAATGATTCAGAATCTAATAACATTGTATAGTCTCCGCCTTGTTAGTTACTAAATTAAAAAAATACTTGTGTGGTGATAGAGAGAGATTCAGGCGAGGGTTGAGACTAACCTATCCTATCACATACACCTTTATCTAAATTTACCAATACCCTGTACTCAAATAAAGATAGAATGGAATACGTGCCTCCGTTATCTTTGGACACTTACCACTTCCTCACTATTCGGCCACTGTCGTTCTCGATTATGATTTCAACCTTGTTTTGAATACCAATCTTTGTTCATTTATTTTTTTCAGGGAACCCGTTTCTGGTCCTCAGTTTGTCCTGATTTGCGAGTATTGACATTGATCCCTTGCTTATTTCGATCTACACGTTGCAACCATTGTAACACACACTGTGAGACGTATTTATTTCCTCTCGCATTAAAAATCTACTGAATAAAATAATTATAATAATAAAAAACGGGTAGAATTTTTCTACGCTGTGGTTAAAGCCACATAATACTTTACATCGTATTGATCTTACCTTACAAGACAGCGACTAGAGTAGGACCTATGACTGAAATACGCTGGAAATGTCACACTCCTTTATACAACTGTGCATCTGTGTTATCACCTAGCAGTTTTATTAAAATAGGCCGAACAAATCCAGAACGGAATGTCGTTTCCATAATCAATACGTGCTACAGACACTGGTTCCGAACACAAACGAGCACCTGTATTCTTCCTGTCGTGAATTCAGGTAGACTATGTAAACGTTGTTATGGTGATGATCGGGATCAATCTCTTTCAAGTAGCTGGGGTCGGCTTAGCATCGTATTCAGTGCTATGTCAATAAACTTCGTCGTTTTATTTGATGGTCGTACCTGTGGGACTATCGCTATTTGCAGAAAAACTTGCTTGGTACTTGGTATTCAAACATCGGTAAATCTCCTAGGCAAGAATCGATAACGTGACATCTTTACCCTTAATTTCCTCTCTTCTTTCCCTTGTAACACTGTTGTAACACTGCCAGCAACGGATCACTGGCTGTTTTTCCACGCGGTCACTTCATTTGTACATGTTGCTGGGACAAGCACAATAGTGGTAATTATTCTATACCTTTTCTTCTTTTCCCTTTGTTGTCCTATCCCGATCTTTATTTATGATCTTTACTGCATTATTTTCATAACATTATCCCTCCTGTTGTTCCTTCAACTGTAAAATGCTTGCATAACCAAGTACCATGCACGCAGGTTAATTTTCCCAAATAAATGCAATGCCCCATAAATACTGTTGGTCATGAATGGGTTTGTTTGCTTTTGAAGCAGAGCTCGTTAGTCAAATACGGTATTTCACTCATGGTTAATATTCCTTATACAAAGAAAATTGGTAAAACTGGCGGTTAAAAACGTGAAAACGTGACAACTAAACGATTATGGTATGTAGACCTACCGTGAAAACAAATACACGCTCACATATATATATAGTATTACTTTCTTTTACGTTTGATGTTGAATGAGGCGGCATGTTTTAATAATTTAAATTCAAACAAATATACAGGCCTACATGCACCTTAATTCTTGCTCATAAATTAATACGCCCATTGTCGTGATCGACGCATGTAAAAGCTACAATAATAATAATAATAATAATAATAATAATAATAATAATAATAATAATAATAATAACAACAACAATAGCATTATATAATAATCATTAATCCCCCCGTAGGTTTCACGATATTAAATGGATGTTTTTAATTAATTTTTTGGCCTTTTTATTCCTCTGGTTTGTAATAAATTTAATAAGTAAATAAATAAATAATAGTGAGTAAAGACAGATGCTGTTCTTGCTAACTGAAGGATTTCATTCTAAATCGTGATCTGAAAAAGGGAATTATATCGTAGATGATATAATTCTCTGTCTGAACTAAGGAGCTGTCTGAACCAAAGAGTAAGAAAAAGCATTAGGTCGCCTTTTGCTTTTTGTCAAATTTAATTTCTTTCATTGGAACATCGAGATCATGTAAGTCTGGCAGTAGAATTTTGTCTGCCTATTATGATGATGATCATATTGAGACTATGAAAGTTCAGGATGGGTTATTACTGGATCTCATTGAAATACCACGACCTTCATACTCTCTATGATGTCTATAGCACAAGTCAATACATTTTTGTCTTATCTCTAACAAAAACACAAATGGTTATACCACCAAATGCTTAAATAAATAAATAACGCTTTATTTCACAAAATGTTGACTATTTTACCTTAATTTTTGTTGGAAAAAATTTGGCAGTTTCATTAATTTATGTAACATAACGTAGTCGAGGCTATTTCTCTTCGATGTAAACAAAGTAGTCACCGCAACACGTGCTCGAGTTGAAGCCAGATTAAACTCAAAAAGTTAGCTGCATAGTTGGATTGAAAATGCCAGAAGGTCCAGAGCTGCATCTTGCTAGCCATTTTGTCAATGAAGTTTGCAAAGGTCGAGTTTTCGCTGGAACGATCGTCAAATCGGAAGTTAGCACGAAAAACCCTGACATTCCATGGCCGGCGGAAGCTTATACAATCAGTGCAACTTCTCGTGGGAAGGAAGTTCGCTTGACTCTCACCTCAACGGATACGCAAAAAACGAAGAGCAAAAAACCAAAACCAAATGAATCCATTAACATTTTGTTTAGATTTGGAATGTCAGGAAAATTTCAGTTCACTGCAGTCAATGAAATGCACAAGCATGCTCACCTTAATTTCTACACCAGGGATGAGCCGAAGCAGGTGTTGAGTTTTGTCGACTACAGACGCTTTGGACGCTGGGAAGTCACGGATAGTTGGGGTGCTGACAGGGGGCCGTGCGTTATGTTTGAATATGACAAATTCAGGTGGGTTAAATATTTACAAATGCAGTTATTTAGGTGGTTGCACGCAGACTCAGTATTATAGCCAGTACTTAAAATTTTCATATGTTAAATTTTTAACAGTGTGTTTTAAAAATGAATGCAATTTGAATATACTATGTTTAATGTCTCATTTTCTTTGTAGGGACAATGTGTTGAATAATTTGAAAAATGCTGCATTTAACAAGCCAATATGTGAAGCACTGCTGAACCAAAAGTTTTTCAATGGTATTGGAAACTATCTGAGAGCAGAAATTTTATACAGGTACCAGCATGAAATTTATGGCTTAGCACTGATATAATATATATATATATATATATATATACAGTACAGTGTCTGATATGGACTGTACACCTACATCTCTATATACATGCCTTGCATCTTGCATAACCATGGAAGTATAATTATGTACTATATACCATGACCAAGGCTTTTCCCAGAGAGCCATCCAACCATTAGCCTCAAAAGATGGCCTGTATTTATTGGTTGGTTGAGCTTGCTTGGGTTGGACTCCCTCTAAATGACCAAATTAAAGATTCACATTCTGGACTCCCTGTACCGCAAATCCCGGGAAATCTCCTGACCATGACTTTGGCATGTACTTGTAGTTCTTATAAATCACGTCATGTGTGCTACAGTCACATGTTAGTGACAGAGCTATATACATGTATACATCAGCTAACCACCCACATTACATAAACACAACATTTATAATAAAAGTGAGTATAGCAAGTAAAAACAAGGGTGTACTTTTCAAGTTCTTTATCTCTTGTGTACCCATTTTAGGCTGGGAATCCCTCCATTTGAAGGTGCTCGCTCTGTCTTGGAGCCACTGACCCATGACAGCAAAGTGAAAAAGGAGATACCAGATATTCTTGAACTTTGCAATATTCTACCTCATGAAGTTATAAATCTAGGTATGAAGTATGGCATTTATAAATGTACTAAGAATATTGTTGTATTGATACATTTGTTTATAATAAGTATTTCTTGTCCTATAGCATTTTGAAAATTTGAGAGATATCAAGGGAATTACGATATATGCTTTAAATTTTAATATTGACTCGTCCTTAAAGTAGCTTGATTGTAATGAGACGGCAAATATCAATAACCTTATTAAACTATCAGTTTATTTTAAGGTGGAAAAGGCTATGATCCTGAGGGAAGATCTGACGATTATGATGCATTTGCCAATTGGCTGCGTTGCTACTACAACACCAGCATGAATAACATGGTTGATCATAATGGTAGAACTATATGGTTCAGTGGACCAGCTGGCCCAATGACCCCTAAAGGTAAAGCACTGATGAGACTTTTCAGACTTTTGTCAGAATTCCAACTTTTTCAGGGTCATTTGCGTGATGTAGAAATTAAAATAAAGAAACTTGAGAGATTAAATTTTAGATAGTCTCAAGGTATCACTTGTATTAAAAGGTAGTTGTTTTAGATTGAGGCAGAAATTTGTGTAACAGGGAACAGATTTAGGGCTCATTCTTAATGGAACTATGTAGATCAATCCAACTCTCTGAGGAATTTGCTTAATGCTATTTTTTCTTTTCTGTCAGAGGAAAAATCAAGAGGTGTAATAAAAAGGGCAAAAGGCAAAAAGTATGAAATTAAAAAGGAAGAAGAAAATTTGGAAGTGGTGGACACGAAAGCTAAGGTGAATTGAAATGTTAAATGTTGAAAAATATAAAAAGTGAGGTGTGTGAAATATGGCAATAACTGTAAGATGAGTGTGGTGTCATGTAAATGCTGTTAATTTTATTGGGGAAAAACAGCATAAAGAAGTCTGTGCTTCCTTTTCTCAGGTCAAAAAGCCATCTAGAGGGAGAAATAAAAAGTCGCCTCCAGTAGCCACAGACAAGCCAAGAGGTAGAAAGAAATTAAAGAGTGTGGGACCAAACAACGATTCAATTAAACAAGAAAATAGAGGAAGTTCCAACAGAGTTACAAGAAGTTCTGTGAAAAAGACAGTTGGGACTAACACTGATTTGAAACAAGAACAACAACCACACACATCTTTAAGAACTAAGAAGAGGAGTTCAAACACTACACAATCTACTGCCATCTCAAATGGGATAAGCAGTTTAAAGCGTGCAAAAACCTCGTCTGTGGAAACAGCAGAAATGCCAACTACAGCACCCAAACCCAAAAGGAGATCTGCCAAGGGTCACTAAACACTCGCTCCGAGTGTCAGTTATTTTCATAACAAGAGGGTGTATTACATGTCAGTACAAGACCCCAATCTTTGCATTTTGGTAATTGTCAGCATGTTTTTTATTGAGATTATGTACTTGAGTCACTTTAACTCTTAATGTTTGACTTAGTAACATCAGTAGAGGTTTATCAAACACGCTTGAAAAGAGTGAAGATGTGGAGAAGAACAACCTTAGAAAAGTATTTTAAATCTGAATTCAAACAATGATTAACTACCCAGTGTCTTGTTGGGATACATTGAAGTGCATGAATCTCCCTGTAGTAATACACTGTACCTTTACAGAAAAGAAAAACATTACAACCAAGTACTGGCAATGCAATTAATAAACCAGAGGAAAATGTAGTTTAGGTACAAACTTTTGTAGAGGGTAGTATGTGATAATGAAATATGCATGCTTCAAACATAATTGTCATTAGTTACCGTTTTACAATTTTTATATTTTTGAAAATATTAAAATAAACAACTCAGATTTTTAAGAATGAAGAATTTTGGTATTATTTTTTCCTTAACTGGTTGACAACAAACATTTAACAAAATTGAGTAACTTGATGTTAAAAGTATTTGCTATAAACTTAATAAGCCACAATATGAAGTACTGGGCCTCCTTGTTTTTTTTCCGCCAATGACTTTTAGCTGATAAAACCAAACAAACAAAAAAAAAAAAAAAAAAAAAAAAAAAAACTAATTATCACAGCAGCCCGATAAAGTTTGCAGTATGTATGGCATTTATTGCAGGTTTGTGGAAGGTAAAGGAAGACTGCTGCTTTGCTCTAACTTTGGTATTTGCGTTACGGGTGTACCTAGCATTTTCAGATTTGTGTACTTTATTTTCCAATTATTCTCACAGTGTGGATCTTTGACTAAGCCAAATGATTGTTCAAATATTCCCAAACATGTTTGCTGCCTGTGAATTGTACCACAGACCATCACAACCACCAAACCATGTGGCTCAGACAACCCCCTCAGACCCTCAGGACTAGTGTTAGGGTTGAAAGTCAATAATTCCTCCTGAACAAATGCTAGCAATCTCTGGCAGACCAATTGAGCCCCACCGAATTCCTCAAACCTGCTGTCTGTCGTGTCACATACAAGTTTAAGTCTGCAGTCTTCAAAGAAGTGCACATGACTAAATTGATCCTCAGCTTGGCTTGGACAAGTTGGGTTATGAGAATTTAGCATGTTGTAAAACCATGTGACAAAGTGTTCTGCCAATTTTTGACCCTCACTAGTGGGTTTTCTTTGTTCTGGAGCAGCTACACGTACATCAGTTTTGGACTGAAAAAAAAAAAAAAAAGACGAGTTAAAACAAAGGTATCTTTTATATACACCGCAACAAAACTGGTCCTCTTCTTATATGAGAACATTTATCACTTAAGAATACCACACTAAATTAATTGATAATTTGATATATATTAATGTATTAATTTTGAGTTGATACACATATGCAAAATCATTTATCTGTATCATTTCCTTGGAAAATCATGGAAGTGAACCAGTTACTATCTAAAAACTAAGACCCCATTTCCATAGATTTTAGATCGATCTATCCCTGTGGGGAGTCTCACTAGATTACTGTCAGCTTAGCCGGCTTAAGCGTCTGTCCCGCCTACTGAAAGCTGTAAGGGGGTAATTAACTATGGTGCGCGCTCGGCTGACTGCAATTTAGCGTGAACCCCCAGGGAGTTAGGTCGATCTAAATCTTAATCTCTGGATCTATCTAAATCTCTGGGAATACACCTTAAGGTGTTGGCATGGCAGTGTGAGCCTTTGAAAATCAAAAAAAACTTTTTAACCTTTCGCATATGCAATCGTCCGTGTGCTCTTAATTTCAAAATTCAATTTCTCAGAAATCATTTAACTTCATTAATACAACAAAAGAAATTGCCTCTGGAAAAGGGAAGTTTGTCTCAATAGCTTTCATTTGACTGCTATGACCACTGTTGAAAAAATAGATGATTATCCTCTTTTGGAACATCACATATATTCAGCAGACAATATTTTTATCAGGTAGAATAGGGCAATGTCCCACATCACTAAAGTCAATTTAGAATGTATTTAACAAGCGCCTGAATCAAAGATTCACCCCTGACAGACTACACAAGGTGTTGCAATACTGGGGACACAGTAGAGAAAGCATGCAGTGATCAAAGTCAGGGAATCCAAATAGAAGAACCCAATTTGAAAGAAGAGAAAAATATACCCTTGGTCAAGATTAGATTGCATTTTTTTTCTAAAAATGACTAACGGAAGTATGGGAGTGTGCAAAATTTCAATTTACCCTCAATTCTGAGTGATTACTGGTGAAGCTCTGATATCCCCAATTCTAGCTAAAATAAAATGTTATTTCTGTACCCAGTACCCCAATGGTGTTAAGCGAAAAAATTTGAACAGCAGTTAAGAACTATTGATATACTAAAATATGAAATTTGTTGCCTTTTTCTGCTTTCTTGGCTTCTTTTGTTTTTCAGGCATAATATTTTTTTTTCTAATGTGAGATGTGATACCTCATCATTGATATCTTCAGGTTCTTGCTGTACTTTAGAAGGCATGGATCTCCAAAGTATCAATATTTCATGAATAAGGGCTGCTTTTTCAGCCGAAGGAGGAACAGTGACATTGTTGTCATACAGGTACTGGAAAAGCAGGTCCCTTTTGACTTTTTTCCTCCTTAGTAACTGCTGAACATCTTCTGTGTATGAAATGATTACCTTGATTGCTTCTGAAAAATATAACAATATACATAGTCCACAAATGTTTTAAGATGGAAGCATTTCAGAAAGTTACTTTCACTGAACATTTACTAGTTAGAGGCAAGAAGAAGTGTAAATACATGTTATCGACAGTGAAATGTCCCTTTGTTTTCCAACAATTTGAGATGACTAACTCGATCTTGTTACTATAATAAAAAAATAAGCGCTTATTATATTCACGTAAATTCTGCCACACACTTCACTTAAGACTAAACCTTATCTCTGGATGTTGCTCTGTTTTCTTATAAGAACTGAACTCCTGAAGTGAAAGTGAAAATTTTCTGCACATTGTTACTTGTACTGGTACCTGCCTCGTTTCCCTTCAACTGCTATCAGTTTATTCGTAACAGTGTCTTTCAAGGAAATCAATTCCTCGCTGGATAGACGATTTAAGATATCTTCACAACCTTTCTTTTCAATGTCACTCAACATTTGGGCATTTACACCTTCAAAAGGACACAAGACGTGCGCCTTCTTCACCAACACTTCCTGTTGTCTGCACATTGAAGGTCACAACATCCGGTGGTCCGCAGAAGCGTTTAAACTTGGTCCAGATTCATTGTTGGTGCCCTGGATGCTATCCGACCGAGGAAGAACTTGCTAAAGGACTAAAATCTACATTTAAAGAATAGCAGGTGCGTCTTTTTTAAATTTTAATTTACAGTTTGCTTTTTATCAGAGCATTGATTGAGTGTGGCTGTCTAACACTGATTCCACGAGCACGTGCAAGTGGACGGATCCTGGATCGAGTTCCCGTCTTCGAGAAAGACCAACTTTCTGCTACCCGAAGCGGTCTTTGTTATTTGAAGCGCTAAAATAGTGAAGGGTAAAAAGGGGCTCGTTCTTTTTTCTCTGTCATATAGATAGAACTGACAAACAAATGATTCTTTTATTATAACACGTTGTGTTTTCTGCCATTGCTCATGTCATTGAAAAAATGTAAGTTTTGGGATTGAGAGACGTACATGTAGATTCTATCAGCTGGGATGAGCATGGGCCTTCAGAATTTTAGTGCGCCGAATACCCCTCGGGGGTATTTGTTATTACATGCATCTCTTCCAAACCCGTTGGACTGAGGAACTTGAAACTTTGAGGTTGATCCAATAATATAGATAGTAACACTTTAATTCTGCAAGATATGTTCATAATCTTTCAGAATTTTTGAGCACTTTGGGAGTGAAGCTGAACCTGATGGTGGATGATTCTATTTTTCACATACTGCATATATATTTCCTACTGTTGTGTTGTTATAATGATGTCCGTTTTCAATAATCAAGACCCAGTCAGTGGCAATAGGTATCCCGGGTATAGGGTACCTTGGGTGAGCTGCTCTTTACAACAATGTGGCAGAGTGTGAGAATATGCAATTCCTAGCCAAAGACTCTATCTAGTTTGAAGACACAATTATGTATTTTTCTCTGGATATATAATTGGGTATTTATTATTTAAAATAATTTTGTTTCTTAATTTCAAGAGCTGTGCAGGCAAAATGCCTTTGCCCATACCCAGTGATGTGAAGAAGGAGGTGAGAGCAGTGCTGTTGTCTAAAGTTAAAGGAGTTCCACTGTGCCATTTTACAACTGATTACAAGACCTTTGTTGGCCATGCACTCAATTGGAAGGCTTTGGAATTCAATAGATTAACAGACTTTCTTCAAGCTATGCCAGATGTAGTGAGGTAATTTGTGATGTGGAGAAAATGTAACTTGAAATCAAGCTCTTCAGGCAATTGAACATTACTAAAACATTAACCTAAGCAACACCTTTTTAGTCTTTATATTATAATCTTTAGCACTTTAGTTTGCCTCAAGACATATTAGACAAACCCACAAGGGAGTCTTTGGTATGTAATTATACTGTTATTAACAGGTGGCTCATTTACATGTAAATGTAAGACCCCATTCCCAGAGATTAGATTGATCCAAACTAGATCGTCCTAACTCCCTGGGGGTTCACGCTAAATAGCTGTCAGCCGAGCGGCACGAAAGTTAATTACCGCCTTACAGCTTGTAGTAGGCAGGGCTGACATTTAAGCTGGATTATCTGACAGTAATCTAGTGAGACTCCCCACGGGTATAGATCGATCTAAAATCTATGGGAATACACCCGAAGACTCCCTATGTGAGCCAAGCTATTTAGAGTTGATTACTTTCATTATTTTTATGAGTAGACATAAGACTCCCCTTTAATGTTGCCATGATTTGCTTATCTTCATTATCATTGCTTGCTGCATCACATATCCATATTAGACCCCATGTTGAGTACAATATGTGAATTAAAGACAATGTGTATACCCCTGTTTTAGAAACTGATCTAATTATTTTGTTGTTCAAGTCTAAGGTAATTCTTCTATATATCTTCTAGTCTTATTGAAGAAGATGGTAGGACAGTGGTGTATGGTAAGAGTGATGGTTCCTTCATGACACACACTGCTGTCAAAGCCCTCAAAAGAGCAGAAAAGATATCAACAGAAAACAATAATAAAGGTGAGTATGCCATCACAGTATTATTGTAGTGCTGTCGTTTGAAAACTAACTACTGAATAAATAATATCAAACAAAGTCATGAATGGTTTAGTGTCTGAGGCTCCGTATTGTCTCTCTGTAATTGTCTTAGGCACTGAAAAGACCACTCTGCCTCAGACATGTTAATTTCTGGAGAATGTATGTGGAAGTCCAGATGGAGCATTAAACTTTACACAGTGTAAGTTGGATAGCACATATATAATTTGCATAGCAGGGAATTTAATTTTTAATAGGGAATTTAAAGCATAATATCAACTTGCATTACGAATGTGGTACTTGAACACTTTAGATTCATTATTTAACACTCCCTTGCTTGTTTTTGAGATGGATCTCATGAGCCTGTTGATGCTGACGAGTTTCCAGAGCTGCACCCAAACCACCAAGGCCTCTTCTGTGTGACGTTTGAGAAGCATCACACCAGTATGCCAAACAAAGAAGTGGAGAGTAAATTCAAAAGCATAGGGGAAGTGAAAGACATAAATTTTGGTCATTCAAGGTATAGCCTTATTTTGCAGTTAGTTATATTGAACAGCTTGTAATTGATTAAGATTTCAAAACTATGAATTTAATATGCCTATGAGATATACATATTTTCAAATATGATGCATTGACAGTGTGTGTTATATCATATATGACTAAAAACAGTCTGTCATATTTTCAAGAACAGCACAATTATGTGACTTGTAAATTTAAATTTGGAATTACTGAATTATTAGTTATATAGGCATATTTTACATAAATAATGTTTTAAAGTCTATTTCTGGGTTTGTGTTTTAGTCTAATTAACTATGTTGCATCTCCCACTCAGAGACTTCAGCCAATCTACTTAAAGGAGTGGGGGTTGTAAAATATTTTTCTCAAGACTTTGTTTGCAGCTCCCTAAGTTTTTTTCTGTTTAATTCAGGCTCATATTTGTGAGGTATGCAAGAAGAGCAGATGCAGTCAAAGCACTTAAGACTCTGGCATCAACTTTTAGTGGGTTGCGCCCTGCTAAGGAAAAACTCTCAGTGCAGGGTTCTAAGGGAATTAGCAGGGACAAGACAGGACAGGGCAGAAAATCTGAGATGGCTGGAGATACCGCTAGAATGCCAACTAATCTGTTTCAAAATTATAAGTCCGAGCCTAAGGGAAAAAGTCAAAATGATATAGGAGTGAGTAATTCTGCTGGAAGCTCAGGAAAATACGAACCCAAGAACAGAGCACCAAAGATTACACCTGGTATATTAGGTGCTGCCCCATTGCCACTTGGTGTTCAATACCCAATAACCAATATATCTCCTCCACGTCAGCCTGTAATTGAGCCAGCCTTCATTCAGTATGGTGCAACAAGTCAGCCAAGTGTGTCATATGCTGTAGGAGAGGGTCTGCCTCTGGGCCTAAGAATTCCACAACAGATCTCTCCAAGAATACTAGCTTCACCGATTTTAGACCTTCAGCTCCAGGAACAGATGCAGGGTGCCCTTCTCCAAGGTGTACCTGGAGTTGGGTATACTGCTCCAGAGCTAAGAACAGGTACTTCGTTGTATCCAAAGTGTATGGGTTTTGTTGTCATTGCCCTTGTGATTCTTAAAGTTTTTCTTTTAAATTCATAAATAATGTCATTTTGAATAATTTAACAAGAGGAACCTATGGTCAAAATTCATTCAAGTCAGTGTTTCTTTAAATTTGAACACACCACTTGTTATTCCATGTGGATGGGATCGAAGTAACTCTAAACTAAGTGATTACAAACTTTCCTTTTGTATTTGCAGGTTGTGAAACAATTCTAAGCAACATTTCATACAAAGCTTCAAAGGTGAGATAGATTAATGATGAAAAACAAAGTAAAGATGTGCAAAGCTGCTTTTTTATGGCAATTTAATTTTAAGTGAGGCTTAAGAAGTTTTAAAATTACCATACACTATTTATTCCAGGAAAACATAGAAGCCCTGTTTACTGGACATAGACTAAGGGAGTTCAAACTCGTTGAACAAGAACCACATGGTGGTCCAAAGAAAAGGTAAATTTTTTTTCTACAGCATTTAAAAAAAATAATACAAATTATTAAGTGAGATGCAAAAGCATCTTGCCTTAATATTTTAAGTCGCTATATTTTATTCAATATTCTAGAAAAATCATCTTACTGATATATTGTGATAAAAAAAGCTTTTTTTTTTTGTCTGGATAGGTGCAAACAAGTACCTGATTTGACTCCAGACAATAATTGTATTCTCCTATAGTCAATTCAGTAAGGTCCTATTTGTCATCTGTCAATGTAAAGTTGAATTTTACCTTGATATTACCTTGTTGTGAACATCAGTCGGGATGTTTTGATTAGATGTCTTCATCCCATGTACATGTAATTAACTGGATGTTGAAAGTGACATTGTGAGGTTTTCCCCCATGGTTTTTGTTATCTGTAGTATAATATATAATATAATATAATATTTCAGATTTGCATTTGCCACATTTTTTACTGAGCCTGAAGCTCAGAGGGCAATCAAGGACATAAATGACCGTACGTTCATAGATAGGCGAGTCAAGTTGAGGTATAAAAAGCCAGATGATCTCCCTTTGAGTATTCCTGGTAAGATTTGTATGCAGTTTCAAATGAAAACAACATCATACAGAGTCTTTATCACACACTTGTAAAATGAAACACATGTTGGAAGTCGCACATCAGTCTCATTTTATGTACAGCTAACTGTTGTGTGTTTAATACTCAAATGCTATGCATTTGATTCATCTAATCTTTTAATAAATCTTGTTCATGAAATTTGCCACATCATTGATTTTCAGGTCAGAAGGGGGAGGCTCAGATAGTGGTTGCCAATCTCCCTGAATCTTGCACTGAGGTAAAATACAGTGTGTTGTAGAAATGTAATTGCTTTTATCTGAATCAAAACTGCGAACATTTTAAAACAAACACTTTCTGATTTAGCCATTTTAATCCACAGAAGTAATTTAGTTATAGTAATGTTTGAAGTTGGCTCACATATTTAAAGGTTCTGCAATGACAATTTTTTATTAGTTCTACAAGTAAAAGGTTAAACTTTAGGTGAATGTATTAACACTAACTTTTGTGTATTCATTTTTGAATTTAAGTATTGTTATGTATGCATGTAATACACATATTGTGGAATTTTCTGAAGACCCACCATTGTGAAGCTGACTTGATCTTAGCCACTTCTGTTTATTATTTTTTCTAATATTGAAATGTGGTCAGATTTTTGTGAAATTAGTAAACATATTTAGTACTAGGAAATGGTAAAATTAAATGATAGATACCATTTTTATTGCAGGGTGATATCATTTTAATGACATTTCATAAAGGTGCAAGTAATATTTATATGGTGTCAGAATTAAAACCAATTAAAAGGTGAGAACCAGTAGCAGAAGTAGTGAGGAGAGGTGCATGATGTAGACTTTGAGACTGCCGTTTCTATGGGGACCATTGCAAACCACTAAATTACATTTAGATTTCTCTATTATTATATAAGTGGCAGTTATGCAATAAACTGTTCACAATGGACAAATGATAGGTAGCAGGGGGTGAAAAAAGGAATTTTGGTGGTTTGCAATTGTCGACAAAATGGCCTTCATTGCTTTCTTCCTTTTCCTCTGCTAGGAATGATTGTAACCTCTAGATCTTACTGGCATCTCACTTTCTCACGTTATAGGGTGATTTATTGAGCCTTCTGCGTTCTTTTGGTGCTACCTGCATGGACGATGTGAGAAACCTTGGGTATGGGCACAGTTGTAACCCGTCTGCACTGTTTGTGTTTGTTGTTGGTTTTCAGGTCTTTTGACTGTGCATGGTTGGCGACTAAGCTTTTTATTTGATTAATTATTCATTTTGTAATTTATTAACTGTTTATTTTTATTAAAAATTCTTAACCTGTATTCATTATATTTATAGTTGCAGTTCAAAATGGATCACAAACCACACGGTTAAAACAAAGATTGCATTGCAAATTCTTTCTTTTAAGTCTTTCCTAGTGCCTTGCTGTATTTTCTCAGGGCTGGATAACTCGAAAGCATAGCATATTGTGACCACACGCAAATATTGCAATCCGGCACAGTTGCCTTACTTGAAAGCAGGGGGGAGGGAGCTTTTGATCACAATGTTTGCGTGCTGTCCCATATAGTGATTGTTCAGAGTTATTGAGCCCTGCTCTCCAGTTATTCTTGGAGAATGAACATAATTTCACAGGACAGTTTATTTTATATAGTGTACTTGATTTCTTGTTGAGGTCAATTGCTACATGTAACTATCATTAATAATACTTGAAATACAAGGATACTAAAGAGTATTGTTGCAATTGTGATTCCTCCAACTAGACATTAGAGCTTAGTAATTGATATATACTGCATTAAAAAGTGGTATATTCGATCAAGCGATGAACTATGAGGAAAAGTGGTATTATGTATTATTGATTAAATCACTGATTACTAGTATATTATGTTGATGTGCATGATACTTTGTATTTTTTCCTGCGCCAGCATCTGTACATAGTGATGTTTTAAATATTATATATACATAATTTTGCCTATGTTAATTGCAGATATTATGCCATTGTCACTGTTCCCAATGCTCAAGCAGCTGCAAGTGCAATACACAGCCTCAATGGCACAGAATTCAAGGGAAAGATTTTGCACTTGGATTTTGCAAATAAGTTCCTAAAGGAGACGGGTATGAAGGGTTTTAAAAGAAGGCTTTTTTAAAATAACTTTTAGAGTGGGTTAAGCATATTTATGTACAGTGACAGTAGTCTTTCAGTAGTCTTTCTGTGGCATTGGAGCAAAATTTGTAGTCGTGAACATTTTTTGCCACTCTAGTAACTTGATATTAAAGATATCATTTACCTTTCAAGATTATGGAGTTGTTCATGTGTTTAAATTTTCTTAAAATCTCTGAAAAATATACACTTATTAGAATTTTTCTTTGAGTTGCTAGTGATTCATAACTAAATGGGGCCAGTCTGTGTACTAATGGTTTGGAATGATTATTTTTGCTGAGAAACAGTGCAAAATTTATTGGTTTATGATAGTTGATTTTTGGTGATTGTATATTTTTGGATAACTGAAAATTTGATAATCTCTCATAAAGACAGCAAGGAGTATATAACCATGTCATGAATTTGTCCTTGCAGAAATAACAAAAAATGCAAAGATACAGCCCCTTTTCAATCCTCAAGAACTTCAGAATCTAAGAATGCAAAGAAGCTTTTTGGAAAATGGTGACATTCTGCAAAATGAGCAAAGAGACCTAGTACAGTTTCTGCACAATTCTCATGGACAGCTAAGAAGGCAACAACAGCAGCCTGATGTTCAAAAGAGCCACTCAAACCAGGACAAGAAACATCAACCAAGAAAAGGAAAGTTTGATGGAAAGGGACAGTCAAAGTCCTTGGAGAAAGGGCAGTCCAAGTCTCAGGAGAAAGAGCAGTCTGAGCCACAAGAGAAAGGGCAATCAAACCCACAGATAAAAGGGCAGTTTAAGCCACAAGAGAAAGGTCAGTCTAAGCCACAGGATAAAGACAATCAGAGTAAGAATTGCAAACAACAAGAACAACAGCAGAAAAATGTCAAGAGTCCTCCAAGATCTGGTAAAAAGGATGGAAGGAAAGCACCACAGCAAGAGCACATGAAAGGTGTCCAGCATTCAGGGAGGCCTTCACAGCAAGAAGATGAAGAATGGGATTCAGCAGTTGATAACGGCAGATCGACACCAGCATTATCTCCCATGGAGTCAGTTCCAGCTCATGAGGCTTATGGATCCCCTGTTCCTGCTGCCATGCCAGTCAGTCTGAAAGAGGAGAGAGAGATCTTTAAACATGTTGCTGCCTATCTTGGGAACACAGATCAGTTACCTGAGACTATAGAAATATTTATCACACACACAGTAGACAAAAAATACTTCTATGGGTTTATCACTAATATACAAGTAAGTGTAATGAAATTGATCTCTTATTTTATCCATTAAAGATAAAACTCTTACTTTATTAGCATTGAAAATTAACGTGAATACTGTATGTGACTTTCATCCTCTTTTACAGTATATACTACCTATTACTTCCTTTAACTATGATAGGTCTTGTTAAAAAGATAAAAGAACGCCTGATATCTAATTGCTTCACGAAATTCGAACTGAATCAACAAAATTATTTGTTCTTTTCATCTGATAAGCATAGGTTAACTTTTCTCAAAATTCCAGTTAAAATGTGCTGAACAGCTGCATGAAATGAACAGAGCTATTAAAGGTATTCAAAACAAAGTACCTGTTACCAGCAGTTGTAAGGAGGTTGGTGTGTGCATTGATGAGGAGTGGTACAGGTGAGTGGTATTTGAAAAGTCACTCTCCTTGGTCTGAGTCACAGTTTTGTCTTGTTTTCATTAAAATGAGTATTTGTTCCACTACTCACTCATTACATCCAATTAAGAAAACCGCTTAAAAGGAATTTGTTGATTGAAGGTACTATACAGTCTTAGCAAGTACATTTTAAATGTTTTGGATTAAATATCATGTGTTTTAACCATGGTAGCAGTAGTGCACACCATTGTTCTTTGGTCTCAGCAGGGTCTCCTCCTTATGTTGTCAGTTTCAGTTAGGTGTTTTTCCTAATAAGTTATATATAGGTTACAAAAACCTAATTATAAAACAAGAATGTACTTTGGCATAAAAACATCCAGCTCCGTAGCGAAGGAGGGGAGAGGGGTTCAGGGAGTTTGAATGAACTGTCCTTTTTGATGGGAAATGTCCGGAAATGTTTGGAAAAAGACCTCCTTCCTCCCATTTGAAATTGCTGGCTAGAGGACTGAGATCTAATCTGGTGATTGAACAATATGCACTAAGTCCCTTAATTTGTCAACCATAGCAATAACATAATAGTTAATAATAGTATTCACAAAGTATTAAGACAACTATCATGAATTTGAATTATTTTTATTTGAACATTTGTTCTAGGGCATGGGTAGTTCGTAATGATGGCCCTAACCTGATTGTATTCTGCTGTGACTATGGATTCTCCCACTCTGTCCTTGTAAACCAAACCTGCCAGGTACCTGATGAACTGTGGGAGGAACCAGCTGCTTTGGCAAGGGCATTTACATGGGGTAAAATCTCTATCAAATTGGTGTCTTTAACTGATTTTGGAAAAATATATTAACCTTGCCAGACTTCAATTCTCATTTCATTTTATTCATGTCTAAATTGCTTTATTATGAAAATTTTTCACATATATTTTCAGAATATTTCATAACAGTCAGTTAAAAAGAATATATTACAAATATATTGTCTTATTGTAATGATATGTTTTGCAGGCAGTGGCATAGCCCCAGTGAGTGGAAGTAAAGTGGAGGCAGAGGTGCTAAGGATTGAAGTAAGTTGCTATTTGCCATATTGTCTAGAAATTCAATGCAAAATATTATAAGACATTATAGTCCAAAAAACACTATGAAGTTTAGCATGGGATGTGTTTGTTTGATTAAATTTGGTCCTATTTTATGAGTGAATATTACTTATCTGAGTCCTAATTTTTTCTCTTAACTTTTCAAAAACCTGATTAAAATCATTTAGAGTTC
This sequence comes from Lingula anatina, assembly GCF_051362555.1. Lineage (NCBI taxonomy): Eukaryota > Metazoa > Brachiopoda > Lingulata > Lingulida > Lingulidae > Lingula > Lingula anatina. Next base: position 25,853,174 of record NC_141767.1, read on the forward strand.
AGCTGCAACAACAAAAAATTATCACTGTAAAGTATTAGAGTGATTATTTCTGGCATTTTTTTGTCCTTTTTTTCACTCAATGCAGTTTTCATCTTTCTTTTTAGGAGGGCGTACCAGTGGTGTCCTTATGGGAATAAATGTTAACAGTTTGCTTTCATGGTGTGTGCTAGCCAGATGTATAAGATACAGATTTGCAGCAAGTAGGAGCTTTAACGGCTTCTTTTAGGTTTTTATCTTTGGAATGAAATTTGCTGAAAAATAGGTGGGAATTTAAAAACGTGACACTTAAGTTACAAACATAGTTAATGAACCTAGTTAATAATACATTTAGGTAGACTTTCCTTTAACTAGAATAAATAGTGTCACAGACAACGCTTTTTACCGTCAAATTTTCAGCTCTACTCAAGAGCCTTCCTCAGGACAAACTGGTCATGCCCTGATGATCTTGCGCTGAGAAGTATTCGATGACTAGTTTTTAATTTGACGGTAAAAAGCGTTGTCTGTGACACTATTAATTCTAAAAATTCATGGATAATTACCAGACTAATGAACTTTTTTAAGAACTTTCCTTTAACTACATTGACATACAGGCCTGTAGCCAGGGGGTGACTTTTTCAGAAAAAGTGGACACTTTTACCCTCGTAGTTGACCCAACTTCAAAAATGGTATAGAGCAGGCCTGAATGAAATTAATGGAAGGAAGCAATTCTTTTTTATCAATATTCTGGAAGAGAAAGTAGTTGGATGATTTCAAAATAAGAACTACAACAAAGATCTGAGTAGCAATTAAAAAAAAAGAACATTTTTGAAATTTACATATAAGAATGTTTGCAATATGTATAGTTTATTTTCTTCTAGTTAGCCCTACACTTTTAACAAAGATTCCAACTTGGACCTCTACCCATTTTCAGGGTCAACTGAAGAAATTATTGTTTAAAAGCTTTTCCCACTACTTTCACAAGCCATTTCTTCACTCACAGCTATGTATTTTATAATGGTCAGTCACATTTCAGGCCTACACAACTACCAGACCCGGCACATAAGGATCCTGAATTAACCGGTAAACCAGACCACACTCCCCGTTTTCAAGGTGTGTGTCAAATCGCATTTCGGAGTATCAGTCAGAACACCGACAGGATGAGCCCGCGGTCGTCCTACAAAATTTGTTCTGGGGTATGACACTCGGAAATGCAATCTGACACACTCCTTGAAAACGGGTAGTGTGGTCCGAAATACCCGTTAATTCAGGATCCTTACCCCCGGTATGTGCCCAGTCTGGTAGTTGGGTAGGCCTGCATTTTGGCTCCATCAGAACTGCCCTGCTTTTGTTGTTTCTGTTCATAGCTGTTTGTGAATAGTGTTATGTTGTTCCACTTTCAAACACATAACAGGTTGGTAGTACATACCAGTACTTTTAATGTGCCTCTGCAAAAGTATTAAGTATTATTATTATTATGAAAGCAACTGCTACGTAAAAGAATTGCAGAGCCACACTCCGTTGGCCACAATTATGTTTTGCATAAAATGGAATATTTTCCATCCTTTTGAATTGAATGTTGACTTGACATTCAATATTATGTTTTTGTAAAACAACAAAAAGACTTGATCTGCCATTTCAGCAGGAATGCTGTAAAAGATCAAACTAGTTTTCTGAATAATCCATTGGCATTTGATAATCTAATGGTCTCATATGTTCTTGTTGATGAAGATTGGATCTTTCAAATTCATATAAATAGGCTGACATAAACACCAATATGTCAACATGGGGGTTACTGTTGTCTTATTATAGACATCAAATATGGTATTGAAGTCATGGTGTGAAGTATTGCATGGGTAGTGGACTGGATTTCTGCAGGTTTCTTCATGGTGGCCAGTGTTGCCCCTATTTCACACAGACCACAAATTGCCAGGAATTGACAAATTTCAGGATTCATTAGGATTCGTGAGATTTTGCAAATTTTCTGGCCTTATTCGATACGCTCTATGATTTAGTTACGAGGGGGGGGGGGGGTTGCTTCTCTAGGTGGGGAGCCTGCTGTAAAATCTTCCCTGATTCGCTTGCTTGCCTTACCTCTCTCCTTGCCCTTTCCTGCAGGTTTTCTTGGCATCTTGCTAATTCATGGATTTCGTGACACAGTCGTCAGCAGCTAATGACCTGAAATTAATGTTAAACTCCTTATATACCCAACTGTCTGGCAATCGTAGCTGATTCATGATAGGTTCGGGAGATACGTAGCGGATTTGTGGCCAATTCATATGCTATCGTGAATTCATAGATAGTTCTTACTTGCTTCGTACATGCTTTGGCGAATATTCGTGACTGATTCGTAGCCGATTCATGGTCAATCCAGGGATTCACGAATCCCCGAATGAGTTAAGACTACATACGGGTACAGGATCCTGTTTGCTAGTGTGTCACATACTGTCTGTAATTGAAATGAGGCTCACTGGGTAGGCTATTGCTTTACATTCAGTTCTTCTTGACCAGTTCAATCAGATAGGACAGAATTCCCTAGTGATGTGATAGGGAGCATTCAGATTAACCCAACATACCAACTCTGGGGGGATTCTTGCTGAAGTGCATTCATTGTAAGCAGCTTAATTGTCTGACACACCTCTACCATCAAGGGCGTAATTGACTATCATGTCTGCCAACTCTCAGAAGCTTTTCACTCAAGGAGGCATGTCAGACAATTAAGCTGATTACACTGAATGCACTTAGCGAGACTCACCCACGGATCCAGCTAGTACAATGGGTTTAGCATAATAGGGTCATTTATATACGTAATAACATTATTTTCAGTGATCTTTAATTTTCAATTTTATGATACATGAATTGGCAGTCACTAAGCATTATACAGTTAAATAGTTGCTTAGTAATTGTCATGATTTTTTCTGTTTTATTGACCGTTCTATATTTTTCAATTTGAAAATACATTTTATATGTATTTTTTCAAACATAGCAATGTTCTTAAATGAACAAGTTCATATTTCTGCGGCTGCCTTCCTGTTTTACCAATAATTTTACCACAGGGCACCAAGCTGTGTTTTCTGTATTGCTCTCCCCTTTCCCCCATTCCCCATTTCTCTATATATTAAATGATTACTACGAATTTTACATATTTTGTAAGTGGTACAGAATTATGATGATGATGAAGAAATATTTTGGGGTGTTGTTTGTATTTTTTCCAGTTTTTCAAATTGGGAATAAGGATTTGTATAAGTTTTTAATTTATCGCAATTGTTCTCAGTTTAGTTTTGAACGGAAGTCCTTGTTCATCTATCTAGTGGGACTGATTCAGTATCATGGTGTAATGTTGAACATAATAGTTCTGGGTAATAAGTTTTTTTTACTCTGGATGGTATCAGTGGAAGTTTTATTTTAATTCCACCAATTAATGTGACAGCAGACACTACATGTAGTTTGCATGTATTAATTTTCCTATATCTAGACTGGAGATGTTTGTGTTGTATTCTAGTGGATATTATGATTCAGGGCCGTAGCCTGAGCAAAATGCCAGGGGGGGCAGTAAGCGGACACGAGGGGGCGAAGCCCCCGAGGGGGGAGGGGGTGTCCCCCTACCAGTGTGGAAAATTCTAAACCCCCCCGGAAGCTACGGCCCTGTGATTCAGACAGTTTGATCTACTCCTTAGGAAGCAGTAACTCTACATTGTCTCTTCCATCATAATAGATATAAATATACTGGACTTTGACAAATTTAATATTAAACATATTGTTACCAGCCATCTGAAAAGTCTTACGCAAGCAGACTTGATCGAAGAACTGATGATTTAAAAAGATCATTGGTTATTCCTCAAACTCTCTCTTGTCCTCACAAATCCCTGAATGCAATTATACTCATTTTCAGAATGTTTGAATTTTCATTTTTGTCTCTTTCATTTCAAATGTTCTGATTAGAAGTTTTTTTTTTTTTTTTTCATACTTCAGTGTCTATAAAGGCAAAGAAGCAAATTCAGCTAACTTCTGATCTAAATTACAGCTGTGCTACCACAGATTTTTGGGATAACACAGTCTGGATCTAGAATATCATCAGTTTTGATCTTAGGGTGATATGCATGGTAGGAAGCTTTGACGTCTATGCTATGCATTTTCTTCTACATTTGTCTTAAGATTGAATATTGGTTTTATTGCTAAAAGTAAGATCCAAAACATTGTTGGATCATTGTTCCAAGATCCAGTGTTCTCCTGGGTCTTGGTCTATATCAGTCTTTTTTTCCACTTCTTCTGTTTTTTGTCTCTTTCTTATCTTTCTGCATATTCTATTGCTATTGTAGCACGTTTCCCTTGTTTAGTAAAAACATCGCTGTTTTTGATCTTAGTTAGCACTAAGGTGCAGTCAACTACAACTACAGGCAAACTCACAAAATGATGTCCAAAAGAAATGCATCATGTTGGTTATCCATAACTGCTACAATCAAAAAAGTAATGTTCCAGTTCTCATTGCTACATGTAAGTAATGCTATAGCCAAGTATGCTCACTGAGCATGCATACTCTTGTTCTATCTCAGATGAGCCTCTTGTGGGCCATTAAAAGAGAGACCCTCTTGCATGTCTAACTTTTCCTTCCATTTCTTTGTTTTTGTTGTGGTTACTGTAAAATTAATTTCTACTACCACCTGTTCTATAAGCGTTTGCCTACTCTTGGTATGCGAAAAGCTGTACAAAGAGAGGAATTTTGTGCCCATTATCACAATGTTATGATATTTGAAATCCTAATACTTGACTGCATGGTTTATTTAAATTTTCATTTTGCCTCTGCTGTCTGTCAAATTCCTTTGCGGCACTTTGTTAATAATATTTCCAATATTTAATATGTCATTAAATTATCAAAAAAATGATTAAATCTTGTAAGATTTTTTTAATTTCAAATTTCTTCTCTGTTCACGTTCAAGATTAACTGTTGCCATTATAATACATCTTTAAATTTCTTCCATAAGCCTAATAAGTAGAAGATTGAATAAAAGTCTTAATCCCAAAGGAAATAAGTGACATTCTGTCACAAGTATAATGTGGTCCTTGCTGTAACAATTTAGTTCTAGATGAATGGAGTCTAGTTGTCTGGTAAAGCCATTCAAAAACACACACTGTTGATCAATAGTTTTTCCTTTCTCTTTTTAGCCCATCCAAATATCTTAAGTGTCCTCTTGTGGTCTTAAATATTGTCAGCATATATCTCTTTGAATTCTGTCCAGTAAAAGTATACACTTCTGTTACCTGCAAGGTAATGATCAAACATTTTCAGCTACATTTGGTCTCGAGTTTTTTAATCACAGGAATTATTGACAAGTACTCTTTAATTTCACCATTTCCTTCTCCAAGAGATGTGCTACTTTAGTAGATGCTCTTTTTCATAACTGATCTAGTTAAAAACCACCACTGCATATGTGAATAGATCACAGAACTACTGTAATGCAGGCAGAAAAGGAAAATGTTATCATGTGATTCAGTTTGCTACCTTGTACATGATTCTTAGAGCTGCTCGTATTTTTTTTTTATAAGTGTACCTAATAGGCTGACTAAAGTCAGAAAAGTAATATAAAATATTCAATGTGTTGTATTTACTCGCTTTTCTGTCATCTTCAATATTTTTCCAGCAACTCTAATGCCTTAGTAAGGTTAAAGTTTAAAATTTTGAGTAAAGCAATGCAAATTGTTGTAATTTCTATCCCTAGTCATAATGAGTGTGTTCAAACACATGAACTGTGTTATTACAGAAATGTTAAAAGCTCAAATTCTAGTGGTGTGTGAAAAGGTTCATATTGTTAAGTCACCCAACATTTCTTAAGGTGCATAGAAGAGAGTGGTCATGTGATGATTTACAATACCACCTTTTTGATAAGACATCAGTCTTAGTTCTAATGTCTTGTTAGGTTGTACTTACTGCTGGGTCTTTATAGTCCTATTCTGGAGCACCAGTTGCGTTTGCAGATAAAAGAGTTGTATCTCATTATTACTCCCATCTCCCCTCTTATTGACAAGGGGCCCAGTATAATCCAATGCCATTATTTCTCTGAATCTTTACCATTACGTTGTGGCAAGCTTGCTGGGATGGAGATACTTCTCTGCTCTTTTTCTTCCTGTCTTTATCACTCTTCAATTGTGTAATGCAGCAAGCAGTTGACACTCACTTGCATCATGCATTCACAAGAAGTAGAAAAAAAATTGTAGGTTTTTTTTTTTACTTTATGTAATAGAACATATTCCAAAAAGGTACTTATGTTTTATCTAGGACCCAACATAACAAGCTTGTTATGTTGTGTCCTACCTGGTAGGTACTAGGTTAGATTTTAAAGGATGGTAATGAGGATGCTTCTTAAATGGAGAAGTTCCTTTACATATATGTTCAATTTTGTAGACAGAATTCCCTCTTAGATTGTTTCATTTATTATTGTATTTCACATACAGGCTTGCCTGTATTTTCAAACGCTTTGGTGCGTTCATCCTATTGTTTGAAGCGCCAGTCTAGTCTGGTCTACTCGTTGTCCACAGTATGCGACATACAAGAACAAATTATCTCTTGGCTTCCCCTCAATATAGTTACGCTCTTGTATGTTGCATACAGTGTACGACTTGTGGTGTAACTAGTACTTGAAGACAAGTTGGTCTTTTTCTTGCTGTTAGGTGTTTAGTTTTCTTAAGTTGGTGTACTGGTTCACTAAAAAGCTTATTTTATGTAGTGCTTGTTCAGATTATTTGCAGTTATTCCAATAAAGAGTTTTCTGAAATTCTAAATAGTTGTTGTATTTATCAGCACCCCTTTCCTTTTTTAAATAAAATTGACTCAAAAACAAACAACTGACAATACAATATACAGGCTTTTTAAAACCTCTGACTGCTAAGTCAACTTAATTATTTTGCTCAAGTGGCTTTTATTAATCTTTCTTAGAATCTAAGCAATACCTGAACATACAAAGATTATATTTTTATAACATGTATGTGCTTGTTGTCCTTCACTTTGTTCAGCAAACTCGACTGACATAAAATCAATGAGTTACACAAAGCAATATATAACAAACCAGAACATAATGTTTACACAAAGTTAATGAACATCTATGAGAAACAACTTAAGTTAAATGATGAAAACATGATGTCTGGTTATTATATGGTATTAGCCACATTCTATTTACCATAAACTGTACAAAAAGAAATGCTGCCTGTAAAGGTATTCTTTGGCACAAAAGAAGTAAATGGGATAATACAACTTAGTCTTGAGAAGTCCCTTAATACCTCAGAATTTAAGATTGGTCTTAAGCAAAAACATAAGAGTCCCTAATGGAAGATATCTTGGCATTATAGCTAAGCCAACAACTATATACAAAGTGTATGTTACACCAGAGTGGATAATTCACTCCTAGTTGTGTCGGCAGTGGATTGTCCATTTAATTGGTCATTTTTTTGTTTGTTATGTTTGAAGTCAAATACAGGCAGGTTCTTGTTTCCTCGCTCTTTCTCCACCCGCCAGTAGTAAGTATTCTGTATCACTGCTATAACACAGAATATGAATCCAACTCCTAGAATGGCAGTTGAGATGATGGCAGGAGTTACTTGAAATTCCATCACCATGAATAGCAGAATCACTAAAAGAAAGGAAATCTACAACTAATGATGTCGTTATGTGGAAAAATAATACATAAGCATTGTAAAATGCATATATATAAAACACAAAAATTATGCTCAGTTTGCTGGGAAACCAATATATAGTGGAGTGATAAGTAAATATTTGAAATAGATAACATTTATGAAAGGATCTGAATCAATCAATATCACATAGGCAATTCTTGGAGTTTTCAATGGTGAGGAGATGATATTTATGTGAAGTATATGACCCTACTGTATCAAACTAAAGCCATAGCAACAGTGAACTCAAAGAATCCTTATAATCTTGTGATTTCTATTCCGTGACACCTTATGTATTTGGAACCACTTGTGTAAAAAAAAAGAACAATATGTTAACTTTTTAGTGCTTTCTAAAATGCAGCTAGGCTGTTGAAATGTCAAATAAGGCATAGAAACAAAAGGTGCACCAGGTCAAAAACCTGTGGACAGTTAATCCCTGCAACACTCCCGTTTTATCCTCTTTTGAAGGCTACCTACAATGATTAAAAATGATGACTTTTAACACTCTTAATGGATCTGTAACTGCAACCTACCCAACTTACCTAAAATATATGCAGGGATGGAAATGAAGAAGCCAGAAGCTGAAATGAATCTCGTTGCAGCAGATTCTTTCAAATACTTAAATGCCCTGAAACAAGAGATAAAATAGCTGCAACATTATTCCATGAAGTGAAGTATTTCAATCTCTATTATAGAAATATAAGACCATTATTTCATCTTTTCTATGTGCATGTTTTTAAATAAGAAGGAAAGGTGAGAAAAAGAAATAACATATTCCAAATATATGATTTAATGATGAAAAAGTGTGATCGAACTGAAAACCTTCCAAACAACACATTTCAGCAGCTTTTCATGGTCCCCACATAGCTAACGTCTGGTGGTATTGAAATACATGTCAATTAATTTTAGGCTTCAAATTCAAAACAGACATACAATCATAGTGGTTACAGGTTTTGTACTTGGTTATGAAACACTTCAAACGTTATCATTACTATGTAAAAGAAGTTAAAATTTAGGGACCTCACCTTTCTTCCCCCTGTGGCACCTTGAGTATCTTGGCAACAAAGAAACACTGGAGAGAACACACGATGAGGCAACAGAAATTGAGCATCACTACAAAAGCAGACAGTGCCACAGCCACCTCTAGAATACTTTCATAAGCATCGTCCTGACGCAGCATTGTACCATTATTTCGAGATTTTGTATTTTGCTTTGCAGTCAGTGTCATAATCATCTGTACGCCTAATATTGCTAAAACAGTAGATAAGACTGCTAGTAAAGCTAGGCTTGCCAGAGACTTCTGCACTCCGTAATCCTTGCCATACAGGGAAAGTTTTGAGAGATTTAGACTCCTCCGTGACATATTTAAACTGTGCTTTGATTGACTCAAATGATGCTTAGAAAAATTAATCCCACCATTCTGTTTGTAAGTGGGAGTTCTTGAAGCAGTGTCAAATGTGCGCATGCTTGTGTCGCGCAGATCATTTGGACTGTCATCAGGGTAATAGCCATAGTTTCTGTACTCAAACATTGTGATTTAGTGGAATTTAAAGCCAATATTCCAGAGGCAATGGGACCCGGAACCTCATTAAATGGTAGTAAATCCAATTTCTTTTCCCAGAAACTTCTGCAGCACAATGCTGTATGCTTACTTATGTCCCTAGAGGCAACTTTAAATCTGCTTTGGAAACAAATGCCTTTAGGATGCCCTTGCTTCACTTTGAATTAACTCTTCTATATAAAGGTGATGGTACTTTGTTCCACAGTGGTGGTTGCTCAGTTCACATTGCATGAAGAAGTCTTAAATGTTCAAATGGCAATCATGGAGATGCAATTCCACCTCGAAAACCTGTAAATGCAAGCAAATAACAATCATTAATCAACCTACTTGACATAAATCTTATCAATGAATGGTGACTACTATCTGTTACTCAGTAAAAGTATTGTATAAATTAAACAACATGAAAAATGTTTTTGTTCTAACATCACAGACAGCAAATTCAGCATATAAAGCCTAATGTGTTTCACTGTTGACTTGGACTGTAACTTGACACATTGTACGTACACCAAATGGCACCTTCACCATTCAGCAGCCACCAGTGCATTTTACTATGTGTTAAGCCAACTCTCCCCTTGAGACAGCAATTATAAAAGATGAAGTTGACCCAAAGCCCCTTGTATTGACTATCTTGTCATGTTGGTGTAAATACCCCAGATATAACCCCAGTGCTCCTCACACTCCTTACTACAAGGATCAAAGAACACAGTCAAGAAGCCTACAAGCATGACTTTCTAGGGTGCAAAACGCCTGCTACATTACACTACCCTCTTCAAGGTGACAAGAAATCAGTTCAGTTCAGATATTGAGAAGAAAGACGGAATGTCAAATAAATCAGAAATGCTTGGTTTAGTCTTCTGACACATTGAGCATACTGCATGCATGGGGTTAACCAACTTCACTGTTAAGCATGTCAAAAAGATGCTTTTATGTGTCATATTACACAACATTTAATTCGGGATATAAAACTTGGATTTTTTTTTTTTCAAATTGACAGATTAATGTAGGTAGGAGACTGCTGCCAACCATTGCTTCTGCTGGCCTGTTTGTTAGACCTTCCAGAACTGGAATGACATAGAATAAATCCACTTATAGTTTAAGAATTCAGACTTCAACCCCTTACATATTTCTCTTTGAAAATAAGCACTAAAGATATTGCTTACACCCATCAATGTGTGTCAACTCTTCACACCCTCAAACAATCTAATACCAGGTTAAAACTGGCAATGTCTCAAAGATCTTATGCTCTAGCTATTCATTGAATACATTTTTGAAAATATCCTGTTACGCTGCATACGTATATGCACTTACTGAATTTCATGAACCTGCTGTTTGGGTTATTTCTGTGAAACTTCAGGCACCTGTCTGAGTTCCATCTTCGTGCCCCTTGTGATACAATGATAAAATTGTTTTATCACCTTCACACTGCCATTTACCACCTAGGGGTTGGATGTTAAGTTGGAACCTGTACAATTTTATGTCAAAGTCTATTAACTATAAGCCACATAATTAAAGTAATAAACCTTAGTTGTGTCATTAGTGTCACAGCAAGATGGTTCTTCTGTAAAATGGAAGGTTTTAGTAGTTAGTGGCTTGAAGCATGGTACAGGTACCATGAACTGTGAATTTACATGTACAATCTTCACACAGTTATTTTTATTCCAATATATCCAGCCCACCTCAAACCTCCGAACTTCAGCTGATTGTCAAAATATGCCAATCACAGCTTCTTATTCGATTCTTTGAATCGGTTATTTCCATATATGGTAATGATACGGTTAAGTGCTAAATAGACTAAAAAGACTTCTGAAGTGTACAGTCCAGATTTAAGCTGCTAATTTGGGGAACAACTAGTCATGGTACTGAGTTTGTTTTTTAAAAAAATATCAAACTGAGTTAATTAGCATTGCTGACATACATTGTCAATATTTGCAATCCATCCGTGACACATCTCTGCATCTTACAAAGAATAAGCTCAAGTTTGACAGAAGTAATTCAGGAAAATTTTTCACTTGCAGCTGACGTGAACACAAAGTTAACACAATGTACCACCAGTTCACACTTTTAATATTAAAAACCTGGTCTTGTCATGGATACCATAGTTCTGAGCTGTTATAGAAATGGTTTCTAACATTTCTTCCACTGTGGTCAGTCTGACTCAACACTTTCAAGTTATTCTGTCACTAACAATCTGTTATACAGCATAACTTCATTGTTAGATATAAATAAGTAATCATTTTCTTCTAATTGATTACAATTTGTACATGCTGCAGGAAATTATGAATAATTACAATGTCTAACTATAGGAGGCTATTGTTCTGTTGTCACAATGAAATGTGTCACTAACAGATGCCAGGTTTGGCCAATACTTGGCTGCTGACTTCATAAAACTTTGTGGAAAAATACACATAGCTTAAATTTTTATTAAAAGCTTTCTGTGACATACTGGTGAGACAGTGGAACAGGTTCTCATTAAATAGCACATTCAGTGGACTAATTCATTTGCATAACTATTTCACAAAATTAGTTTATAGAAGAAAATTGTGAGTTAAAATATTTTGCATTTATCTATGAAATAAAACAAAACTGAAACCAGTGAGTGATTTCATACATGTTTTGTAAAGCCTCTAATGAAAATGTTATCTTTCTGATAGCCAAGACTAAAGGGATATATGCTCATATGTTTCCTTTATCTTTTTCCCATCCTTGGTTTGAATTTTAAATGTTTGAGAATATGCTATTATATATTCATATAAAAGATCAAATATTACAGATTTTGACTTTAAAAATATTTAGTAATTTGTTTTTATAAAATTGCCAAAAATGTACATTTTTTGTGTTAAAAAAATTAAACACTGTCCTTCATTTTAATCTGAGAAAACACAATGGTATGGAGGTTTAATTTTGACCATTCTAGGATAAGAAATGAACAGAAGGTAACTGATTCAGCTGTCCTTTGTTGGTGTTTAGTAAAAGTAGTGGACAGAAGTGCCTGCTGGTCCTTTCTAATAAAACAACTCTTTCTAACGTGATTAATCTTATTGAGAGAACCATCTGGTAAAATAGGTGGACCTTAAACAGGCAGGTGGGACAATGAATAATGGTTCAAGATTTAAGATCTTTCTGATATTGTGTTAAAGCTAAAAACATGAAAATGAACTTCGGATTTATTGTATTTTCTTGACATAACTAATTTAAACATTTATCAAAATGAATGTTGAATTTTTCTAAATCCTCAATAGCAGATTAATTGTTCTGATTGGAAATTTTCACCTTATGGCTGATGGATTTTTTGACAGCATGAGGGAATAAAGATAGCATAAAGTCTCTTCTGTAGAATTAGTGTAATGCCCATGCACTGAGCTAGATTTCAGCAAATTACTGTCATTCTACTAAAGTACATTTAATGCTAGGATTCATCACCCCACCAAGTCTGTCCTTAGGTACAAATCTTTATTAATCCCACCACTCTCTTTTTAATATCCATAATCCCTCACATTACCTGTAAGCTCCCACATATGCTGCCTTCTAAAGATATTCTGCAAAACACTGCTAGTGTTGAATTTCTCTTCAATCTTAATTTGCATATCACAATATCTCTCCCTAAATGCAGCCTAAGATACTGGCACCCCAGGTAAGGTTCATTGATAATACCTGGCAGATATAAGGTTACAAGAACTGAGCATACCTTAAATGCAGTGAGTGAGAGTGTAAACTGCAAATATATAATACAAGTTCTGCTGATCAAAACTGGGATTATGCAAGCTTTATGTGTATGGATCTATTACTCAAGGAGCAAGAAAGGCATAACATTGCTTACTCAAAGCAGCCAAGCTTGTTTTAACAGAGAAACCATTATTGCCCTCATAACTGACAGATTTCTACACTACTTCACTTTATGCCAATGATTGTAAAGATAATAACGCAATTTTTAGAAAGTACACTGCCATTGTACTGATGTTTTCATTTCTTGATATCCTTGCCCATATACATTTCATCAGGAACAGGTGAGTAAATTTAGGCATTTGACACATTTGATAACGATGACTTAAATTTTCAAAAATGATATCTTTTTGAAATACCGTAAAATATTGATGCTCCTTATATGTTATTTTGGTGTATTGTCTCTCAACATCAAAAATAAAAAACAAAATATCTAAAATTATGATAAAAGATTAAAAATAAGATTTTTTTTTACATATTTTACCAGACTATACTTGTCCTCATACATTTTCATAATCTTTTTATATTGTTACATTGAAACTTTTTCTTTCTTTTACAATTTTTAAAACTGACATCTGTAAAAAAAATATATTTGAAAAGGAACAATATTTCCAATAAAAATTTTTTAAAAACATACTAATTTTAAAAAGTTGCATTTTAAACCTGGAAATCACACATGTGATTGTATCTATCTTATACATACCTTGTTTGGACCCTGTCAGTCACACACAACTACATCCAAGTCTTCCCTGGCTGGAATAATTACTTTGCAGTCTCTTTTTCAGGTGAATATGCTTACAACTGCCTACAAAAAGATCAAATAAGAGCTGAATAATACTTCACCTCCCATCAGCAATGGCTTTGGTATTTCTTACAATTCCTCTGATTGCCACCCTGAGTCTTGCGACCCCTGTAGATTCACTGGATGAAAAGATCTAAATGTTGGGGGTAGCCCAGTGTCGTGTGTGCTCCAATACAGGGCAAGCAATTACCATATGTCATTGAGGCAGTATTTGTGATTTCCTTATGTACATAAAATTCCAAAATCAATGCAGCGCACTGCAAATACGCCAACTGCCAATGTGTTAAAATAATTGATCTGCTAAAGTTTTCAAAATGTTGTTTGGTTATTTTCTCACTACTTTTTTTGCATAGATGAATCATTCAATAATGGCTTCTCTTGAAATGGGTCAATGACTTTTTGTAAAAGACTTTTAAATTTTAACATGAAACATGTTGGCATACAGCCTATCCGTTTCATGGGCACTTGCATCACTTTACAGTTATATATAGGTAAGGAACAACTTGCCTGGATTTTATCATGCAATTAAAGAAGACCAAGTATGTCCAGACTGAAACTGCATTAGTTTCAAAAGTGAAACCATAAAAGCATCAACCTATCCAACCTTACCTCAAGAACTCCCCAAATGTGTGAAAATAATTTTCGAAAATTTTCCTTAAAACACACACCAAAAGGTCTGCTTATTAGTATCAAGCCTTTGAAAAAATATGACTTTTGACTGGCTAACCTGTATAACAAACAAGCCAAACAAAAGTTTCTGTATGCTGCGACCAGTGGTGTGTGCCCCATTGCAGCCTGACCAATGCACAGCCAGGTGCATAAACATTGATTTTTTGACACGAAAATATTTCTCCCAGAGGGCGAGTGCAGCCACCTGGCTACTGCTTCCAACCTTGGAATTTAGCAAATAATCTAATCCAATAAATGACTTACCTGAAATCAACACACACTATACCATGCTGGTGTAAATCCTTTGCTGATACAAATTGCCATGGATGGATGATATAATAAAACTATTTTCCATGCATGTAGCATCAAGCTTTCTTGATAACATGGATTGTTGTACTTGTACTTCGAATCTTAATCCACTGAGAAGGATGTTCAACCTGGTTTCTAGAATACTCTTAGCTGTAACCACCTTTTCAACTAACAGCCAGTAAATCATTTTTACTTACAAATGTCCAACTGACCTTACCTTTTGCCATGCAGCCCTGACCACTACTGCACTTGTATGTTTTGCAAAAGTCAGGTATGCTAACAATGTGCCCCTCTCCCTAACATGCATTTTCAGATATTGCACTGTACGTGACCATACCATTTTTCTATGGTGGTAACTGACCAAGGGTGTTCTGCACATTCAAACAGCCTCAGGTCACAGGTAACACAATGTCATCAAGCAAGCAGAAAACTTTAGATTGTGCCATACAATACTTCAGGCTGGGTCAAGACCATAGAAAAGTCCAGTTCCTTTCCTCTTTTCCTTCAAATTGTTCTAATAATGAGTTAATTTCCCAGTCTGCTTGTGTTCACTTAGACTTTGATTGTGCGCCCAGGTGTGCAACAAAAAGTGGATGTAAAGATGTGAGATATACTGCAACAGCACGAGAGTTGTTCATATCAATTGTGCTGTTACTGTTGAGTTACACAGAACACCCAGTTTATTATCTGTATTATCCTTGGTGAAATTCTAAAATACAATATCCTATATAAACTTCAGACACAGTAATAATCTAAAATTATATACAAATAAACTATTGAACAAATTCATCACTGCAACATTTAGCAAATGAATGACTTATACTCACTGGCAAAATAATACCATTTGTACACAATGTAGTAAAATGGTTTCATAGTGATTTCAACAAATACAAGCCAGGCGTATAATATTTTGTTAATAATTCAAACACTTCTTTTAATTACCACTGTAGCCTTGTGTAACATTATTGTTGATAAACACAGCCCAAGCCAGCACTGTTGACAGACTTAATTCTTCCTCCCCAAATTCACACTCACCTGCAATATTATATCATTTTAACAGGTCTGTATACTGTACCTTTCAAACTCTTGACATGTACAAGGAATACATTTTAGCATCTGTGGACAGCACAGCAAAAGGTAACCCTACTTGAAAAGTTTCAAACTATACACACTTTTAAAACAAAGTACGTTTCTGCTAAACTTTTAAAAAGCAAAGCCATGTATTTTGCATGCTATACTTACCATGTGCCGACTTCCACTGGATAAGATCATTAGTACCTGTAAATATTTATTCACCACTGGCTAATGCCTGGCTCCACTCTAAAATTACATACCTGGATGAAAGGCTATAAAATGTCAAAATCCTAGATTAACATCTCACTGGGGGTAGTCCTTACCGAAGGACTAAGATTAGCTCAGGTATGCTCACTTACAATATTAGGTAAAGTAGGAAGCATTCTATTAGTTGAAATAAAGCAAGTTACAGGAAATGGAATTCCAATATTTCTATGGGCCACTGACTTATATCAAGTTGACACAGTTACTGGAAATGAATTTTGACACCCTTCAGTTTGCATAATTGGACATGGATCAGCGAATAAATTGTTTCTTCTCAGTGTGTGTTTGTGTGTCTGTGGTTTTTATTTTTTCTTTCTTTTTTTTTTTTTTTTTTTTTGGCTCACACTTTACTTCACCCTCCATCTTTAAGTTGGAATTTTCTTCACTTCAGTGCTGCATTGAAAAGGTCTGTATCAGGTTTTGTTCATTTGAAGTAAGCACATTTTGCACAGGTCTTTTATTCAGGGGAATGAACACAGAGTATGTGCATTAGATATAAATAAACAGAGAATTGTAAAGGTGAGCCTTGTGGCTATTGGTGTGGAATGTTGATAGACGCACAGATAGAGACAAGCTCAATGAAATAAGCGAATAATGAGAGCGTGCACAGAGAACTGAACTAACACTCTGGCTTGAATTCTGTGTTCAAATTGAGTGCCTTCTGACAATAGTTCCCAAACCTGCTGTGACCTAAGCATGCACGGGCATATCCTATCAACACCTATGGTTAAACAGAATATAAATACTTTTGGTCATGGTCAAACAACAACTTATTATTTTTAAAGGAAGGAAATTCACCAAAAACATAAAATACACCATGCAAGAAAAATGATCCCAATTAAAAAGAAAACGTTCTATTCATTCAGCAACAAAGTGCCACACGCACAATGCTAAATGTCTTTCTTTTCTTTATAATGCACGAATGAGGGATTTTTTCTTTCACTTCCTGTCAATTGATATTTGTATTTCTTGTTTTTCTCTTCTTTTTCTGAAGCCATTTCATGTTATGCATAACCCCCTGATCTTCTGAACAATAATAACCCTGTGGATGAAAAGGTATCAAACAACATAGAAAATTCTTTTCACAGATACTGTCTAGTGTAACATAAAGAAATAATATTGGGACTAGATCTGGTTGGAAGTAGTTTGCCTCGTGTCATATGAAGGTTAGTTGACTTAGTCACTGTTAAAAAACCAAAGCAACTGACTATTCATCCCAAGATGTCTGCTGAAAACAAATTGAAGAAAAACAAAACCAGAGTCTGAAAATCGTCTGTTAATTCCTTGCAACAGAACGGTTTCTCATGGAAACTATTTCATACTAGTTGGATCTTCATATATTAAATCAAGTTTACGCAGTAAGCAATCAGCTTCAAGTACCTGCATCTGCCAAGTTTGCCCCAAATTTGACAGACAGGTTATATTAATTTTCTTCCATCTCCATCTCTAGTGACATAAACAGAAAATATCGTTAAAAGGTCTATCAGTTTGTATAGGCCTATCCTATGTTTTTTTCCTCTTTTTATTTTGCTTGAAGCTGAACTATTGACAACAGTTATTTATCATGCACATTTCAAACCAAAAACTGCAAACATTTTAAATAAGTCATGTAATCATGTCAATTTCCCAAGGAGACAACTTTGTAATTTAGTAATTCAGCAAAGGAGTGGTTTTGACTAATTTAAAAATTAAAGAACTGCTAGACTCATGCAATGCAAATAAAAATGTTCACATTTTTAAACTCATAGCATCATTTCCAACATACCCCCATCATATAATTTTAATGATCCAGACTTAGGCAACTAAATGTTAACTTGGAAATGCATTAGATGGACTGCCAACAGTACACCAACAGCAATAAAATCACAATGGGAAATCTAGGAATTACTTCACAATGCTAACTCCAGTTCTTAGATAATTTGGATATCACAAATAAGATATTTGCATACAATTTACAATCATTTAAAGGAAAAGGATACATGTTCAGCATAACAAAGAAATTAATGTAAGTTACATTATGGTAGTTTTATGATGGACAGAATAATTGCATCTCTCAACCAAAAAGATTTAAGAATATTTTAGTGTTTCTCATTATTTTTAATTTAATAATAATAATAATAATAATAATTGATAAACAAGGAAGTAAAGCTGTCAAATATACAGACAAAAAGCTGAAAATGACATGTATTTCAGTAAGATTGATCACTCCTGTGAGTTTAAAAAAAATAGGCCTATCAGGTTTGAAAAGTTTTATCAGTATTGCATATATGTTGGAAAAAATGCTGATTTTCATCAGTTATGTAAGTTTGTAGACACAAAGTAAAATATTTTTCCACTATGTGTTATCAATGAAAGTGCATAGTGAGGGCAAAGGGGACAGGGATGACAGACACAGGTGATGATTATATGTACAGACACATCTGTGTTTGTACATAAAAAAATAACTGTTGGAGAAGGGCATATCAACATCCATTAAATGATATTTCACTACCTGCTACTCAATAATATTGCCTCTGACTCCTTTGTCTGACTGCTTTGGTTGCAGAATGAATGCTCATTGATCGGCCAGTTGTCAGCACGGAAAGTACTTTTTTTTACTCTCAAACCGGGCCATACTACTGGGACGCAGAGAGGATGCCTTCCAGTGTAAAGGGGGCTTAAAAGCTTCAGGGTGTCAGGAAAAAAAAAAAAAACATGCTTGTCCAAATCTTCCAATATTGCATGTACTTATTTTAGGTCCAGACTGTAGAACTAACGTAACTTACAGCATTTCAAAATTCCCTAGTGGTAAAAAGAAACAAAATAGTCACCACATGAGGGGTATTTTAAAATTTCTTTAATCAACAAGAGTGAAAAACAGATTACATGATTTGATTAATCTTTTGGAATATACAAATCAGAGTCTAAAGTTTTAGCAATACTGTTTTTTCTTACAAACCCTCATTTCCAGTAAGTTGTCATTAATCAGAATAACACGCAGCAGTGAAAATTGAATCCATTTTGTTTGAACACATATTTTAAGCTTAGACTCATACCAGTTACCAGTGCATATCTATGATGATCTTTGTTTACAACATTAAGATAAAACTTACACTATAAACCCCCTGACTGTTGTTTTCAAAACAAAGTTTTACAGTGTCTGAGTTTGACCATGGGAATGATAAAATTATGGCAGTTGGGCTAGATATTATCAAGTGCGTTAAGAGTAACTTATGTTGGAATGAGAGAGAGAGAGTGGGGGAGAGAGTGTGTCCAGGTCAACACTGGCCTGATATTTAGGGAACCTGGTTTCATAGAGCATTCCAAATTAGAATATTACATAATCATTTAACATTTTACATGCCTAGTAGATACCAATATGCATATTTCATATAAGAAGAGTTACAATATATAATAATCTTTGAAAACTCTACTTCTAAATTTCCATTCAAAATGATAAAAAATGCCATTTATATAAAAGTTATCACTATAACCTGAGCAAAAAATGTGATTTAATAATGGTTTCAACAACAGTTGGGGCAAGAAATGGTTTTAATAGAAACTGACATTAATTTCCAAAAAAATATATAAAAAAAAATTGTTCATTATCTTATGAAAAATACTGTCACTTGATCATGGTACAAGCAAATCACAATACTAATAACATCCAAAATCCAAAAATTTGAAGCTATTCTTGTATTTGCACAACATTTTTACAATGCAGAACCAATACTACATGCATTCCTCAGTTTTCAGTTCACTACATCTTAAATTCATCATAAATCATTAAACAACATCATCTAATCTTCACTTGCACTACTTTCTGGTACTGCCTTTGATACATTAAAGTTCTGACACAATTGTTTTTTGGGCATTCCTTTGGCAATCAATTTAAAAGTCATAAGCCAGAATTAAGTCCCACCTGTACTAGTAATATCTTGAAAAGGATTTATTTTCATTCTTCAGCACACTTCGATACTGCTCTCAGACTCTTTTTCTATCATAATATGTGTCTTGATCCTTCCAAGGAGAGTCATCCTAAACCTCTGAAATATGGTCATTATATTTACATCTACTGCCACTGACCACCACACCCTTCCTTGGGCCAGGCAGACCCTAATGTTGTTGCTTTAAATTATAAACAAGATATTGAAAATCCAGCCCGATCTCTATCAAAATAGACATGACTTGTTCAAAATATGCATGTGTGGCCTTAGTTGCATGGAATGCAACCTGGTTGAAAACATAATTATAAAGTACACATTCTGTAGTGTTCCAGAGCATTTTTTTGCATTGAACACCACAGGAATGCTATAAAAGCTAGTGAGTCAAAATTTTTATGTGCTGAAAGCAATATCATGTTGCAGTTTCAAATATAACTGTGTTGAATTATAGAATAGTAGATAATTTTCAAGAAATCAAATTTTTAACTTTGGTGCTTTTTTGAAATCCACTGTATATCTGCTGATTGCCTTTTAATAACTTATCACTTATAATATCCACTGATTGCCTTTCACCTATAAAAATCTACATATTAAACTTTTCCATATAAATATGATAAACATGATTTCAGTGATGAATGAATCCTTTTGTTCCTATTATCTAAACATTCTTCAACAATTTGACCTTGCAGTTTTACCACACATCCAAGGAAATTATTTCTTTTTCTTCTTTGATGTTATGCTCATGCCTAACTTTCTTTTGGTCTGATAATACATGTGGTGCAGCATCATTGAACCAGCTAGAAAACAAAACAAATACCATCTCAGCATTCTTATTATTTGTCAGGTATTTTTTCATAGATACCAAAGCCAAGATATTAATTTGTTTTTAGGTTTATCAATAAGCAAAGCTGAAGAGAAGAAAGTGTTCATAAATTTTGGGTAAAGTTAGTTACTTGGCAACAACAACAACAAAAAACGTGCAGTGTATCCATTAACACAGCCATCATTTTACAACTAAGAAAACTTCTCTCCTCTGACCTGTGTACAATTTTTCAGTCTTTCAGACTGTCAGATAGTTAAGAAATTAATAAAGCAAATGAGTTAAATACAATAATTTCATAGAAATTATAAAGCACAATACATAAATGATACATACCTATGACAATTATACCTAAATATATCCACAAAAATGTAGGAAAGTCAAAAGAACAGTTCCAAACATTTGGCAATTGCACAGAAAATGCTCCAGTTTCTTTAAAATATGGAATGGCCTTATAAATGATGACACCTGAAACAAATAAAAAAAATCCGTGCAATTGCAATTTAATCTTTCCTTATCAATGTTCGCTATTGGGTTTCAGAGTATTTATAAATTCACTAATAAACATCACACAAATGTTAATTTCTAGAAAAAGAGAGATCCCTTAAATTTAAAGAGCAACACTGCAAATGCAGTCAAATACATAAATACTGCAAGTGCTTACCCTCACAACCAAAACCCACGGGATACAAAGGAATCCACAAAGTATATCTCAGCAATGTAACAATCTTCACTTCATATTCCAAAGCACTCAATATATAATACGGATACCTGTAATGATTAAGGTTTAGAAAATTTACATGTACTGAGTATTACTATTAGGAGAAAGGAGAGTAAAATAAAAATGCAGCAAATACTATATTCAAGACTAGCTGATTCTTTTAGAAACCATCTCACATATTCATAAATGAATACCTACATTTAGAGGAAACATTATTCATTTCAGACGGTCCATGATAGATACAGAAAATAAATAAACACAGATCTGAATGAATTAAATCTACATATGAATAACAATTAAACTGTTATGCAAAGCACTAAACACAAGGACTATCAATATAATATATTTGTTTACCTCACTATTTCTATTCCACAATAAACAACAAATAGAAGCCATACTGCTCTGCTTTCTTGTACCCTTGGCTCCTGTGCAATTACCATGAATACCACAATGCCTCTCCCTAACACCTGTGCATATCAAGATAATTACCAATATTTTAAATACATTGATTCATAGTCTTGAGAATAAACTTAAAAAATATAGGAGATTGATTAAATTCATTTTTCATTTTCAAAACATTCTATTGTTACACGTTCTAGAAAAAAAGTATTGCTTTACCTGCATGAGTGGAGCCATGACACCTGTTTTCACAATACCAAGCAACGGGTTGATGATTTCTACCAAAGCTGCTATCTGACATATCATCATCTGAGCACCAACTGCACTGAATACATCAGTTTGGGATGCTAAGAGAAAGCAAAAGTCTTGTTACACTTTAGGTTACATTTAATGTTGAAATGTTTGCTTTTGCACCTCCTTTGCCTTTAGACTATTTATGTCAGATCTTTCAAATGTTCAGATCTTTTATAGTTATGCAGGTGAAAAATCTTACATCACATAAAAAAAGATACTTGTATAACTGCTCACCTTGTCCATATCTAATATATCTGATGATGATAGCCACCATTATATAGGAGTAACCAACAAATTGAAACAAATTGTATATAAAAAGATAAATCATCTTCAAATCTCCAACAGCTGAAAGTAAAAAGTCACATATTATATAAAATATCTCGCTTTCTCTCTGTCTCTCTCTCAACACACACACACACACACACACACACACACACACACACACACACACACACACACACACACACACACACACACACACAGAATGACAAACATGTATGTGTTAGGGAAATAAGCACTACTTGAGCTTTAGAGTTGATGTATACCTTCTTTTTCATATTTTAACTCCCACAATATTTGACAGACTCTGGTGTTAAAAATTTCAGCTGATACCAAACAAAGAAAAACATGCCACTAGATCCATTTAAAATAAATGATAATTCAGTTATGGTGTACAGTCTATAGATGTGTAATTTCCACAAGAAATATTTCCTCTGAGCTGTTCAAGTAAACATGTTTTTAAAATGTTATAGAATACCAAATCATTTTACTTAAAACCCATATGCACGTTCAATTATCATGTATCTCCACACCCACATATAATCAGGTGTACATACCTGACTGTTGTGTATCTTGTATTTCTTTCTCAATTCTCCTCATCCAATCCTCTTTAATTTCATCCTGTATATTAAAGAAAATTATATATAAAATCTAGATCACACTTTGTTTACATCTGTTTTTCTTTACTTTGATTTTTATCAAACTAAACTGAATAAACCATTCTAAACATTAACAGAAAAAACACTGAAGAGTCTGTGGTATTTGAAAAAGGACTTTGGTGCATGAAACAATTGGATATATGTACTGCTCCATACTGATTTGTCTTAAAACACAGCATAATAATTTAAAGATGTAGTTATGAAAAAGCAGATTATACTTCTGAATGTTCTTCATCTTCAGACGAGTCATCAAAGGTCATCTTCTCAAAATCTATTCTGAGCCAGGCAGGTTTCCTTCCATCTAGCATCAGTCTTGGCCATGTTTCTCCATAGCTCACTTTCTTCAACTTGAACCGTACCCCATTCTCTGTCAGAGTAAAAATACTACCCTGTAAAAAAAGATGACAACGTCAATACATTGAATGTAAACAGCCTCCAAACTGTGTGTGTTTCAAATAGCATACCTACAGATCTTTTTATAAGCTATAAAAAAAACATTGAACTTGAATATCACTTGGCTGTAATATTCTTCACATTTGGCAGAAACAAGAAATGAAAAAAAATTAAAACAATTATAATCATATCAAGATTTTCTAAGTTGATAATGTACAGTACCTCACCTCTTTTTCAATGGGTGTAAAAAATGGTATGTCAAGTTCATATTGATTCTGTCCATGCCCTCCTATTCCATTAGCTTTAAAATAAAGTCGATCTTCTGTCAAATTAATCTGGGGATTCTAAAAGTAATAATATTCATATTTAGCATTTGCCAATTCATTATACCGGTGTCACGTGTATGGTCCGTTCTGTGTGAACCATCCGTCCTGACCGATTGTACATGCAGCAGATGCGTGTATAAGCCTTTCCGTGAATGATCCGTTGTTATTCACCTGTACTGTTATATTGGGATAGTTCATTTCCTACCTCATTATATATTTACTATAATGTGGATATTTCTAGGTAAAATTAATATGTTCATTGATAATTTTGATAGACTATCAGCGTCAAATTACAGTTTGGCGCATGGATGAACCTACCGTGGACAGGTCGTCGTTATTCAGCTGTTGGCCTATTATATGTATTTTCATATTGATTTTACTAGGCTAGTGTGTTGATATGGCCACCTAAGGGAAATCGCAGTAAAGGTGAACATCTATAAGATATAAATACTTCTAAAGATGATGTTTGAATTTGCAGCATGTTCTCAGCAGCGCATGTTTATATAAGTCTAAGAATGTATTGATGACTCGATAGAGATGGACTGTACACGCCGGAAGTCTCAGATTTGCCTGCGCTTTGTGCGCATGAGCAGAACGGATGGTTCACGCCCTGAACGATTCATGCCACACCGGTATCTGTACAATCATGGAAGTTTATCTATACATGTAATTCCATGGTACAATCAAGTTCAAGTCATACCGCCATTTTACCTCTTTGGATTTAAATTATAAAGTAACAATAATAAACCTGAAATATTTGATAAATATTTAGTTAGATTATTTGATGCTCCTATTAACGCTTTCTATATCTGCATGAACAGCAGATAAGCCGTCTATAGAACTGTTGAATCCTGGAGTAAAACTGCATGCTCAAGAACACTTTCTGGTTGGGCTTTCCAAAATGCACTACAGCACAGAACCATCACAGATATATCCCACAGGCATCATCTACCGTTTTTTAAATTACCGTAATTTCCCTGAGTTCAATATTCAAAGAAGTATATTCCTTGTTTTGACCCCAGTAAACAATGGGACTTAATATCTCCGCCATTACCGCTGAAAACAGACGACAGGAAATAGGTCAGCGATAAATATAAAACGATTTTGTAAATTATTATAAAATAAGACAAAGGGTTAATTTTTACAATAAAAATAGCATCAAAATATTTTATATAAATAGAAAAAGTTTTAATAAAATATGAATACTCACGCTTTTCACTCTTTGTATCATTTTGAATAGATGATTCTCATGCAATCAGCGTAATCAAAAACTTTAGCGCGTTCTGAATATTATTTACTTCCGGGGTGAAGTTGGAGGTTCAACATCGTGAGCGCTTTTGGGTCGAGATGCTGTAGTACTCGCAACAAATTAATCAAATTCCACGAACTTCTATGCTTTGATATGGAGGGGAGTTGAAACTTTGTGCAACGGGAAAAGACACTAACAGAAGTGGAATATGATAGAATTTTCTAATGAGCCTTTCGAAAACTTCTATGAAGTTGGAGATGAAATCGGAAGGTAAGTTCAAGTTTATTTTCCAATTATTAATACTTTAATAGCTCTTGGCACAGTCAGAAGCATGTAACCGCAAAACGATGTCCTGTATCATTAGGGAGGTTCAGATTTATGTCTAAAAGTGGCATACACTCTATTCTTTAACAACTTAAACGCACTTTGCTTTGCGGATGAAAAGTTATCCACACAAAATTGATTCGTGCCAATTAATTTTAGAATCTTATGTACAACTTGTCAGTTGCATTGAAAGAAGGTAATTATTTTTAGATTTATTCTACATTCTTGATAGCTATGATACAAAATGGATGTGTTGCAAGTAACCCAGTCAGATAATGTGTGCAGCAGCTGACTTTTCCTGGGATTTTTTCTTGCTGTTTCAGATTTGTAGAGGTCCTTGTTTAACAACAAAATGAATAACCCTAGAGTAAAGTATAGATGGAACTGGTAATAAAATGGGGGGACCATACCAATAGAACTTGATCTTAACATGGGATAGTTTTGGAAGGCTTCTTTGTTTCCTCTCAAAGCTAGCTATTAAATTTACTTTTTGTTAATTTTGCAAGAGTGCTCTTGAGCATACCTTTTATCATTATTTGATCCATAATAATTTAAGTTGTGTATCAGCTGAAATTAGTTGAATTCAGGCCTAAAATTTCAAACAGACTGATTTTTAAAGTATATGCAGAAATATTTAGTTCCAGTCTAGGTTGAATTAAACTGCATTACATCACTGTTTGTTAGGCATGGATAATATATGGGACTTATATAATAGCAGATACTTCTATTTATGCAGTGTTTATTCAGTTGATAGGTGTTATCTTTGGCAATATGATTTACACTGTATTAATAGGCACGCTGCTGTTAAATAGATGTGATTTACAGAAGGTTCATGATATGGCAGTTCAGAATAATAATGTCATACAAAATCATTTGTTTACAGTCATACATAACAAAATTTAAAAATTAAGTACTAAATACATACATAAGAGCATAATTAATTTGAAAAAAGGACAGAAGCACATTATGTCCATATTTTAGCTAAACTAAACAATAAATAAATGCAGAAAATGTTCAACTGACAAATTAGTAAATAGGCAAATATAAGTTTACAATGACACTTATTTAGGTATTATTTATCTGGAAATATTAGCTGTCACACATCTTGAGCCTTTTGCTGTTCTTTTATATACACATAAAGTGTTCACATGTACCATTGACCTGCTGGTCCCAAGCAGTGACTGTCTAGCCAGGTCAGTAAAATATGAATCTTATTTTCCAAAAGGGCAACACTTGGCCCAAGTCTGGAATGAAATATTTGTCTCTCCACTTTTTGTCCATAGAAGTATAGTGGTTTCTGTGCTGTATGAATAAAGGATTGCTTTTCTAATGAATAATACATAAAGACTGGAGAATATCTAAGCTTAGATATTTTCAGAATTTAGATTTTTGTTGGAGCCAGTAACTCCTAAGATCAACCAGTCCATTACATATTACATATTAGAAACATTTACAGGTTGAAATTCCGTTTTATGTCATGTCTTCTATAATAGATGATTTTTTATAATTATTTTAATGTTATCAGCCATCATGTTTGCCAATGTCTAATCAACCAACAAAAGCAATGATATTAGAGAATTATGTGTTTGCATTAATTGGTTTTGTGCATCTTCAAAGGGATGTTTTATTCAAGTTCACTTCCCATTTTATATATTGTTCAGTTTTGCTTACAAGAATAATATTGGTGTTTTTGGAAATTAGACTTTATACACTGAATTACTTCAGACATGTATATTGAGTCTCATTATGAAAAGATACAACCATTAAATTGATAAAGCTCTAATAGATGTATTACAGTAGAGCTGACTTGGCAGAGTGCTAGAAACATTAAATATTGTGTTATGACTAGTGTTGGTCTCAGCCACCAAATCACCCGCTTGATGATTTAAAATATAGGTCTAAACATTTGAACCTAGTGTTAATAGAGCTGATGTGTTCAGTAAATTTTTGATTAAACATTTTGAGCTAAATTTTGGAGCTTGTGTGCTCCTATTTCACTACTATAAGCTGCTTGTTATCAGGGAAAGCTAGTATTCCCCCAGCCAAGTGTTAAGCAAATACTGTATTGTGGCGGAAATCTATACATTTAGTCCTGATGGCAGGGAAACATTATGGATCATGGTTGCACCTTTATCCAGTAAATACAATCTGTTTACACTAGACCAACCTTTGTGAATACAGATGTAAAAGAACTATGTGAACTTACTGATCACAGAAGAATGTCAGGATCAGTGGATTTTCCCTTTTCATTCACTGCTCAAGGTCATTATGCATCATTTCTTGGGCTATTGCAGTGCATATTACATGTGATGCTTTTAAAGTATTTCTTGTATAGACTGAGTATTTGAGAAATAAAAAAATTGTAATTTTTTCAAATTACTTAGAGTAGTGGTGCCTTTTTAAGCGTACATTCACATTATCATCAGTCATATTTTTCTTCATTTAGATGATTCATTTGTACCTCTAAACACTCCAGTCTCTGTCTTACAAATGTGGAGTATTTATGAATTACATGTATGTATTTTTTTTATATTGGCAATAAATTTAACAGATGTTCTAACCTGTTATTGGGGGAATTTTTGAGCAAAGTATTTATATCGAAAAAAATTAGAAAAAAGTTTTATCGTCCATTTAAGAAAAAAACTGATGATGGGTGGTAACTTCTTTCTCTTCAAATAAGACAGACTCTGTTTTTTTTTCTTGAACATTTCTTGATCCATCATGGAGGGAATGTTGTATTTAATACCACAGCTAGATGAACATCAGACAGTTCTATGCTGGTTGATCTTTGAAATAAGGGCTGATGGCATAAATAATATACAATCCTTGCGTATTCCAACTGTAGAAAAAGGTCAAGTATGTACGACAGGGTTCATATGTCCGAGTGAGACAGGCATGCCTCCTATCACACAAGATCTATTTGATAAATTGAGGATTTTGTATAGAGATATGTACAACTGATAAAAGTCTTTTTCCACAGACCAGTCACCATAACGTTGAATGACCTTATGTATCAGGAATTTGACCTGTGGCAAATGTAGATTTTCATCTGATTTTCATTTTATAGCAGCACATATTTCATCTTTTTGGGGGGATGGTTTCTAGTGCCCTTTTATGATGGCACTGGTATATTCTCCACTTTACCTGTTTTGTCCTACTTGGCCTGACAAAAATTATTGGCAAAAATATAAGATTTTGTGGTAAAGAAAAGATTAATTGGAGGGTATAATCTGCAGAGAGTTTAAACTTGATTTATAAAATTTGTGCAAAATCTGTGTAATGCACTAAATACAATTCTCTGGTGTTTCAGTCATAATGTCATTTATATGGCATTTAGAAGGGCATGTCTGTGAATATTCAAAACAGAACTATTATTTAAGCACCTATTATTAGCAGTACAAGACATTAATTCCCCAGGACCTCAATTATACAATTATAAAGTCAGTATATCATACTTAATTACACAGGTGGTAAGCACATTAGTTTTAAACAAAATGCTAAGGATGATAACCCTTTCTGTAAAAAATTAAATGTCTTATGAACTTTTCAATGGTCATTTCAAAGAATATTTTTATAATTGACATGTGCTCTTAATTAAATCATAAATTGCAGCCAGGTTAATATAGTCCGGTTGCTTAGGGCCAAAAAATGGCCAAATCGTGACACAGCGGATAAAAGCACCAAATTTTGCATGTGGGTACCTTTTGACATACTAAATCAAATTAGAGCCGTAGCCCACGGAAAAAAATTACCGTTTGGCCAAAAAATCCAAAATGGCCGCCAATTTTTGAAATTTTGTAGAAATACATACATATCTATGTTGATTTTTACCAAATTAAGTATTTTCTCAATGTTTTCCACATCCTTATTACTCATATTATGCATAAGTGTCAGATAACAAACTAGTGTCCTTGGACTTATTGAAAAATCCAAGATGGCCGCCGTATGGCATAGGAATACTAGAACATGTACAAGGGTTATACAACTAACTAAGGCCAACTTGGAAGATGCATTGCCCACTATCTAATTAATTTTGTTTCTTATTACACAAATGATATATTTGTGGTGAGTAACTAACCTTTATTCACAGGCAATTCGAGAAAAATCCAAGATGGCCCCCATGTCAAAGGAATACTAGTATACACATAGGGCTTCTTCTGCCATGAAGATATAATATTAATTGATAAATTAGGTTTGTTTCTGAGTATTTTCCACATCTTTTTAATTCACATAATACATATGTGATGAGAATGTTATGTGTATCCTTTTTGAAAACAAAACAAAACAAAATGGCTGCCATTAGCCATAGAAGGTGGGGTTCAGTTAATACCTGCGAGAGATAGGCTTACAAATAAAATGAAGCTGAATTCAGTTGTTTTTCTGTTTTTATTAGTATTGTTATCCCATGATACATATCTGTTAGGTAATTAATGTCTATATTTTATCATTTTGGGGAATCCAAGATAGCCTTCTTTTCCCCATAGGAAAACTGGTGCATTAGATTTTATATTCACTTCTACGGCAAATGAGGGTAATCATGATATTTTTTCAAAATACTTAAGGGTATACACTTGTTACCCACCAGATAGATATCTAAAAGTCCAAAAAGAATGTGGGAAATACCGAGAAACAAAATTCATTTTATATTGAACCCAATGTCTCTCTGGCAGTAGTTGACTGTACTATTCCTATTGTGAATTGCAGCAATCTTGAATTTTCTCAAATACGCAAGTTGCACACTTGCTACACACCAGATTTATAAAGAGTAAGGTTAATAAGGATGTCAACATGTTTAAACATCAAAGGCTTTATTTCATGTTGGAATCAATGTCTGAACTGTTCTATTAATTGACACCTATGTGCATTTGAATGATATATTCCTATGACAACTGGCAGCTATTTTGGGTTTTCTCTGAATAATACTCAAGGATACATACACTTTCAAAACACACAGAGTCTTTCATAAGGATAAATACAGTAGGATATGAAGAACATTTAAAAACGACCCAAAGTTAACTACATTTAAATCGCACTCAGTGTATCTCTAGCATTATTTGATTATGTGTTCGAATATTCTAATGACAAAAGGCAGACATCTTGAATATTTTCAGAATACCCAAAGATACACACATGCTACAGACCAGGTATAAATCATAGGGGTAATAATAAATGGAATGAAAAACATAAATTATTTTTAAAACAAACCCATGGAAATGTAATTGTATAATGAACCATATGCCTCTCTAGCAGCAATTGAATCCCACCCATTAGTATTCCTATGTTAAATTGTAGGTATCTTTTTCTCAGAATATCCAAGGATGCACACTATTTACCCACCAGATATATATCAAAGGACTAATAAGGATGGGCAAAACTTGATAAGCAAACACAAATTCACCCTGGTAGTAGATGAAAAGCCATGGATGTGCAGTTGTAATTCCAGTAGTATTCCTATGGCCAGTGACGGCCATCTTGGGTTTTCTCAAAATGATCAAATATGCACATTTATTACCTGCTAGATATGTATCACAGTGTAATAATAATGTGTAAAAAATAAACTGAATTTGATAGTGAATTAGCTGGCATTAGTTCCAACTCTTTGTAATACTAGAAGTATTCCTATTACATATGACGGCCATCTTGGATTTTCTCAAAATGCCCAAGAATACTGTTAGTTACTCACCACATACATATCGTGTGGGTAGAAAGGATGTGGAAAACACTCAGAAACCAGCTTAATTTGATAGTGAAAAACTAATCTTTCCAGTTGCCATTAGTTGAATCCCCCATATACTAGAATTCCTGTGACACATGGCAGCCATCTTGGATTTTCCAAAATGCCCAAGAACACTTCGTAGTTACTCACAACAAAAATATTATGTGGGTAACAAAGATCTGAGAAACAGACTTAATTTGATAGTGGACAACCTATCGTTCTAGCTGGTATTAGTTGTGCACTAGTATTCATATGGCTGTTTCTATGGCAAATGACAGCCATCTTGGATTTTTTCAAAAATTCCAAGGGGACTTGTTTGCTATCTGACATATATGAATAAAATGGGTAATAAGGGTGTGGAAAATTCTGAGAAAATAATTTATTTGATAAAAATCAACATAGGTATGTACATGCATATTTCTAAAGAATTCAATAAATTGGCGGCCATTTTGGATTTTTTAGCCAAACGGTAATTTTTTTCCTAGGGCTACGGCTCTAATTTGATTTAGAATGTCAAAAGGTACCCACATGCAAAATTTGGTGCTTTTATCCGCCGTGTCACGATTTTTTCCTTAAGCCACCGGACTAATATGGGGATCATTGCATGTCTTTTCACCCACAATAACCATGTAGGCATAGTAGATAGTGCTGGTAGGAGTTGCCAGGTGACCATAGCTAGTCATCAGACATATATATCAACAGGATCAGAATGAATCATTTGGCTGCAACATATAACTTATATCAAAACTATACAGGTAAAGAATTTGCCAGGACCTGCCCCTAGTCATTTTATAACTAGATTATAAAGTGGTATATCATGTTAATATTTTACTTTGTTTTAATGTTTACATTCTATTTAAAAAAGAATGGCTGTGCATACTGATAAAAAGAACTTTCCTTCAAATTAAAAAAAAACTTTGCTGCAAGAGATCTATGATGGTAATATAGGTGTATTTACGTGATGTTAGCTCAATCCTACTACATGCAAACCAAATCTGCAGGCTGACTGATGAAGCTTAGTTCATCACAGGCAGCTAATGTAATCCTTCTGTTCCCTGAAATTAATCAAGTCTCATGCACCATAGGTGGGGATGACATTAGGCTGGAATACAGTAAGCTGGAAAAAATTACAGCCTATGGTGAACTTAGCTAAAATCAGACAACCCACAAAGATTGGGCAATACAAGAAGGAACGTCCTTACTAGGTTGGGTACATGTTTGAGTTGAGCGTGAAGTTTCTTCTTGTTAGTTCTTGATATTTGATGTTTTTTCACTCAAGGCTTAAGTGTAATATTTCAACAAAATTGATATCATACTGACTTCGTATTGAAATACTATTTGTGTAAAATTTTTATACACGTTTTAACTTAATGAAAGCTAATGCATACAGTATATATGTATGAATGCCCAAGTCCGTAGTGGTATATTGAGGTTTTTATGGATGTATTTGTTCCTCATCACTGCATCTGTGAGGAGCTAGACAGGTACCTATGTCGGCACAGTTGGTGTGGAAGAACTTATGCCCTGGTTGCCATCATTATACATATACCTGTTGGTTTAAATGTAAACTGGAAACATCTTCAGAATTTTTTGTCAATAGGTTGCAGGCATTAAAATAAGTCTTGGACAGTGTTGTTTGAAAAAGTTAAAAGTTGGGTCAAAAGAACTTTTTAGGACTAGTTTCCACTCATTTTGAGGGCTGGGTAGTAACTGATGCAGTATCATGACTTTTGAATTTAATTGAATGATAGAATGGCAGTTGTTAAGTCTGTAAAATGGGTAGCAATAGTTACTTTACTGAATTTATATCACATGTACAAAAGAAAGCCAGGAAAGCAACTGCTTACAACATTCTGGACTGGGCCTTTCAACAACCTACTGCAAATTAGGTAAATTATGGGTGTTACACAGTATAGACCCTCTTTGCCTAGCACAGCTTAGATTTATTATCAGTTTAGTTGTATGCCCATATGTTATACAACTGTTCTTTCTCCGGTCTGAGAGTAGTTGCCATGCAAACAAATGCTGGTAGACTTGGAAGTTACTGCGAGTCCTATCACAAAATTAACTCCATTAAGGATTTGTGCAAACGACTTGAACAAAAGAGAAATAATTATTGCCTGATTATTTTGTGCAGAGTTGAGAAGGAAATAGTTATTTGAACAAATTAAAAGTTTCTAGACTTTGTTTGTATGGCACAGCAACTAAAAGTGCACATAAAAATGTTTTTTAATGTGTTAAAGCATTAGCCATCTTGTTCAGTCCCTTCCTCTCAGCCAAGGTTTTGATTAAATATAAGCTGTAAAGAATTCTTTCAAGACCACAAAGAAAGACATTTTGTATTAAATTTGATGGAGGTGATAATTGCCTTCATGTATAAAAATATGTGTACAGATTTCTTAACATATATAGAATAATTATTTTTCATTTCTACCATAGTGGCCAATTTGCTGTTGTCAAGAAATGCAAGCACATCAAATCACAAGTGGAGTATGCAGCTAAATTCATTAGAAAGCGAAGAACTGCAGCAAGCAGAAGAGGAGCAAAACTGGATGATATTCACAAGGAAGTGGAACTTCTCAGTGAGATCAACCATGAAACCATCATAAAACTATATGATGTATACGAAAGTAGGACAGAAGTGGTATTGGTCCTGGAACTGTGAGTATATTAAGCTTAGTTACAATATATTTGATGCCCAAAAATATCAGATTGTGTACTAAGTTCTTTTAAATCCACATGGTATTTTCACTTAGCAAAATTTAAAATTGACAAATACGCTTGGTAGATTTTTAATTGTACTTGGATTGAAATACTACACTGGTTGTATTGTAATCCTGTCGACTTATCTATTTTTATAGTGTTCATTATGTGTTTTATCAAGGTGCTCCCTCTATAGATAACATTTGAACTGTGGCATTGGCCACAGCCCTGTGTATTCCACTGTTCCAGTCTGTATCAGGGGTCACCACAGGGCAAACTGAAAACAACACAGACATGTAAAGAGCAATTTTTTTCACCCATCCCTGACATTTTTCCAAATCAGCATTAGTGTCATTCAAACAAAAGATTACCTGTGTCATGGCCGATTGTTACCTTTTCCATTATAGAGTTCAGACAGTTAAATCACACCGTAATTGCCAGGTCATAACAGTAGATGTTTTATTGCTGTTTGTTTCATTGTTTCAAGAAAATGGTTCATAAATCTTTTTCAATAATGGTGTGGAGCTGGGCAGTCGCCCAGGATACACCACCTGGAAGGATGATATAATATGAGTCAGACTGAAAGCAACTTTATGCTGACTAACTCTGAGAAATTTCGATTGTGACCTAGCTAGAACATCTGTTGCACAGCTTCTGCAGCAGCACATCTGCTTCATAAAAGATAGATGTGGAAGAGTTGGGCTGCCAGGCTAGCAGAAGTTCATCATAGATGTCTTTCACACTCTCTTGACACTTGGGGTTTTAAGTGAAAATAATGTCTACCTGTAGCTGATGCATCAGAGATACCTGGTTCCCTGTCTCATTACATTGGTGTACATTGTATCTTACCTGATACAACTATCAGTTGGAACTATCATTAAATGAAATAGAATTATAAGTGCAGGGTTATATGTAATGAATGGATTGAGTAGCTAATTAATGGAAAGAGAAGCGAGAGTTTAGGATTGTAATGATAGTGTGGAGTGGAAAAGTGAATGTTTTACAATTGTTGCTCTCCCTTTACATGATGACTGTACTGTATCTAGCATTTCCTGGCAGTGTTAATACCTGTCCACTTCTATGCTTTCCATGTCCACTCACCTGTTTAATAACTATACTTATGCAGGAGGTATTTCCCAGCTTTTATTTATCTTTCATTGCTTTGAAGGTGTGATCCATAGTAAATTATGTGCAGATCTTGCTTTTATTTTCTTACTGCAAATGTTCTGAAGTAAAATTAGTATCTAAGTAAACAGATGGGCACATTATTTCAGTATAGCGTAATACCTTTCTACTGAAAACTTCTTTTGAAATTTCCTGCCATGCTTTTCACCTGAAAAAGGTTTTGGAATGGATAACTTAAGAGGAAGCACGGCCAATATTGAACTGATGTGAGGGATATGCCCACACACTCCGAACATATCTCACCAAGTGATTAGAACCAATTAGTAATTGCCCCTGTCTTGTTAACTCTGATGGACTATGAACAGTAAGGCACTGCTTTGCTCCTCCAGTTAGAAAACTAACTGCCCAGTTGCATGGTAGCTCAGCATGGAAGCCAATCAGTATTAAATGGATGAATGATTGGAGCAACAAGTGTAGTAGTCTAGGCATTTATAAAGCTTCTGATGATGGATTGAATCGATTCTGCCTACTATAAATGGGAGCACTAATTGTTCAATAATGGGGAGAAGTATGATTAATTTGACCGTAAGTTGTGCATCAATATTTAATGGATGGTTAGGCCATTAATTGTGAGAATCAGTGTAGGTGAAACAGGGCAGCAGGGGGAAAAACACTTAATGGAATAAAATACCACTGGTTAGCATAAGCTTCCATTACTAAAAGGTATTTCCTTTGTGTTTATTGATTGGCATTGCCACCAACATAACATGTGCCTGCATTACATAGTGGAGCCATGTTTTGTCCTGTAACAGTTTATATAATGGGACAGGAATCAAAATGATTCAGTGTAACAGCTGCTTGCAGTGTCCACCTGTCGCACCAGTTTATACAATGATGTTTTATTGGTTTCTGTCTTAATTAATAGTGAGAATCAGCCAGTATTATTCATTCTTGTTCATATCAATACCTGGGGTACTGCTTGTTTTTTTTGGCAGCTAAAATTATTTGGGAATATCTCTGGTGTGATGGAGATAAAGTGATGAGTTGTTTGCATGCACTAACTTATTACGTGATTAATATTAGCCCCATTCACACCTACATGGTTAATCGAGATTAAGGGAATCGCGATTCTAACGCGCTTAGCTAAATTCACTTTTTTGCGTTCACACATGTAAAAACGAAATCGCGATTTACCTAGCTAGATCTGGTAATTGCAACTGCGCTCGCTAGGGGAGTCACGGTATATCCTGTTGATCGTGCGCAGTAGCTGCCTTCAAGACCATGCTTTCGGTGTGTACGGTGTTATTTTCTGTTTAATACTCTCATCGGCCCAAATATTTAGTTATGCTGCCACTGAGTTTTCACGCCAGTAAGTCCTCGTGGCCATTTTGCTGAGTGCAAAGAAACTTGAAATTGCGTGGACAGTTTATTTTCTTTCACTTTCCAGTCGGCGAATAGATGTATTTAGCTAATGTTTCGTTTCAATTTATACCCGACATGAAATAAAATTTATTGTATTGTATTGTATTGTTCTTTCGATAGAAACTGTGCACGCGCCTAAGTCCTCAACTTCCGGTGTTAACATCGATCCCGTTCTCACTAGGAAATTTTATATCGCGATTTAAGTTTACATCGATAGAATCCACCTCTCGAGTAGGATTAATTTGAATCGTGATTTAGCGTCTCGACTGCGTTCACACTAGAAACTTTACATCGATAGAATCGCGATTTGGCACTAATCGCGATTGAAAGTGTCTCGTGTGAATGGGGTTATTAAGACATTGCTTTTTTTTTTTCATTTTTTCCCTGATGTAATGTGATAAGTTCTTTAAAACAGGAGGCAGGAGCACTGTAGAGATATCTAGTGAAGCAGCTTAGAACAAAATTAGGTTTATCTACTGTACAAACAAACTGTACCCAGACTCAAGCTGTGATTACCTGGTTTTACACATTACAGTGTTGCAGTAAGCTTGTAATAACATTTGTATGGGTAAATGTACATTGGTTATGCATTAAAGGTGTGAGAGGAATAAATATACACTGGAGGCGTGTTGATTTGGCAGTGGAAATATATAAAGAGATGGGTAAAGGAGAATAAGCACCATTTAGATTTTTTCTTAGACTGTAATTCTTTTATTTAAATGCACATTTTGTTCTTTCAGTCACAGCACTGGGTAGCACAAAATGGCTTAGTTTTATCAAGGGGAACTGCTTTAAAAAATGAAAAAAATGTAGAAAACTCTAATCGCTAATTATAAAATTAAAAATCTTACTCTTTTGCAGAAAAAAGAAACTTATAACCTAATTGCAAATGTATTTCAGTGCTTATTGTGTTTTTCACAGGATTGTCCCTTTGAAAAATAATGATAGTTTGATAGAATTATTCTCAATGATTATAGTTTAATGATTATATGGGCACATATGCATAAGTTAATTTTCAAGCATGACTCACAGGCATGCAACATATCAGGATTGTTATTCAAGAAGGAGGAAATCTGGGTTATCTTTCTAATCTAAACATGCTACTGTTTTGTATGAGAGAACCAGGCAGTTCTCACCAGACTGTCTGATTTTTCACAAAGATTAGTTGAAAATCAGACAATTCGATCAGCTCTATTTTGCATCTTTGATTATCCAGATTCAGGGCTTCTCTCATGGGTATCTTCAGATAGGATGGATTCATGTGTAGCAAAAAGTGCTAGACTGATATATATATAACACATCCTCATGGTTTTTGCCTGTGCAGCTAGAGACATTTGTAAATGCCAGACTTACCCAGTAGCTTCCACAATATTTATGATAACTCAGTGTATTTGTGTGCGCTCCTAATACAAGCTGCTGGTAACATTTTCATTTTCTTTTCCATTTGATCAATATCAGGACCATTAGTTTGCATAGTGGTTAACTGTTTAAGCCAAAAGACTAACACTAATCTATTATGATGATCTTGTGATACCCCTCAGTCTGTCACCAAAGTAGATAAGGGCCATTCCGTGGTATTTTTTTGCTGTTATGGAAGGACATTTGACACTTCAAATGAAAATATTTTCAAAAGTAAAAAAGTTACAAGGTCCATTTCTTGTATGTTTATATTTCTATATGTAAGTTATAATTAGGCAAAAAATTAGGTTTAAAAAAATTATAGTTATCAAAAAATTGTAATAAATAGTTAGCATCTCGGAAGGACGTGAAATGGACATGGAATTTTAACTTTCAACTTCAACACTAAAATTCTGCTCTGTCTGTGTAGATATTTTTAAAATCAAATCAAAATATGAATATTTGATTATTTTACTTTCTCAGTGTATAAAAAATTTTTTGGAAAAAAATAATAAATTTGAAAATTTTGCATATAAAAAAATCAAGTGGGCGTCATGGAAGGACAAGTCTCGGAAGGACGTTTTGTCCATTGCTAAATAAAATGTAAAATAAGACTAATAATAATATTTTATGAATACATACCAGCATAATTTTGATGAATAATATCAAATGTAAACATGTCTTTCTGTGGTAATATATCTAATCTTTAAACATGATACTAATTTTGACTATAATATAAGTTCTCATCTGCTCTGATCATCTTTAAATAATATTGGGACATTTTTTGAGAAAATCTTACCAAATCTATTAATTATAAATATAATCAATTGTCTAAATTATAATAACTTCAAAATTATCCATTCAAATGAAATGTTTCTCAGTTTAAAAATGCTTCTATATATAATAATTGTGAATTTTAAGTTCAAGATTATCTTGAAAGACAAGGGTTTTGGGGCTCATTGGTCACATGACCTGTTATGGTCCAATCAAAATGCCTCATACGTGCTTCCACTGTGCTAGGTGTCATGTTTAATGCTTATATATTTGGATTTAATTTCTTACTGAAGTGGTTCTAAGCAAAAATAATTTCATATTTTGTTGGCCCCTTTCATGTTTGAGGAGAATGTGAAGTTATAAGTTTTTAACTTTTGTAGTTACTGAGAAAACTTAAAAAATAGGTACCAAAATCATCTCGGAAGGACAAATTGATATTGATTAATCCATTATTTTATAATCAAATAATTTTTTAATCGAATGCACCTGACTAAATGTAAGAAATAGGTTATATTTAATGTATTTAGCCTTTATTGTTTAAAATGATCTCTAATTTGAAAAATATATCAAAAATAAAAATGTCCTTCCGTGACACTATTTTATAAGTTTTCCAGATAAAAGTGTCAATAAAATCATGATTAATCATCAAAACCTGAAATTTCTTTTGGATTCTGGTGTCTTATGATGTCTGGTTTCAGAAATTATAAGTTTTATAAGTAGGATTTCTTTTTCAAATTTTGAGGTCTGCGGACCAAATACCACGGAATGGCCCATAACTGGAACCTTAATATATACCCTTAGCACGCATGTTTTACTTCTATCTTACAGGCAGTCATTATGTGTCATATTATAACTGTGTTGTTTTGCTAGAGTAAAGACCTTCCCCAAGTCCTATGCTATAGGGAATGAGTGATTGTGAAGAATTCAAATAAGTTTGGCCTGTATATTTTCATAAAAGCTGAGTAACGGACTCGACTTCTGGTCATTTGGTTCTGATCTTCTCACATTTCTTTTAGAAAGTTGAAATACCCAGAGATTGAAGTTGTTAAGCAAGGACTTTTTCTATATAACGACCTTCTGAAGTATCGCAAGCATTATTGATTGACTGTTTCTTTTTGAAATAAAATTTCCTTCTTTTCATGTAAGGCTTTTAAGGCATGTATAGACTTATTTTTCTATACTCCAAGTACTTGTGGAAGTATATAGACTCGCCCTTCAAGAAATCGACGCCTTCAAGAAATCGACGAAAACCGGAAG
Source organism: Lingula anatina (assembly GCF_051362555.1). Taxonomy (NCBI): domain Eukaryota; kingdom Metazoa; phylum Brachiopoda; class Lingulata; order Lingulida; family Lingulidae; genus Lingula; species Lingula anatina. The sequence goes on from NC_141767.1 coordinate 25,892,993, forward strand.
TGCGTGTTTTTTGCACTGTTTTTCCTGTCATGCCCATCGTAAACACTGTGTTGTCAAGTAAAATGAAGCGTCTGATACAAAGTATCAAACGCGGCATTCACGTGCTTGCTGGCGATGCGTTCACACTGACAAGTCGAGGTCAGAAATGCACAATGTTTTTCTATGTAATTACGCAGTTTCAATTTTGATTAGTGAATTTTCTTTTATCTGCATGGTCATTTTCCGAACATTTGTATAAGCCACGAAATATTTCTCATCGGAAAATGACCCAGCAGCTTTCCAAGTAGAAGCGAGTGACGTCATGACGCACTTCCGGTTTTCGTCGAGATCTTGAAGGGATTAGCGTTACGGTTTGCTGCACATTTAAAGCGTTCTGTCTCAAAATGTACTCAACTGCTTGGATTGAAATTGAAAGAATTTATTCTTCACATGATATCACACATATGTGCTTAATTTGAGAGCTTTAGCTGTGATATATTTTCTACAGTGCCCATTCAAATTTGAAAAAGAGCTATTTTCCGTCGATTTCTTGAAGGGCAAGTCTATATTTGATAAATATGAATTTTTAAAGGTAGGAAATAGTACTTACTATCTATGTACAGTATGCTATGTCTATTCAGCACACTGTCCTGTGCCTATGCTTTTGTGAACTTGAACTCTCATGGGCTTATTGAAGCCTTATGCTTATTCACATTTTATTTACATCGGTAGCACATGTCGTGCATAATTAAAATTTGATGTTGACGGTGCAGTTAAGCATAATGTATTATGGCATCAGAATTGACGTTTCCTGTTTTGTGCATTGTTGTTTTTGTTCTTTGTTTGTACATTTGACAGCTTTGCTGCCTTGTTTGAAAAACACTGTGCAACAATTAAAATAGTATTGAATGCCCTTGGAGAATTCAGTTGGCTGTATGATGGATGTGTTATTAAGTGCTGTTTTTGTAGTTCTTATGCTGTCATTGCAACAGTTGTGCTATTTGATTGTGTTTCATCCTAAAAGATTTATTGAACTCAGGGGGGGGAGATGTAAAATTCAACTGTGTCTTTTATTTGATAGTCTTCTATATAGTCTTCTCTTTTTTCTTAGGGTTTCTGGTGGTGAATTGTTTGACTTCATTGCTGAAAAAGAAAAACTCAGTGAAGAAGAAGCCTCTGCATTTATCAAGCAGATCCTCCATGGTGTCAGGCACATGCATGATAAAAACATTGTGCACTTAGATCTAAAGGTATGTTTACTTATTTTCTCTTTTGCACGTGTGCACACACATGCACACACACACACACATACGCTAACAGGTAGCTTACTAACATTTTGAGACATTTTTATTATGTCTTATAGCCAGAAAATGTGATGCTCACTAGTAAACAAAGTCAGAAGATCAAGCTGATTGACTTTGGTCTGTCCAGAAAGCTCCTCCCAGATGCAGAAATACGGGAAATGATGGGAACTCCTGAATTTGTAGGTAAGTTATTGAAAAAATTGTAAATAACAGCATGTGTCTGTAAGGAACAGTGACAATGCATCTTACTACAAGTTAATGTACCGATATGTGAAATTGGTTTGGATTACCTATGACAATACATTGAAATTGTACAATCTTAAGAACATTGTGGAAGAAAGCAGCAAAAAGGTTTTATTGATTTCGAATCTTTTGTACACCATTTTCAGTTTTCATTCTGTTATAATTTCATTGTAAAATATTTGACATGTTATAGCTCCTGAAGTGATCAACTTTGAACCTCTTCATCTGAACTCTGACATGTGGAGTATAGGTGTCATTACATACATACTGTGAGTACTTGCCCTGCTGTTGATTTTTAAAAATCTAAAGTCTTTTTCAGAATAAAGGATATTTCTGCTATGGTGAACGCATTAAAAAATTGGACCTTTAATTTATTTTTGCATTATTTTAACAATAAGCAAAACACTATATTAGTTCACGTGGGTACTTGCAAACTTTATGATTTGAAAAAAAAATTTGATTAAAATTTTTAAAATTCAAATAAGTAACTCATCTCTTCTGTTTGCAGCCTTAGTGGTGCTTCTCCGTTTCTTGGTGATGACAAACAAGAGACATTCCGCAATGTTACCGCAGTAGATTACAGATTTGATGATGACCTCTTTGCCTCAACCAGTGATCTTGCCAAGGACTTCATAAAAAAACTGTTTGTTAAGGATCCAAGGTAGCAACCAGCAAAATCCAAATTGAGTATTTAGTTTGGCTTTTTTATTTATAATAACAGTAAATTTTGTTTAAACCTGAAGTATGTTTTAAGTTCATGCTAGAGTCACTCACTTACTGCCAAGGTGGCACATAAGGCATCCACCAGAGCTGGCCAGTGTTGTCTGTCTGGTGCATGAACCTCAAGTTGTCTAGCCTTGTCAGTTCATCTCTTTCCTGCCAAATGCTACTGGTACAAGGCACAAGCTATCCAGGATTACTAGACCAACACATACTGGAGTAATGAACATTAAAAAGCTTCTAATTCTCTTGTTTCTTCATTTCTTTGTTGGCTTGTTACTTCCCAATCCCTCTTTGAGGATTTTGATGTATGTAGATGAGTCTTTTTGTTTGTTTCAAACCAGGTGCAAAAAAAATCGTTAATTGTGTCCATTTGATCATTCTAGGAAACGCTTATCCGTCCATGAATCCCTACGTCACCCATGGATCCAGGTAGGTGATATGCTTGACTGCATGTGTATTACCGGAGAGCATGTGCTGCCTCTGGAAATAGTGACATAAAAATGGGAAAAGCTTTGTTTGGATGCTCATGTTGTATTTTCATGAATTTTTTAAAAATATTTTTGTGTATGGGTATGCATTGTTGATTTAGAATTGAAAAGTTCTGAATTAAAGATATGAATTACTTACTAGTAGGCAACTAGCACTGAAGCTTTTAAATGAAAAAAATTTTCATAATATGTTGTTGCTTATTTTAAATTTTTTTCAGTGCTACAATATAATTTGCATATATGCATGGATGTTACTGAATTTGTGAGACATGCTTAGTGATATATATTCGCATATTTATATATAGCTTGATTTTTTTTTGATTGCTATATGCTGTGGACTGGCTCTGTGTTTCAGCCGATTGAAAAGAAACAGAGAGAAGCTCGGAAAAAGTCACACATTAACATAGATAACCTGAAGGCCTTTACTGCCCGGAAACGTTGGAAGGTAACATCATCCTATCCTTCATATGTAATGCAAACAAAGTTAAATTGCTGGCATGAGAGAACAGTAATTGATTTTTGTTATCTCACATTCTGTGTGCATTTGTTTTTATCTCGTCATATTATGTTACAGTGATGAATTAAGTGCATGTTGAATGTTAAAGTTAATTTTCATACAACATTTTTCAAGTGTATGGGAAATTGTTTGCTATCAGTAATATTGAAAGCTGTCGCTGTATAGATAACTGTCCTCGTTGCCAGTTCTTTTGGTGCCTATAGTGATCAGACAGTTTTCATTTGTGGCTCCAAGTACCATTAATCCAGATGAAGTATGGGCTTTATGACACGTATCTATTTGCATTGTATTTCACTCTTTACTCCCTACACTTTTATTAGTACTTAATTTTTTACATTATTTGCAGCTATGCAACTGAACAATTTTATAAAAAAATATTATTGTAATCTTATATTATTCATTATTGATTTTCCTGAAATTTCCTGGAATTGTAATTTTAAGTAGCAGGTGTAGATATTTATATTTCTTCAACTAAATGTCAGATCATAACAGTCCCGTAGCCCTTGATTGACAAGTGATAAGACATACCATCCCATGTTGGGGGGTACTTATGGTCAGGCTCAACAATAAGGTGAACCTGGGGAAATTGAAGAAAAAGCAGAGCCTGGTCCATCTAAATATTTATATTTATCTTAAGCGTCAACTAAATGTCACAGTTCCACAGTTAGTGGTTGAAAAGTGATTAGATGAACCATCCCATGTTGGGGGTTGGGGGAGACACTTTCACTAATTCACAAGAAGTCTGATTAACCACTAACTAGTTGGAGGAATATATGTGCAAAATGTTTACAGATCACCATTTAGTATCCCAGTATAACTGTTATATATTGTTGAATGACTTTTTGGTTTTATTTCAATATCACTGTTTGATTTTACAAAATGGCTGAACCAATGGTGTATATAACATATTTTTAATCTTTTGATTCCTCCTTTCACTACAAGTGTGTTGTGATCATTGCAACTGGTAATTTTTTATTTCAGCAATCATTGCGGGTAGTCTCTCTATGCAACCGCTTGTCACGAAGCATGCTACTCCGCAGGAGTGGGGATGTGGTCAACAGCACTAAGAGTATCCCCAGTGTGGGAGGGGTGAGTACACTGAGGCTTTCTGCACCAATATTTTGATGGAAGTAATACATACTTGCCTGTGCAACTGTTTTTTTTTTTTCCTCTGAAATAACGTTTTCCTCTTTTAAACTAAGGGCAAGAAATGAGGCTTAAGCTGTAATTTCGATTCTTTTTAGGCTTTAAATGCTGCTTTCAGTTTTGTTTTTGATCCGTACTCTCCAATTTTTACTTTTAATATGACATGTAATTATCATTGGTACATTCTGCTCATATGAAGCATCAAACCATCCCATTATAGAAGTATTGTTGTGGACTGACTGTAGTAGCTTAGGTGATTTTATGCCTAGATGTTGATCACACCATTAAGCTATTCCTCTCCTGGTTACCACAGTATGGTAGCTATTAAGCAAGTCTGCATAGGGGATGCAGCCTAGGCGCCCCTCTTTCCGTTTTCCACATATACATATACATATACATATACATATACATATACACAAGATATATCTGTATACATACATATGATAAATGATGTAATGTCTTGCTAATTTGGTAGTGATGATGTTCACATCACTTATAGTCGAGTTGTTTCAGAGGAGTGCTCACTTGTATGTTGTGTCAAATTCACCATAAGTAATAAAGATATAGTCAATAACTTTGTAGTTATAATATATATATGTGTAGTATAATAACTGGCATATGACAAGGTATAGTTGTCAGTGTTGATGTGGCATGAATCACCAGACATAAGATAGCTAGCACTGCAAGTGAGAGTTTGTAATATATGTTCATATGAGAACACTAGGTAATACTTCTACTTGGTATGTATTTATGTGTGTTGTATCATCAAATGGATCACTTATAGATGATTTATGTGAATAAACTGACAATTTCTGCATGGAAACCTAGCTTTGCATTTGTTTTCAATAGCATGCTCCATACTTTTCCTCCTATTTACAACTTGCATGGTAAAATTCTCAATACTTCAACTCTGTATTGCTATCCTATCACAATCACTCTTGGTTTTACTTAGATACTTTTCAACATTAACTTCATGAACCTCTGCTAATATGACTAACCTTCCATATAGCATCAGCATTTCAAGCAGACCAAGACTATTTTGCAACTCTCATGACATTTCTTAAAAATCGCTGGTCATAATCATTTTATTTTCCAAGTGAAATTGATACACAATTATTTGATCCTTGACATTCTGCTTGAAATGCTATTTTAACCCGTATTAATTCCTCCTTCAGTTACAGTTAGATTGAGTTACTTTTGCTGTTCTTTCTTTCATTTATTTGCACTTTATGCCAGGCTGTGGCTTCCATGGGGAACATTACAGAAACACCTGTAGAAAGTGCAACTACCAGTGTAGATGCTGAAGAAAGCATGGAAGAGGCCAATGTACTTAACTCCAATGACGATGATCAGGGAGATGATGTTGAAGAAATTGTTGCTGATGATGATAATGATGATGATGATGGCAATATTACTGACATTACTAACATCTCATAGTTTCTTGTACTAATTGTGACTTTAAACTTGGTTATGAATATGATTAACAATTTATATATATGGACTCATTTGACAACTAACAATAGAAAGAAAAAGTACATTGTATCAAAAAAAGATAATGTACCATATTCCAAAAAAAAAGCTTTTACAAAATATGGAATTTTAAGCAGAAGATTATACACAGATTACTTTCAGAATTGGCCAATATTTGCCAGTGTTACATAAGCTCATTTCATTTAATGTAATTCTTCTGCAATTTGATTAAATTTTATGTGTTGCTTCTTCCAGTCGTAATAGCATCAACTAACAGGTTATTAATGTCTTACAAGATGAAAAGTTAGATTTGAATATTAATATTAAGATTTACTGTGATATTAAGGACTTATATTGCCATTTTGCCCAGTGTTACTCAGGTTTAGATTGACAAATAACCATAATGTGAGACAGCATGGGGAATATATGAATGACATGAATTTGCACCAGCCATGATTCAGCCTTTTTTTTCTGTCGCAAATGCATTTTTCAGGCAGTTATATCAAAGTAATTGTCATTAGTCTGTATTGCATGACAGAAAGTGGTGAATTGTTTGTAGTGGTTTCATTGCTTCTGATTTTTTTCCTGTTGAAGTCCTTAAGCATGCTTATGACTGTGCAGCAATATGCAATAAACACGCTGAAATTGATTTTTAATTGTTATTTTGTGGTGCTTAAAATGACATAGCTGAATGGACAATTTAAGACTAAAAAATATTTCAATAATGCAATGTGGCTTCATCATTTTGAACCATTTTGTAACTCATGTCTACATCCATTAGCTTGTCTTCAATCATTTTTGTTGAAGAACCCCCCCTCTCTCCCTCTCTCTCTCTCTCTCTCACCCACACACACACACACACACACACACACACACACACACACACACACACACACATTTTTCACAGGAACCAGACAATTTCAGAAAATTGAAATGGAAGAGGCTGGTATGTTTGTTTTTAATAGCTGAGAATATATTGCTTTTAGCATACAGAGCTGAGGTAGATTGTGTGCTATAGGAAATTGCCTTTACAGGGTTATTGTTTATGCCAAAGTTATTACTTTGTGGTATTATTACATTTACATAACTTTGACACTTTATGTAAAACAAATTTAACATTCAATATTTAGCAATACTATACATTACCTGTGTCTGTGTCATGCCAGAAATGTACTGTGTGACTAACTCATCCTGAACCAAATCTTTATTTTTTGGTTGATACATTCTTCCATTTTTTGGCAAAGAAAGTTATGTGGGCCACTTATAAACTTAATTTTAAGTGTATAATGTTAAGTCTTTTTTTATCTATTTATTGTCAATTTATTTTCATCTTATTTTGTTTACCTTTTTTGCTAAAGTTTTTAAAACTACTTTCTGTGGACCATTTGTTTGTGTCTTTGTAGAGTGCACCATATTAAGGAAATCTTTAAAGTATAAATCCAAACTTTCATCCTGTTTTGAAAATGATCACATTATCTAGCCCCTTTTCCTCTTTTCTCTATTTTGCCTTTTTGCCTGGATGGTATAGTTAGAAACATAAATTGTACATGAGGAGAAAATGTAATTTCGTCATAGATATAACACATAACTATGATGAGATGACATTTATTTACTTTATTACCTGATTCTTGAGATAAAAATTGTGGTTGTCATTGTATCAATCTTTTAGTGAAATAAAAATTACTTTGTTCTCATTATTTTTGTGTTAACTCGCCCATAAGAGAAAATGACTCTTCCAAGTTGATTTCTTCTTATGGTGAGATTCTGTTTTTAGTGAGGCAGATACATTGACCTGAGTATATTTCATTCACCAAATACCATGAAGGAAATGGTATTTTTCAAATTTTCCAAAGTAAATAAAGACATTATGAAAAACTTCATTTTTTATTTTTAAGCACATTTTTGAAGTTAAAAGCAATTTAATTGATGAAGACTATGTTGTTCAAAAATTATTTAACCCATTTTTGACAATTAGTGAAAATAGCTTGAAGTAAGACAACTATGTCCAATTTTTGATGTTAAAATTATTTAGGGGACAAATGATTTAGTTTTTTAAACAATGAAAGATAAGATTTCATTTGCCTCATCAATTTGTTTTTCTCCATCCTGAAAAGATGCCCCATATAATGATCCAACAAACTTGCAATGAAATGCTATCTTGTCTCATGTAATGACCTCAGCTCATTGTAAATAATGGCATTCTAGAGGAATAAATTTTTCTCTTTTGACAAATTGCAGAATGAATCACTGTCTTCTTGACAGCTGATTTGACATAACGAGACCAGTCTGTGTTACTTGGAAATAAATTTATACAACTGTTCAAACAGTAAGCTAAGCCAACCGGAAATTCATCAAAAATGGATGCAATGGGTAATGTGGCAGAGGTCGTACAACAAAAATAAATGAGCTAATATGAGATGAAGGGTGAAGTATCTGGCAGTGCAGCTAACAAGTTAACACGATTCTATTGTATGTGCTCCAGTTAAACTACCTGACAAGCACAGGTTAGGTGTAGGATGTGAGGGCCTGGGTGGATAGAGACATAAACCAATATACGGTGGATTAAATCATAAATTCAGCATCAGCAGGCCAGCGGGAAAGCAGTAACTTATTCATCCAGAAGTTTGGTTGCAAAGCTAATGAGCCACTAAACCACAGTAATGGTCTTTGAAAATAAATGAAAGGACTCGCGTGAGTGGTACCTATTTCAATCAGATCACTGGCAGGAAAAGGCATCCAGCATTTGTTGGTTAAAAAGTCACTTGCTGATAATGACTTTATGATACCTTTGGGTGCTTCAATTAAATGCATTTTGTGTGGGATAATGGCATGCACAATGTTAGGCAAGGTTGTACTGTATGCTGAATCTCAGTTTCAGCTGTCTGCAAATGCCCTTTAACACTGAAAAGCATTACAAGGCTCGATTCATCAGGGACTAGGCGAACAGTATGGAGATTGAGAAAGCTGAACTTGGAAAGCATACGGAAAACTTTGAGCTCCAGAATTTGTCTGAAGCCAAAGTGACCAATGTGAAACTTGATGGGACAGATAAGCTGGCTGTGGATGACAATTTCTGCACGGCTGAAACAGGAGATCATATTTCATGTCAGACTTCGACAGAAGTGAAAGAAGCACCGGTGACATCTGTCTCAAAGATGGATACTTTTTGCCACCAAATTGTACATGATGTAAAACTTGGTGAGATACAAACTGACAATTCTCAGCCACCAATTAAAACGGGGGATAACTCTGATGTAGTGCTGGGAAATGTATTGGACACTGTTCATCCTACAGAGGAACTGGAAGAGGTAGATCTGAACGAACCTGACAGTTTTCCTCTTAGAAGAGTAGACTGCGGTGTTGTAGCCATAGAGAAGGAACAGGCAGAAGATGGTGAGGACTTTGAGTTGAGAAGGAGTCATTCTGAGAGCACTTTGGTTGGATCCGAAGGCACCAGGACCCCAGTTCTGGAAGAGAGCTGTATATTTGGGGTAATATTTACCTGCTAACTTGGGTGTCAGATAGATACACAGTTATAAATAACATTAACAAACAAAGTATTTCATAGATGGAATCAGCCTGCATGAATTTTACATGATGCACTGTGTAGTTAATATGTGGGCACATGTTATAAGCATTGAACTCAGCATGATATAAAAGTAAGCTATCAGGTAAAAAAGGTGAAAATATTGTGTGCCAAGTGAAAGAAGATAAATTAAGCTTTTAGGGATGCTAAGCATGTTTGTATGTGCCTTGCTGTCACAAAATGTGTCATTTGATGGGTGTTTCCAAAGTGCTACAGTGTTTTTCATATCCGGACATGTATCTTTGCTAATGAGCCTGTTTACAGGTTGAGTTGTAGTTGTCTACAGTGTTCAAGAAGGAAAAAAATAGCTACATTATCTAGTATTTGGTTCTGTTGTTGTTCTCAATGATTTTTGAAGAACCATAGTATAAAAGAAAAAAGTGAATTATCAAAGTTGAGTATCAGCTTACATTCCCAAAGTTTGTATGGTGTGTGATACAACTCATCACCATTCACAGTAACATGTTATACCTGGCAAGTTGGCAGTGTTACAGACCAGACAGTTAGTCTACCAGCATCAGGTACAGCGAGTAATAAATGCCCAGTTTTATGTGTTTGGCAGAGCTGAACTGTAGCTACATATATACAAGTGGCATTTTTATTGCATTTATGGAATGAATACATTTTTTTGTAGTCAGATTAATGAATTGCAGAACTTTTCATCTCTGAGTGAAACCAACAATGTGCTAATGGTATTTGAATTTGTAGGTGAAAGAATAAAGTGGTGTGAAGGCAGTTTAAGCACAGAAATATCTTACTGGCATATGTTATCCAAGTAATCTTTAAGAATGGCATTTTCTGTAATTTTTTTTGTGTTTTGTTTAATTAATCTTGAAAGCTTACATGATTGAAAACTTAAAAGAAAATTTTTTAACTACGTATTGTACTTCATTTTTAGAAACTTATTGCCATCAGTTGATGTTTGCCAGTTAAAGATGGCTCATTGTGCACAAAAAGATTACCATTTTGAACAGTTGTTTGATAAATTATAAAAATTTAGGTGATGTAACCTCAAATATTAATGCCCAGATGGAACCTGACATTGAAGATATTGTAATCAATTATGAGCCTTAGTTTAATGCAATGTGCAAATTTAGCAATATTTCAGAGACCTAGTTATGGTTGATAAAAACCATAAATTTCTCATATTTACACAAGAACAGGTTTTTTTCTGCTTTTGCTCAGAGAACTGTATATTACAACCCCATTATGTTTTGTTAATGGTGGATATCTTTAAAAAAGTATTATATTCAGACTGTAATCTGAGCTACATATATTGTTACACATGGGAAAGATAGCATGACGAAAGTATCATTTCATCTTTTGTAGGAAGAAGAAGACAATTTTGTCCTGACAGCTTTGTTTTGTGCCACTGAAGATGGGAATTTTGCTGGAATAAAAAGGTTGCTTTCTATGACTTCACTAGACATCAACATATCAAATAGGGTAAGACAATTGCAGACTTACAGTGTCAGCATCTCAATGTGACTGTAACTTTTCATATATAGTCACAGTAACACTCCCCTGCATCTGGGCCCTATGTCTGCCCATGTCACAGCAAAACTTAAAAACTGTTTTTTTCAGTATTTTTTCCCTTTTGAAGAGGGATGAGATTTTTCCGACTATTGGTGGATTTTCTATTTTTTGGGGATCTGGAAATATTGGTCTAGGTGGCCCCCTGGACCTCACGCCATTTTTTCCGACCTTTTCAATGAATGGCAGTCTCATCCATGTTTGAATCTTTCTGTCCATACATATAAATTAACTCCAAAAAATGGTTGGAAGTTTTCTTCCACTTCCTAGTGCATACCCTACAGATAGTGCTAAAATTAACTCAGGAGGTACCTACAACTCTCCAAATTTGAAGTTCTGTATGTTTTCTTCATTATGTTCTAGCATGGGGAGACAGCGTTACACAGGGCTGCCAGCGGAGGACATGTGGAGGTAGTGAAACTGTTACAGAGCAATGGAATGAACCTCAATGTCACAGACCAGGTAAACTACTGACTCAGAGAAATAGAAATTGGTAGAAAATTTTCTTCCTGATAACTTAAGACAAAAAAGAAAAAATGTTTATACCAAGATGTTTTTAAATTAAAAGAACGGTTTGTATTACTTTTGAAAAAGAGCAATGACCAAATGACCTCCTCAGTTTGTAATATGTCTATTGGAATTGTAGCAATATACCTTGCAGTTAATGTTTCATCCTTGCACATTTTTATATCAGCTATGATATGCTGTGTTCCTTGCATACAGTTGTATTATGCTGGACAAATACTTCAGATAATTTTGTTATCAATGTATGATATTGATGTTAAAAAAACTACTTTCGAATGTTAAAAGGATTTTACATTTTATCCTTTGAAGAAAAAGGTATTCAAAGTTGGCAAAGAACTCTAGCTTGCAGGACTTGTTTTCTTATATTTTCAAACCAATTATATTATATCTATTAGATGCAAGCTGAAGTTTTTTACAAATATGATATAAGTAAGACAGATTTAGAATATAGAGTAGACTCGTTTAGTGCATCCTGGGGGACCTTACATTAGGTGCCTGTTGCAGAAAACAGAAAGCTTAAGTAAAAGATGAATGTACTTTTTAAGTCACTGTCAGTACAAAATGAATAATAATGTTTAAGATAATTAATATTAATAATCATAGTATTGGATGTGACACTTACAAAACTAAAAATTACTTTGTTATAGAGAATGCATAGGCATTAAAAATGCATAATCAAGAACTGCCTTGAAATTGCAATTTAAAAATTGAAATTGAGATTTAGAAATTTTAGAAATGATGACATCAGTTCTTGTTTGTAACTGAATTGATAAGAGTCTCTAAAGTACTACAAGATCTACTTGTGTGTCTGTCTCATAAAAAAAAGAGTAATGATGTAATTAGGCTTAACTGTATGAAGAAGCTCAACTTTGATCAGCAAGTTAAATTACCCTCTTAGGCAGTAATGGTAGGATAGATAGGATAGAAGAGGATTTTTTTCATAACTAGGCCTTCAGACATTACTGTATTATGAAGGACTAATGTGTCTTGGTATTTCTCCTGGGTTTTACAGTGAAAATCTGGGCAATGTCAGACAGAGCTAGCTATTCTTGAGCATTATTGCCAGGATATCAGGTCGGATGCACATTACCAAGAATGATTGATTTTCAGGTTGGTTGATTCTTACAAACAGATAAGGATTTTCGTTGGTAGTGTAGTGGCACTGATTGATTTCGGCACACTACTTTTATGAGATGTTCTTCCTGAGAATTGTTGTTTAATGAGCTATCTTGGCCATACCGGAGACGATGTTCAATTTCTATTTACCTGTTATTACAGTTATTACATATAATTTATTTTACAAAGATAAAAGGGGACAGATAGACCAGGCAAGTACTCAAGTGGGATATATTCAAGATAAAACATAACTCAAAGGGCTCTGAGAGTAAACCTTGTATTAATTTTTGTTTGGCCATTGCTTTAGATAAACTAATGGTCTTATTTCAAAGAATTTTTTATATCTTGTGCCTAAAAGGTCGCAATATGAAATTACATCTGAGTATCCTGCTGTCAATAATAGAGATTGGTACTAACTCTCTTAGGTCATCTTTTTTTCTTGTCTGCCATTCCAAGGTTACCACATGAAGAAATCCAATATTTTACTGTATGAGAAATCAATGTTTCCAGCCCATTTGTGATTGCTGCAAGATATTGTGGCTGCAAACTGAAATCTGTTTTCCAAGTCAGCAAACAGATTTTTCGTTAGAAACAAAATAGATGATAGTGAAAGGCCAGGTTGTCAACCACCCATTAAACCCATAATTTACATTTACTGACAACTAAGAAGTGATATTGACAGGCAGACATATGTATGAATGTTGCTGAACAATAAACGATAATTGCTTCTCTTCTAATGATTAATTGTTTCCATATTGGTTTTGTATGTATGTACGTCTAATTGTGCTGCAATGTGCAAACAGTTGTTGCCATTAAGACATTTCTTGTTATTAAGACGTGTATGTGCCATCCCTTTTCAGGATATTTTTTTAATGTTAAAAAATAAATGTGCTTTTATATCTATTTTAGCATGGGGACAATGCTGTGTACTGGGCTGCTAGGCAAGGGCACGTGGAAGTGGTCAAATATCTCAAAGAACAAGGGGTCTCTGTGGATCAACAAAATAAGGTGAAAAACCTGATGTCACTTTTACAGTGAAAAGAAGTAGGGTGTTGGTGGTGAATTTCAAAGGGAATCAACCTCGAGTTCATGACATACATCAATCACTTAAGTTGTTAATGGAGCTACATAAATATATGAAAAAAAGGAAAATAACATTATATTTTACATGACTCTTCCATTACTTTGCACTGTGGTTAATGCATTCTGAAAGTGATAATCTTCCTATTGTAAACTACATGGCTTCATTCATTTATTATGGTTTCATAACTTCCTTTTAGATGTGACTGTCATTTCGTAAACTATGGTTACAAAAGACAATTGTCACATGATAATTTCTGTTTCTGTCTGCAGTCTGGAGAGTCGGCCTTGCATGTAGCTGCCCGCTATGGACACAGCCATGTGGTCCAATACCTGTGTGAGGCAGGAGCCAATGTGGATCTTCAAGATGAGGTGAATAAACTGGGGAATGGCTTCAAATACCCCGGGCAGAAGTTGATAGTCATATCTAGAATAAATGTGTCAAGTGATATAATTACAAAATGAAATCCCAGCTTTGTATTTTCTTTCCCAGTGTACTACATACAGGCGCATTGCATAAGCCCAGCTTAAACGGTGATTAATTTGAGCTTAAAGTCGGGCCAGGTGTAACCACATCAGCAAATATCCCAGTCTTCTGCCTATACATACCTACCTAAATATACCTTGTTATGTTGTAGCCTGAACCGGCAGCATGGACATCTTGATACATGGTGCCAAGATGTAATCAATTAAAATACTTGATGTGTTATTTAATTATTTGTTTTATGTTGCATGCATGCTTTTGTCTGTATGTGTGGACACTTGTCAATGTCTCCTTGGCAGGCAGTTGTTGCATGTGGAATATAAACTTGAATATTGTAATCCAGAAAAAGAATTCTTTGAACTTATTTTTATTGGAAATCAGTCATTTGATCTATATACAACTTGTTGTCTTCAAGTGAAACTCTTTTGTGGAAATAGATATATGGTTTGAGTCTTTCCACTCAGTTAATTCTTGATGTTTAGTGTCATTTGTTGTGTCATTGTCAACCCGTGCATGGATGTTTTTTTTTTATTATTTTTTTCCTCCAGCTTGGTGAGACTGCTCTCCATAGCGCAGCATGGCATGGTTTTTCCATTATCTGTACATACTTGTGCAATGCAGGATGCCAACTAGACGTGCAAAATAAGGTGAATCTTACAGAAAATTTTAACAGAAAGGGGTAGTTCATCATAAGATTTTATATGAAATGAAATAAATGTTAATGACTAGAGGTCTAGCATAGATTTTGGCAGAATTATTCTCAGTTTATGTATTTTTTTTTCACACATTTGCAGCATTCTCCTTTATGTATTCCTTTGAGCCTGTGACATTTTATTGCAATGTCGAGTGTTTTTTTTTACAGATTTAAGTTGATAAAAGGGTATTCAGTTTCAATAGTGTAAGGTTCTTACATCAAAACAATTTTATCTACACAAACCTATGTTTATCTATGCATTGTCAACTTAAGTATATTTTCTATCTAAACATAGGCTTGTCAGAATTAAGTAGATTAAATTTCAAAAAAAGTAAGGAATAATGATTTTTCAGATTTTTGATCTGTTAGAAAGTAGAATTGATTTTATTCAAAAGGAATACAGTAAGAGAAGTAGTGGCTTTGGTATAATTTTCCCCATAGTTTTAGAAAGGGTAAAACACTGCATTGTAAATATATTTAAATCTAAAGGCAGTGTGGAAATTAATCACCATAATATTTGAAACCATATTTTGTTGTAGGATGGCGAGGTGCCCATCCATAATGCAGCTGGGCGTGGTTACCTGGAGTGTGTGAAGGTACTGCTGAATACTGGGGCCAGGCTGGACCTGTATGATAAAGTAAGGAGAAAACGGGCCACATGATGCTTCATAGATGATAATTGATGGATTTTGTTTCTAGTGCTTGGAAGCCGTAATAACATTGGGCAACAAATGTATATATTCCAGCTTTATGGAACAAGAGTTCACAGGACCACGTTAGATACCTATGAAAATAGCAAGAAAGTTTTAATATATTTATATGAGGAAATTCATGTTTTTTAAAATAGAATAGAAACCTTACTTTAGTATTAAACCTACTTTAACTTGTTATCATTTATTTGAGAAATTCATAAAAAAAAACATAACATTTGATTCAGACAGATTCATAACTATAAACAAATGAGTTTAGAGCATCATGTTAAGTGTATATATATTCAATTATTAATTTGTATTCCAGCGTGGTAGCAGTGCCCTCCACTGGGCCTGCAGGCGCCACCACACTGCCATAGCCATGCAGCTGGTCCAGGCTGGGTGCCCTCTAGATGTGGTAGATGAGGTGAGCAGGAAACGCAATCAGGAGAATGTGAAAATATCATCACATACATAGACAGCTAGGCATAGATAATAAGTGACAATATTTATTTTACAGACGCTATTTACTGTATAAGAGTGATTAACTTCAGATCTATCTTATTCACATAGGAGAATGTAAATATAGTATAAAGCTTGAAATTTATTTTCTTAGACTGGAGAAAGTGCTATCCATGCAGCAGCACATGAAGGACTGTTCTCTGTGGTGCAGGCAATGTGTGCTTATGGTTGTGATGTCAATATTATTAGCAAGGTAAACAAAACAGAATTTACTGTGGTTTTAGCGTCAGTTTCTATAAAGGTAAATCGTTAGATTGTATTCTATTGTCGTAATTTTTTCAGAATTTTCAAGCAAGTATTAAAAAAAAAACTTTATTCTCATTGTCTCTGAATAGTTGCTCTTGGCAGGTTGCATTCAAAAAAGTTTTTTTTTCCAGAATTCTCTCACTGCTCTCCACTCTGCAGCTAAGGGTGGCTACCTGGAGATAGTCCGCTGTCTGTTACTGGCTGGAGCTGACCCTGATGTGCCCAACAAGGTAAGAGGCTTTAAATTTGTAACAGTGACTGGATAATGCATGTCACACTTGATGCAATTACCTCGATTGTCTGTTCCACAGTCAAAAGTGTGTGGTGTAATGGTTTTGTTACTATCCAATAGCATTGGATACCATTATTCTTTTATGATAATCATTTTAATAGGAAAGAGCTTGTTCTGCCAAAAGATTATCTATTATTAAAGTTATTTGTTGAAGGTGACATGGACTATGAAGAGAAAAAAAAAGAACATTTGTTTGCTACTGATAACATAACTACTCAGTTAATTTCACCGGCCTGCACAACAAATGGCTCATTTATCTCAGTGTTACATGTAAATTGAATCGGTGATCGAGAAGTAATTGTGTAACTTCCTCTCCACAGGATGGTGTGATTGCAGAGATCCTTGCCTTGGCCCAGGGGCACTCTGAGATAGCTGATCTTCTCATACGGATGAAACCAGTAAGTATATAATCAGTTTCTGTCTTGTTCCTGTACCACCTCACTAAGTGTTATTTTGTTGTGGCTTAAGGTTCAGGTGAATGTTATCCAGGCCTATAGCTAAACATCATCACTTTACAATACAGGTCCTATTGCTTTCAACACACTCCTCTGTTCGGCTTTGAACCGGAAATTAGCTACTTGTTGTTCATCATAGTAAGAGACAACGTTTCCATATTACTGCCTCCTACTTATTCCCCTTCAATCACCAGGGACCAATCATCAGCTATTTACCAAGAAAATGGAATGTTATTTGACAAGTAAGCCACCTGCTATCACACTGCTCCACCTTGATGTATGAATCAAAGAGTCCACTCTTTAGACTGTATTTTTTCCTTTGAACTACTATTTCCTGAACTCTAACGACCAACAGCTAGGTCATCAAACCCAGGGTGAGGAGTGGAATTGCCATTCTTCTCAAACTAGCTAAACATTTAAATTAAAACAGAGATGTAGAATACTTGTATTTTTTTTTTTTTTTTTTTTTTTTTTTTTTGGGCCAAACTCTACCAAAACTGACCTTATAATCTTTTTTCATTTACTTTTGCCCTTCATTAACAGTTTTAAAATATTTAATCAAATTTATTAACACCATGACCTATGAAAGAGCTAACCATGCTGAATCATAGTTTACTGCTTATTGACCACAATTTCCTTGCATAGCTTAAGCCAGGTGCAGAGCATGGCTTTAAGAATGTATCGACTAAATAATGGACTTTAAGAATGTTAATGAACTTAAAAAGCTGTGTTGCTATAAGGAAATAATCAGTCATTCATTGGAAAAAGAGGTGGTGTTCCAGTGGGTTTCACTAAGTGGTATATGGTCCCTGTAAATGGATGCAAAAACCACAGTTAATGCAGCAAATGATGAATGAAATGTGATTAACACGCTCTCTGTAGATTTACCATCCATTAATATCACGTAACATTTTCATGTAGATGATGCAATAGATTTTTTTTTTTTTTCGAGATGAGAATTTGATGTACAATTTCAGGGTTTTCTTATTCAAGACATGTTCAGCTATTGTTGTTATGTAACAACATTGTTACAAGCATATTTCAGGCTTTTCTGAATAAGTGTGATACTGACTTCGTCAGTCAAAATATAAAACTAAATTTCCCTTCTTTGTTCCCCTATGGACTTAAGAACAAAGTATTTCTTGGAAATCTTGGATCCTTTTGAGACGGTTTTGTTCTTTGCCTATTCCTTGCCTAACAATAAAAATTTTAAGATAAAGTGCATAATCCATGCTTGAAAATGGTTTTAGCCCTTCTCAAACCAGAAAAATGTTATTGAGATAGCACTACAGCTTAAAGCCTGTATGTGTGAGTAAGCTACCTCTAAGTTTTCCATAATGAAAAATATACTTTGTTGTCTACCACAAATCAATAATTGGCTCACTCATTTTATAGAAAAGCCTACTTTACAACAAGGATTTCTTATTCTTAGATGTAAGAAAATCAATTGTATGCATAGGACATGTAAAAATACCCATTATTATAGTAATCTAATATATCAATTGAATCAGATGAGAAATATTTAATGAGGCATTAACACTTGGATTGTGTTGAAATTTGTTCAGAAAAGAAAAATGTAAATTTATGTCATATTCCATTTTCTAAAATAGGGGCATTTTTGAAGTGGCATCCAAGAGTCACATTTTCTTATTCTACCTTGCATCTTATCCATTATACAGTCCTGGTATTAGCACTAATAGTGATGCATGTGTAAAGCACTTACTGTTGTTAGGTAATGGAGTTTCCTAAATGACAATAAAGGAAGTGTTATTTCAAGGCTTAAAAAATGGACCTTGCTTACAATATGGTAGCCAGGAATGTCTCTCCCTAGTGGCCCCATTGCTAGCAGAAAAATGCCTTTTTTTTTTTCATAACTTCTGAATGGTTTAGTCGATGCTATCACATTCTGCATCTTTTCGTTAGAGTGCACAAACATCCAAAATGAATGTTCATTTACCAGGTTTTGTTTTTCAAATAGTTGACTCTTCAGATAATGCTTTGAAATTTCTTTAATATTTGTTAATGAAGAGGCAAGGGACTTGGAGCTTCTTGGAAATAAATGCCATGCTCATAGGCAGTTAAGGCGTTTTTTTTTTTCTGTGCAGTGAAATACTATACTATAATAACACCTATGATGAACATCCATGTGCAAGCTGCTTTTTCTGGGAAATAATTATTCTATACAGTTAGTTGTTTCCTTTACATAGTACCCTTTTCCTCTTCCCGGCCATGCATTCATGCAGTTAGCCCTCTTATTCACCAAAAGTTCATTTTTTTACATATCTCAGAATTAATTTGGTATTTTTCCACTAATTTTTCCCATATGATAAATCATGTGTCTTAGCAACAGTTCTGCCAGGATATCTTTCAGCCAGGGGCTTGTGTAAGTATCTTCTACCAGGGCTCAATAAATATCCTCATTGAATTGATAGACTGCTGGAGAGGCTGCTTTTCTTCCTTATCTCTCCCTTGTGACAGTACAACTCAACAGGTATATAATGTGTATTGTTCCAGGTATTCTTGGAGCACATGATCCCCTGGGACTACAGTGATACCAGCCAGTTTTATTTTGAAAAATTCCGTCTGGTTAGTCGAATAGACTGATGTATGCACTCAGGATGGCAATGGGGGGAGGGGTTGGGGTGGAATTATATCTAGTGGGGTTGGGGGGGGGGGGGTAATTAAGGAAGCGATAGATATAAGTGATTGATAAAAGCAGCAAAATCACATTTTTTTTCTTAATATGTTGGTATAATCTGAAAATCATTTCGGAAAATCTCCATCCTGGATACATCCCAGTGCTATCCTAGTCTCTGGCATTACTGCCTGGCTTAGCAAGATCAAGTATTGCATAAGGTTGATACCCATGCATGGCAATTGTATCCAGAATGGTTTTCTTTGAAGTGAGTAGGACTCCTCCAACAGTTATCTGTCTTCATTTGCGTGGGCAGTTGCATTCATTTACCTAGATATGCTAGCTTGGAGCAAGGGCTTTCTGTTGCAGGTCACCTTGATATTCACAAATCAATTACGCCCATCTTCTCAACATTTATTTGTCAAACAAATGAACATTTTCTGCTAAATAATACTTGATATGAACACGCGCAAGATAAGACACAGACGTGCTGCATTGTTCATCACGCTTTATCACAAATGTCAATAAAATGAAAATAATGAATGATTTTTGGAAACAAATAAGAAATAAAACTGCGCAAATGTCAATAAAATGAAAATAATGAATGATTTTTTGGAAACAAATAAGAAATAAAACTGCACAAAATATGAATAATGTTTTTTTGAAAGGAATAGATCATCAGTGCTTTTTGTAGAAGTACATTAGATCTCAGTTAAGATTAATCTCCTCTGACTACAGGGATGAATGATTTGCTGGTAAAAGATCAGTAACATTCAATATTTGCTGATACAGACGGCTGGCTATATGATGTGGGTGTATGGTTCACTCCTGAGTGTGTCCCAGCAGGTGGTGAACTGTAATGCCCTTTGATATAGCAGGCCATTAGGCAAATTGGCACTTGTTTTGCACTTTGTCTACCTACTTATCTGAGCCTGTAAACATGGTTTGATTGGAGTTTTGAGTGCTACACTGGACATGCTTTGCACAATTATACTGATAATGCGCTATAAAAGAGGTTTTATCTAGGCCTCTAGATAGGATGATAAATTAGAATTATTTTTTACTTAGAGACTAAATAACAGAAGTCAGATTCTGGCGCAAAATCACCATTCATTGTGTTTGGCTGATGTTATTTAGTCTCTAAGTAAAGAATAATTTTATTTTCTATGCTGAAAATGTTTGTGAAGATAAGGCTTGGCATGATGCTTTATGACTTTTCCATTTTTTCCTGAGGCATGTATATTGTTATAATATTCAGTGGTTGAACTGGTATAGAGATTTTACTGGTTTCTGATATATTCATTATTATGTATGCGACCTTCTGATCACCTACCGCAAATTCAAGTAATTAAAATTGAAAAAAAAAAAAACATGAATGTAAACTTCTGAGATTGTCCCCCAGTAAGAAAAAAACAATGAAGTGGATTGAAATTTGGCATCCTGTTTGTTTTGAGCATTTTGAGGATATTCTATTTTTGTCATACTTGTACAGAATGCAGACCTTGGCAAGAACTCTTTGTGGGCAAGTGCAAGTAATCTTGGAAATTTAGTTGCCTCACTCCAGAACAAAAAAATTGGGGGGGAGGGGGGGGGGATTAATTTATTCTCAATGCACTGCACATAAATTTTGTTTCATTACAGTATAATGTAAGTAATGCAGATTGGTATGCAGAGCAATGGCATGTATCCTTAGATTTAGAAATTTGAAATCAATTTGTTTCTTTTTTTATGAGTAGGGGAGAAATGATTTAAGATATGCTTTTCAGAATGAAATTCCTTTGCATTATATTGGGATTGCCTGATATATTAGACACATTGCATGATTTTAGTATGTCAATCTTTTAAATTCTTTCACATTTTTTACCCCTTTTGTCTAAAAACTATTAAATTCTGTAATACCAAATTCATGTACTTACACTTTTGTCTTGTATTTTTGATTGAAATTTTAATATCTTGAAAAATACAAACTGAATGTTATATCACTGAACTTGTTAACTTTTATAAATGATATACATAATGCATTGTTATTTCTGAAAAGAATGTTGATTCTATATTTTAAATATAGGCATCTTTCTTTGTTAATTGTCTCAGGACCGACGGGTGAACTTCATCAACCAGCTAGTGCCAACACGTCACCCATTGAAGAGAATCAAACTGAAAGTTTTTGGTAGCAGTGGTGTGGGCAAGACCACCCTGATTAGTTCCTTGAAATGTGGCTACATCACTGGGTTCTTCCGGCGCAGGATCACCAGCACTAGTGCCATGTTGGCCAAGTCACACTGGCACCAAAACCATCACAGAAGTAAGTTTTTTTTTACAGGGTAACCCAATGGTTTTCAGTTCTTTTTCCTGACTTAAAAAGCTGCCATGGTTTTGAATATCTACAACTTACCATGGCAGTTTTCCTGTAAGTAAATAATCGTAAGTGAAAGGAGGTGGCTTTGACAGGGATAAAAATGCATGCGACAGGCAAATTATCTTTCACTGTATGCTTGCATGGATGAAATGGATGAGAAAGTCACTTTAAAGGTTCTTATGCTGAATTAGATTATGATACATGTTTCTGTGCAGTTTTTATCAATTAGATTGTAGTAGGGCATATGCTTATAGGGAGTTATTAAAACATACTTTTTTGTGGGGCTTGGAAAAAAATGAATCAGAAATACATTTTTATTGCAAGTATACTACTGTGACGTGAGTTTTCATGTTTTAGAAATTAAATGATCATTTATTTTTTTATTAAAAAAACATTATTCTCTTCTCCCCATACCATCAAGTATAGTTACCAGTAATTGTTGTCAGTAGAGTAACAAATCTTTTTTATGACCAAAAGTGCATTTGACAAGAGTGGGGCTTTATTGTGAAAATTTTGTTTGTAAATACAAATTTGGCTTAAAATGCAAAATGATTTTTAAGAGAAAGGTCCACATATTAAAGGAAAATCTGGAATTTCGTCAAAACAGCGTGGGATTGATGCAATGCACAGCCATGCAATTACACTGAAATGGATCATTTATTTGCCATTTAAGTGCACTCTTTGAGTCAAACTGATTTAATAACCTGTGTTTGGAACGTGCTTTATTTTCATGTAAGGTCATTTCACATTAACCATCTATCCAGTTGACAGAATGGAACACATTTGACGGATGATTTCTTGATAGGCAGTCTAGCCATATAGTGTGTGCAAAAATCAATTGAAGTTTGTGGGGACTGCTTTCACCTGTAGTATGAAGTGTTCAACAGAGAATAAAAGAGAGAAATGTTGCTAATTTAGACCTTACACTTGTGTTTCATGGTTTAATGGTTTACCTAGACAAAACCACTTTCATATCCAAAATTATATTGATCAAGTCAGATCAAATTTGTAAGAGATCCTTTTTTTCAGATAAAAAGTCCTCTACTTTAGTTTTTTATTATCATTATTTGTGTGTGTGTGTGTGTGTGTGTGTGTGTGTGTGTTATTAAATAACTTTGAGCCTGTACATCACTTTCACAATAGAAGCAATTTATAAGAGGGACTTATAAGAATTCCATCAATTTCCCCCATTTCAAGGGTATTGCACCAGCTGTTCTCTATTCCAGTGGGACCATCCCCAGACAACAATTTGTATTAAACTGACAATCAAATGGAAGGGACCTTTTCCTGGCTTTTTAAATATTATTCTGCTATTGGTGACAGCTTATCTTTTAGCCTTTTTATGTGTCACTTGATAAGTATTAGTCATCTTTTTATAAGAACAAATTATTCATAGTATTTTATGCACATTTTTGCATGTTTAAGATATTAGCATTGGTTATTGAAAAAAATACTTAAACATTTATCTTGTCTGAATTTACTTTAAAATTCTGGTGGTCATAAAATGGTGGTCATGTGATTATTCGTCAGTGCAAAAAAATAATCACGTTATGTTTTTCTTTCTCATTAGGTCATGTGAATGGGTTGCAACGTCACAGAAGTCTTCCTAGTCAGTTGTCCTATGAAGTCCGACATGACCACTACACAAAAGGCATAGATGTTCAGCTTGCCAATATCTCTGGTATGTGACCTGGTCTCTGGTGTACAGCCAGAAATTTAACGTGCATATGGAGATAAAGGGCTGGTACAGGTCTCATTTAACTAAAGTGTTTTTATTCTATTAACTTTAAAATATTTCTTTTAAAAAGACTTAAATTTGAAAGTTCAGAAAATAATAAATTATGGCCCTTTGCCAAAACGTGCCTTTAAACATACCAAATTTAGACATCAATAAAAATGGGCCTGGTTGTTATTGGTTGAAAGACTTATTATTCCTCTACATATTGTAAGTCATACAAAGATAACAGAGAACAGCGTTTCTGAAAAAACGACTGACAAAGATAATGCTCAGCTGATATCTGATTTTAAGATATGACATTGGTTGCACTTTGACATAAAATGGGATACAACACTGCAGGAGTAATAAATTATTAAAGGCTATGGATTTTTGCTATTCTTTCAATATGTTACTGAGAAAGAATATTTGTGGAAGCTACGACCTACACCATATTGACAATTGCATCAGCACATATGCCACTGCTGCACTTCTGGTTCGACAGGAACATTTGACACAGTGCCTTATGTCTTTTGGTGTATATTTTCAATCAATTTCTGAAATTTAAATCTTTTGATTTTGTCATTCATATTGGTACATAATGACAAAAATTCAAACTTGGTTCGTAAAAATGAATAAAAAAAATTAGCAGTAGTTGATAAAAAAACATGCAAAAAAAAAAACTTGGTTATGAGGCCCCCCTTTATGTGACTTACTTAGTAACCTAAGAAAACATGTAGCATTTTGACTTTTTTCTCTTTGTTGGTGCATGAAGGCCATTTTCTCCAGATAAGTTTACGTGGATTTATCTCATCAAAATAAATTTTTAAAGAAAAATCTGTATTATGAAAGATGAAGTAACAAGGAGAAATATTTGATAAAGAAAAAGGCAAGTATCCGCCCAGGCATGTTTTGGCAAAGGGATATATATCTATATCTGGTTAGCACTAAATAAAAGCAGTTATTCTAATGAGTGTGCCACACTTGCATGCCTGCCATGGTAAACTGATGCTAAATTACCACTGTAGTTTTAAAACCATTGAAACCCCACATAAATCATATCACTTACATCAAGAGGATGTACGTTTTAGGAGAGAGAATGGCCTTCTCTCTGCAGGTCATGTCTGATAGCTGGTGGTGAAAGTCAAAGTGTTGTTTCTCATTAGGCTGATCATGGTGTAGTTTGACTTGATATTACCCCTTGTATTCAAGTTGTCCTCAAATGAACTTATTAAAAAAGTACAGGTGTTATTGGGAAGGCCATGTGATAATATAACTGAGGTATCAGTCCTGCCATAGAAATATGACAACTGGGTTAATTGGTACACGTGTTATTCATTACGAATCTTTGTTCTAAATGGTGTTTCTAAAAATGATTGATTTGAATTGCCAGGACTGAAAATAGTTTTTTAGTGCATTTGAGGTGTCACTTCAAGAACTCATCCTTTGAAATATATTTTCACATAGTTTTTGAAAATTAGTAAACAGGTGTACGTTCTGCCAGCTAATTTCCTGTTTCCTTAACAGCCACCCTCAAATCCACTTCCTCCACATCTCATCAGAATATATCCCATGCACAAACAAAAGCATTTGTCAAATAAAATTTTGAAGATTTTTTTTCCTTTTTTTTTCAGTTGCTGGAGACCTGAGTATCTGGGAGTTCTCTGGCTATGAGCCTTACTACATGCTTTATGACAACTTCATAGGCGACATCAACTGTGTCCACACTGTATTATTCAGCCTGGCTGACCCCCCTGACATCAGGCGAGCTCAGGTGGCCTACTGGTTAAACTTCATCAGGGCCAGAATACAGCCATTAGAACCAATAGGTAAGAACATCTGCTTTACCAATTCCCCTGAAAAGATATGTTGATTAGCTGTAAAAATGCACATTCAATGTGGCATTTTCATGCAATGGATTGTATCATTTACTTTTTTAATGTCAATAAATTAGACTGTAAGAGACACTGATTAGATTTCCGGAACTTGTTGAAGGAACCATGTTTGTGCAATGCTGTCGCAGAGAACATGCTGTTGGAAAGTGTTGCAGATCATATTATAGATTGAAATTGTCTTTATTCACCTTTCAAAACAGTTTGTTGGTCAGAATTTGCTTTAAAAAATATGAAAATTAAGATACTGTGGAATCATTAATACCAACTAGACTGTGTTTGATATGCCCTGATGTCTGACTGAGGAGTAATGAAGCTATTTCTCCATAGCATATATCACAAGAAATACAGTTCTTTTTCATAAATCCTCAGCTTCCTCTGCACAGAAAGTTAAACAAAGAAGGTAAAAATGGCTAAGTTCTGTACTGTTTACGATGAGAAATAAATAAATAGGCAATATATATGTAATATATAGTAGATTCATGAAAGAGCAGTGTGATATAAAGAGCCATTGGTTTGGTTTATTTTCTAAGGTCATTGTGGCAAGCAGGCAAACTTGGCCAAGATAGTCCTGATAGCCACGCATGCAGATAGAGCCATGTGCTTCAAGAATTCTCGCGGGGAGTTTGTCAATGCTGAGGCTCTGTCCCTGTTAAATGAAATGCGGCAAAGGTTTTGGCTGGACTTCGACATCTCAGAGTCCATATTTGTCCTGGATGCCAACTCTGCCATGTCCAATGATATGAAGGCATTTAGACACTATCTTGCAGATCTAAAAATGTCCACAATCCAGGTATTTTACTATTTTTATTTTCTTTGTCTTTTCTCCCTCTCTCTCTCTCTCTCTCTCTCTCTCTTTATTTTGTGTGTGTTGGGGTATTTTTAAATTTTAGTTAATGGTTATTCTCTTTATTTATTTATTTATTTATTTATTTGATTCCAGTGGATGTCAGGTAGAAAGAGCTTAGTAGATATTTAGCAGATATAAAAAAAGTGATGATTAAGTAATCAAGTTCAGTCAAAAAGAAATATTCCATAGCTACAGCTTGAAAATAAAGATTAATGTTGTTTCCCCTTGATGTAATAATTCCTAGATACTATTTGAAGCCCCTGGAAATGTTTAATTCAAAAGTTTCACCACTCATTCCTTTTAATTGTTTCAACCAAATTTCCACTCGCTATTATTTTCCATTTTCCTATTATTCTGGGATTGGTATTTGCTTTGGGCTTTCCAGATATGTTTAATGCCTCAGAGCAAAGCTTTGGGAATATGATAGAGACCCTGTTCTTAGATTATGTTTGAAAACAATATCAATCAGAGATTCAGTAGGGAGTATTAAAATGTTATTTTTTTACCTCCCTCTAGGTTTATAATACCAATCAAAACTGTTGAGAGTTCTTTTTAGTTTAAGGATGGCATTTATCTTGGTGGTCTTAAGACTCGTGGTGCAGAAGTGAACCTATATTAGTTACAGACTGACGGATTGATCAATAGAATTAATCAATTAAGTTGCTATATGAATGCATCAGTTCATTAATATTCTGAAAAACTGCCTGGAAAAAAATTATAATCATCAATAATCATCCAAACATTTATTTTAACTTTTTTCAGCATCTTCCAACCACCTTAGGTTTTACTGACGCAATGGTGGCTCAGCTGCCATCATGGAGAAGGTCTTCCTCGTCTTTTCCTGTGTTGTCATGGCAACAGTTTGTTGAGTATGCTAGGGCCAAGGTGAACCCTCTGGCCAGTGAAGAGCATTTAAAGACTTTAATACAACAGCTTCAGTTGATGGGAGAGGTAAGCACCTACTTGGAGTAAAGCACTTTAGGGGGGAAGAAGTGGATTGGAGAATAGCATGTATTTGCTCCATCATTTAAGTTTTGTTGTTTTTGTTAAGGGCGTGAACTATTTGAAACCAATATGTTTTATTGACAGCAGTACATTGAACAGCTATAAACATGCTGCCAGTAACCACTTTGCATGTTATGTGGCAACTAACATCAAAGTGAGTCAGCAGTCAATGCTCCTAGCCTTATAAAACTAAAAGTAGACAATAGCGGAAGCCTTTGAAGTTAGATTTTGAGTGAATATTTAAAAATGATCTTTCCCTGTGAGCGGAGTGCTGCATTGTTTAGGTATCTTGGAACATTTTCCTGACGCTTCAAATAACAATAAATTGTTGAAGCCATTTGATTTACGGAACAAAAGTTACTCTGATTCATTTGCTCAAATGAAAATTTTCAGTGAAGTCAAAACAAAGACAAGATAATGCAGCACGTGAGTCTTTTACTCATTGCCTGCACAGTTTTCTATAGTGGAAAATCAATCTTCTTTTTCAAAGTGCTCATACCGTAATGTGTATATTGATTTTTGTTCAAAGAAAAATCATCTGATGGTATGAAAACATGGCATGTCCTGTGATATTCCCATGGTATGGAATGGAAATTTCTTGAACAAATTATAGATGGTGCATGACATGCAATCCTATTGTTGTTTTTACACACACTCCACTTGAGTGGGTAATGTGCTCGTGAATTAATTATTGTTTGTACGTAAATTGCTCATAAAATTCACACCAAAATGGTGATTAGATGTATTCTGAAAAAAGTGTAACTAATAGCGTAAGTAATGACTGAAAATATTATTTGAATTTTTTTTAACAAAAAGGATAAATCTTGAAAATTTTTAATATTGGTGTGAAATGTTTGTAGTATTTAAGTCACTTTTGTACTATCTGTTACCTATTGCCATTGGAACTTCCCTTCCAGTAAAATAACTGTGTTCTTCGTAAATGTTTAGTAACCATCATATTGTTAGACATGATTATATTGTCTCATTTAAAAAAAAAAAAATATATATATATATATATATATATATTCCTTATCTGTTCTTATACTCAACTTAAAATGCATGGGTATATTTCTTTGTCTCTCGTATATTCATGTTTAAGAAAGGAAAGCAGTTGTTTGCTGCTGCAGCTGTCCAAAAGGTTTGTTAAGTTGTTCTTTTGGTTTACTTAAAGTCATAATAACTCTTCGTTTTGGCCAAAAATGGATTTTCCTGGCGTAAACGGCAATTTTCCCGTACTTACCAATGGTCAACGACCCCATTCCTGCATTCAAAGTTAGTCCAGGTTTTTTTTCCTAAACGCTTGGTTTTTTGTTAAAATCTCTTAAGAGATTTTAACTGACGGAGCTCTCTCTGACATAGCGTATCGAGCGGGGTTTTCTGACGACCTACTTAAAACCGCGGGAAAAGCAGACAACAACAACACTTTATTACAGTAAAATAAGATTCATACGATATAATCGTCTTATTGCTCAGAATGCATTTATATCCACAACGTGTGCAGTTCTGGGCTATTCATTATCCGACACACTGTACAAAAACTCGCAACTTACGTCTGAGGATTGTGCTATATCTTATCCCTCCACATGTTATTTTGGTCTCGAATGCACGCGAGAATCCGCGTGATGCGCCAAAATCCTTGGCAACGAATGCCTTGACGACCGGGAAGAAAGGCACCGAAAGCCCTATTGACAAGCACAGTTTTTAGTTTTACTACAATAACAGCCGTTTTAGTGGTGAAATGCAGTATAATATATTTCTGTGTGTTGTTTAGAATGTATTTCTTGCGGAATTTTGAATCTCAAAGGAAGAGTTATTATTGCTTTAACAATATATCATACATATTCAGTCATACTCCTATGTCTATATTTTTGTTGCCTTAGGTAATCTACTTGGAGACAGATTCTGAGCAAGACCTGGTGATCTTGTCCCCCAAATGGCTATGTCATGATGTCATTGGTGGTTTACTGTCACATGACCGTATAGTGCACACACGTCCAACAGGTTGCTACACAGTGGATGACTTCCAGATGATGTTTCCTGAGGCAGATGCCTTGGATCTGCTACAAGTCCTGCAGGCTGTGGAGATGTGTGTGCAGTGTGAAAATGATGGGGACATAGAGTATGAATTCCCATGCTTGAACTTCGTGGAGACTTTGCGCGGACTCTGGGAAAGTGACTCTACGCTGACGAGTTATGGAGGTGTCCGTTTGCAGAGTGAGGTCCCAATGCAGCTGAAGCATATATTTCCTAAAGTTCAGGTCCAGTTAAGAAGGAGCATCCAAAGTGAGAACCAAGACCCTGACAATGACTTGTACCAGTGGTACCATGGCTCAAAATTCTGTTGCGGACTTATGGAGGGAATGATAACCCTAGAAGACTTCGATGCTATAGATATTAAAGTACGTGGACCGTCTGATTCTGGGAGCACATTATACTATTTCCTGGATGACCTTGTGTCCCTAGTGGAGCAAGTGTTCATAGATGCATGCCCAGGATTGTTCATTGAAAGACAGCTTCTGAGTTCCGCCCAGCTCCAGAGGCATTCTCTTCCTGTGCACGCATACTCCAACACAGTGCTGCTGAAACAGCAATTGCTGGGCGAGCTAGAAGTGACTTACAATGGCACCAAGGAAAGGTTCTTTGATGTTTTGTGCCTTCATTCAGAGGAGGTTGAGGCATCGTTAACACTGGGCATAGACTTGCATGTATCTGCACTGTCGCTGCACACACGGAGACACCTTAGTTCACTCCTAGATATTCACGACCACATGGGGAGAGACTGGTGTTTGCTAGCAGTGAACATGGGGATGACAGATGCCTTGCCAAGACTGGATTCCTCTCAGGATGAATCTGAGAGCAAGACGGACAAAGTGTTGCAGAAATGGAGCAAAGAGGCTGGCAGTACGATTGGACAGCTGATTCTCAAGCTACAAGAACTTGGCAGGCAGGATGCTGTGGATGTCCTACTATATACTGCCCCTGCATATAGAGTGTCCCCCCTGGAAGAGCAGAGTCAAGATGGCCTAGAAGGTGCTGGAACCCAGGGGTATAACTCTACTAACACTGTGTCAGACCTTTCCAGGTAGTTATTTTTTCAATAGACACAGCTTTCAAACAGTGGTGCCCCCTGATTCAAGTTCTCAGGAGGATTAGTAATTTAATTCCAGAGCATAATGTCTTCAAATTAGATGTATTTATTGTTATTTGTGATACCATACACTTTACTGAAATGAACAGAGCAAGAAAGGGGTTAGGGGCATTCTCAAACATATTATTGTTGCTGTTGTGTAGCCAATTTAGGAGGAACCATTCATCTTGTAGTCATAGTCTTTCAGTTGACTTAGATCAAAGCAATATAAAATGTGTTGCCTTTGAACATTACCAAGGACAAGGAGACTTTTCAAATGCCCATGTGTGAATTTAAAACAAAGAGATTAATTTTGTTTCATATCTCGTAGTAGATGAAATAAAGCCAATGCCTGTGGTCTGAAACTCAAAGGATAAATTTAGATCAGAGTATCAATTAGCTAGTTAATGGTTATCGTTGGGTAAATATAGTTATTATCTTGGGTAAATTGGTTTTGTGTTATCTATAACTGAATCAAAGCTAATCTTTATGCACTAGATATTTCACAGAAAATTTAGCAATGCTTTTTTGCACTATAGGGTTAATTAGTTATTTGAAGGAACCATTTTTCTCTCCCAAAAATGTAATTAAGCTGTAAGGCTGATGTTATTGAATTTGCTTATGGCCATTTCCTTCTCTAATTTAATTAGCTACAGTAATTTGGGACTAGATCATAAGTGTCATAAGAATTGCCATTGTTTTGTTATTAATGCTTACAGTGCTGCCATGGATATATCTCCATGAAGCACATCTGATTTAAGTCTCTTTTTTTATTTATTCTGTTTTTCACCAATGCATTTTTATGAGAGAGGAACATAAGAGTATATATGAAACCAGGGCCAGAAAATTATTGTATCAATTTGTACGCTAACTATTTCACAAGGTTTGGATACTAATAATGGTTATTAATTCCTGATGGTTACTGTTATCCACTTTGTTGAAAAGTAGAGTAGGAGAGGCAGGGAGGAAGAAAGGAATTGACGAAGGAAAAGAGACGGGCATTGGATTATGTAAAGACTCAATTGGAATGTGTTCCAAGAAAGAATATCTAGGTATTTTTATCACATCCTCAATTAAGCCTTATCAGCAAAACAAATTTCATTATCTGAAATGCTGGTTGCAATAGATAAAGGGAACTTGGATGAATCAATCTGCATAGAGTATCAGAGATGTAATAGAATTGGTTGTTGCCACTTAGCACTGTATTGTCCAGATACTTAGGGGACTACTTGGGAGTTTGACATTCTTTAAACTAGTCACAAAAGAAAGGGTATTCTATTAAATGTTGTATTCTACAGTTGTCAGTTTGACTGGCAGTTTTCAGTGTGATAAGTGATTCTGATATTATTTAATGTGCGAGTTAATATGAAGTCAGTCGCCATTCCATGATATTTTAATTGGTTTTAAAGCCCTAGATGCCACAGGTATACAATTGATTATATTTATAAAATGTTTTTGAATGATAAAATGGCGACCTATTTATGGATGCTCAGAATTTTTCTTTGGCACAAAATAAAATTAAAAAGTCTTTCATTGATCAGGTGTGTTAGTTTTTCTTTTATCACTTGATACATTTTTTTTATTATATTATTTTACATATTTATTTTTATTAGTATTATTAATTTTTATGTTTGCAGTGTAATAATGTTCACCTTTTTTGCAGAACATAAACACTGGAAAACACGAGAAATCGTTTAAATTTGCGACATCCTGTATGCAGCAATTTAACTCTTAATTTATTCCTCAAGTAACATTAGATGTAATGAAAATGAGGGCTCACGTGCGATGTAGGAATGAATTAACTCTAAAATCCTTATTGTATTTATTTATCTAAAATTCTCTCGTTACTTGATATTGGTCAATTGATAATTTTATGAATAACCAGAGCTGCCCTATTGAACGAACTTGATAATGTATGAAATTCGGACAACTGTTTTTAGTTTCTTGTAACACACTAGCCGCAGACCGTTTTTTTTGCCCATAGTACAGATTGACAGCGTTACTTATTGGAGTCAATAACCTAGGTGAGTTAAGCCCACAAGCTATGTAGCGGGTGTCTGCAGGTAAAACACGGGGTTACCTGCGCCTTTGAGGTACGAAACGGCTTTTGGAATTGACCGAGCAAGTAGTGAAATGCCATTTGGAAAAGTCGGAAGGGAAACTCTGTTGGCCTTGCTCGCTCCTTGAAATGTCAAGAGTAATAATAATATTTGGGGAAAGCTGAGGTCAAGCTATTCACTCTCCGGTTCCAGAACAATTTGAAGAAGGATCTGCGATTTTGAGCTTCGAAGTAAATACGTGGGAAAGGTACCTTAACGTTTTGCGCATAAACGGACAAACATAATAATATACAGCCATGCAAATTTATTATGATAAACGGATGTCCCCAAAGGTTAAGATTAGTGCCACTGCTCGATATCGACCTTTAAAAAAAATGACACCAACAAGACGTAAATTGTACGATAATTTTGAAAATTGGCCATTTGTTAATAATTTGTACTTTTCATTCGTGCTTGTGAATTTCATCTCATGGTAACAGTCCTACATGACATATTGGAACTTTTTCAATGAGAAAATTTTTCAATGAGAACAGTGATTAATTAAGATGATCTCAGGATATATGACTAGCTTGCCAAACGTGCGTCTTCAATGTCAGTATTATCCCATGAGCACTGTATTGAAATTTTATATAATCTGAATTAAGGAACCATGCCCGAATTATGATTTTTTGGCGGAGACTCTCGGAACGTTCCCATTTCGTCTGACGAAAGTTGACTCACCGTAACTTTTCTACAATTAAATCCGAAGATATCAATCAATTTCAAACGGAACGTACGTCCTGTTGCAACGTACAAAATGAAATTAATTGAGTGATTTGTGTACATAAGCATGAAGCAAATGCTCCGCGCCAGTCTAATCTTCGCCACGGAATGCTTGTCCACGTTTGTGATATCTGCATACACTACCTCTATGACCGTCATTGGGAAGACTAGCAGTATATATGCAATGCTGACTATGATTGGAATCATGGTGAAATATCCACGCGCATCGCGGCGCTTCTGGCGTTCTCTTTGTTCCCCGCTGTCCGTATTCAGACTGTTTCTTGAAGTTTGCCTGGTGAGAGAGGACGAAAAGTTTTGCTGTCGTCTTTTGTCCAACTGTGCTAGGTTGACCACTAAGACAATGTTCATTGGAACCAAGAGTGACAATGGTAAGAATGCATAGGCGACCATGTCCATCCAGGGCCAAATTTTCCGCGCCTCGTCAGTGAAACAACGATAATGAAGCTGTAGTTTGTCAGAATCGGAGTTAAACTTGAAACATTCTTCAACTATTGTGTATGTGAAAAGTGTAGATGAGTCAAATATCGCCAAACACACGCCTAAAACTGCTATCGTAATTATGGCACGCTTCTTGCCGTTTTTGGCAGAACACTTTGTTGGAAATATAACCAGTAACAGACGCTCCATGGTGATTGCAACAACGCACCAGACAGCAAAATGTCTCGTGAAATGGTACAAAAATCCACCAATAATTGAGCACAATAAATCACTCTTCATCTTTAAGTCCTCCTCCGTGATTTTCCCGACCCAGAGCCGGAACGCACTGACATATAGCACGAGGGTGTCCATTACAGCCATCACAGCTATATACACAGATGCCGAATGTTGCCGAATAAATTTGTCTTTGCTCACCACCAGGAGTGACAAAAAGTTACCAATTGTTCCGAGTAGAACTAATGCGGGTAAAAACCACATGTAGAACGTCCCCGACAGTTTGTACTCGTCAAAAGAAAGCATAAATTCATCGAAATCATCCCTTACGTTGTCCCAACTTACTTGGACATGCTGCTCGTTGTAGTAGCACGTGGCTGTCTTGTTAGAAGACATACTTAGATAGCATGTGTGACAGAAGTACGCAGCAATGCTCGCTATATATGTTACTGCGAACAATTCTCGATGTAAAACTCTACATCCCTACAGCTCATGTAGTCGTCTGGCTGAGCAGGCTACACTGCTGGTCTTGTTGTTTGTGATATACAAACATCACATGGGATTGGCTGAGCCCTATGCAGCGTCACGCTGCCTCCGTTAATGACATCTAAATCAAGGAAATCGGTTTCTGAACAGCCATAAAAAGGTAGGCCTGAGCCTACAACAAAAATGAGGAATTGATTGGAAAACAATTTGGACTAAACTGTAAGTGACGGTATGATATTTTTGTAGGAAAATGATGGAGCTCATAAATTATCTTTTTTGAACCTCGGCAGTAGGGCCTACATGTTATAGTTAAACAACGATGCCAATGCGAAGTTGCACTTTAAATTCTTAAAGACATACTGAAATCAAGACAAGGGGTTAAATGATAATTTTTGTGCCCAAAAGTTACTTCAAATTCATAGTACACCTGAGGTTTCACAACAGAATCCGAAAACAGATTTGAACCTGAAGAACAAAAATTTGATCTACTTCAGTTTAACAGTAAGATAAACTCCTATTAATCCATTTAAATAGAGTAAGTCTTGGTCTGAAACATTAACCATGTTTCTTAGTGTAGTTAATGGGCGCAATATTTCATTCAATTGGACTACCGGTGATTTATTTGGGGTCAAAGTAGGCTTAAATTTTGCTCTAAAAGTTAGGACCAAATTACGTCTGTAGTTATTTTGTAAAACCAGCACCCAAATGTTGATAAAATACCATAAATTCACTTTGCATATTTTTGCTTCTATTTATTTCTATTTTTTAGTGAATTTTTATTTTTATTTTTATTTATTAGTGAAAATCTCTATATAAATATATCCAATAAGATGTCAAGTTAAAGGTCCAATATCTCAAACTGAACATGTTTTACAATCTCTTAGAAAACACAGCTGTCTAGGTCTCTAGGGAACGCCAATAGTTATCAGCAATTAGTTATTCTACAATATCCATTGGCGTGAGTTCGTGTATTCTGATCTTGACTCCTACAATATATCTCTATTATTTAGCAAATAAAATGATATCGGGGTCCAGCAAGTAGCTGTCAAGTAGTTCGAAAAAAATTCAGAGGTATCTTGAATTCCATGTTTAATTCCAAATCTGAACACAACCTAAGCACATCTTTAAGTCTGTTTACTGTGTATCATCAATCTAGGGGCCTGTTTTGTAAACGATGACATGTTAAAAAAGTTTGTCTAAATAAAAATCTTTCCAGAGCTGAGTACGTTAAACCTACTTTGTGTTCAACGAGAAACAGAGCCCAGTCTAAGATGAAGCGCAAGGCCTTTTTCATTTCTTATTGAGTTGTCATTTTATCAGCAAACTGCAGAGAGCTCTGTGATTTCGGGCTTGATCTCTACTAGTAACACAATTTCAGTAGTATTATCCTGCTGTTGCCCTTATATCAACTTTTACCTTAAGATACTCCACTGGTTCTGTAATCTTTTCAGCGCCATCAGAGAGTTATACTGAGATATGCAAAAACTGCTACCTGTTGGTTATGACTTACATACAACCTGTCATGCACTTGATTTATCTAAGCATTTTTTCAAAGAGAGAAGTAATTAAAAGGTAGAAATTTAGCATAACCCTGTGCAATGTTGTCTGATGACAGACACACAGATCAACAATCAAGACAGAACGTCCTGATCTTGGAAGGTGACCAAGATATGATCATTTTGATTCTAGCAGATCAATTCCAAGGTGGCCGTCCTGGCCTCCTTCCTTGTATCAGCTATGAAATAAGATTAAACGTTTCCTGCAGGCAGAAAAAGGGCAACAAATAACATAGTTAATTATCTTTGATTCCTGTGAGGAAATGTTTCTAGGACTCCACATCTAAATGTCAAGTTCAGTTGCGGTTTTTTCGTGAATGATGGATTAACTAGTCGACTGAAAACGGGTCAGTAAAAAACGTAATTAAATTAAGCACAATTTGAGTTGAAATAAGTGGGTCAATGTATGTCACGTAAATGTAATTTTAAGTCCCCTAATATGTAAATTGTCGCAATGCTTAGCGTATATGCAGTTGTAGTTAACATTTGTCGTCCGAAGTCGGTGCCCGAATATTGCCTGTGCATCGATTTTGTACGGAGGTAGGCGTGAGCCGTCCGAAATCGAACGGATTCTCGGCCTTCGCAATCAAGCCTAAACTTTTGACAATTTATTAATCGTTTGCTTGTATAGTAGGCTGTACCAATTTCATCGTAGTTGACACTGAACAGTTCCCGTGGGGGCATTGTTCGGTGGAATCGCAATGATCGGAATGGTCGATTCCGTTTTTGTCTCTCTACTTTCCACCTTTGGTGCTTTGGGGGTAGAACGATAGTGAAACTAAGCGTTATTGCATTTCTAAGAATTTGAAGTCGTGTGTTTTCTTATTCTGACCATGTGGGGGCTAAAAACGAAGAGGGATTGTAGCCTACAGACAACGTATCGATCTTCAAAGAAGACACGTAGAGGGTGCACGGCAACTGCACTCAGACTGAAAGGGCTCCGTATGATCACTCTCAACCGACAAACCGATTTTCCCTACCTTACCTCAAGGTCATGTCGGAGAAATGGGATTGCACCCGTTCAAAATGTAAACTGGTAGGTACTCTCCCTTAGCCACTTACGATGTCAAGAAAATCGCACGGAAAATCATGTAAGATTTCATCGTACGGTGCCCGTGGCAAATCTAATCTAGTCCTCGAGGCGGTACCACATATTGACAAGCAATCGAACAACGCCAATGTAATCACACTCATGGGTTTTGTAAGTGACACAGGCAACATTTCTAAATCAGATTTAAGTTTGGAAATTTCTTCTTCATGCTGATGTGTTAAGAGACAATTGTGAATTTTCTGTGAATTCTGACGATCAATATCTTCACACTGTTATGTACAACAACCCACTTACGAAGAGCGTAAGTGGAAACTACATCTTGTATCCTTTTCTTTTATTTTCACATAACAGCCCCCTCTAAAATAAAAAAAATAGCCCCAGAAATTGGTATTACCAAGTTTTTCCTGTTAGTTCTTTAAAAAGATCACTAATTTACAAGCTCCTTTCAATCTTATTTCTCGATCTATCATGACGTATTCCCTGAAGTATACCAAAAATGTCATCCCAACCCACTGACACATTGTTCTTTTACCCGACTGCAGTGTCACTCCCACTACTTACAACATTTTGTTCTAGGTAGGCACTAATATTGCGACTCGTTTTTTATCTAATAGGCAAATTGTGAATCTAGTCATCCATCATCATCGGACACTTGTTCAAAATCATGTGTGGGACGATGCCCTTTCCTTATAAAAAAATGTTATAAACACTTGGAGAGAGGCTGCACCAGTCTACGAGACTACGAAATATTAAGCGCTGCATTCATTTGTACAATAAACCCCAAGTGGACAATACACTGACTATTGAATAATTCAGAATGCCATGTAGTTGTGACATGGGATTCCTGGTCCTGACCTCTGACGCCAGGGGCTTCTAAAATAGCACACAAAATTAAGGTATCAGCGATATAATGATTTTGCAACACAATACTACTCTGACCACACACTGTGGTCAGAGAGTAGCCTGACCCTAGCTGTAGGAGAAAAGTGTAGGCTATATGATAATTAAGGTTGTAAAATAAGGTTGTCCAAATGCCTTCAAGTTTTCCGGCGGGATTATAGCCCTAATTCCAGGAACTTGTCCAACTTAAACAGGATATTTACTGCTTTGATACAAAGGACGCACACCCCGTTATATATGGACATCAAGCAAAGGTCTAGCAAGAACATGTTCCTAGTACGTCCAAATTGCCTACTTTTGCTCAACGTAAATTGAATTTTAGTTGGCAATCCCTTTGGACAGATCTCTTAGGTCATTACTAACTCCATTAACATGCGGTATCCTACCGATACGCTCTGTAACCTGTAGATATTCAGGCGAAAAGGAGTTAAATCGCTAGTGTAATCTAAAAAGAACTTTGAAAATAAATACGTTTTCTTCAGTTGTAAACCATATGAAAAACAAAGTGACTATCTTTGCTGCCAGCAAGCAACAATATGGTAGAGATTTAGGGGGAAAACTCGACGTATCTGTGCCATATTCTTCAAAACGCCCGAGCCCCGTTCTCATATTTTTTATTCTGTATTGATTAAACATGGCATTGCGAATGACCAGTGAATAAGTGACCACACCTCACATAAGTGCGTCCCCGAAGATTTAAGGGTATTTTCAGACAGGAGAAACTCATTTTAGGAGTCAGAACATAATTTGTTTAAAAGTGAATTGAATACAACTAAAGAAGTGTATGAAAGCACATAATTTTAGAGTTCGGCACTGCAGTCTTGCATTAAAATACGATCACAATGCTGCAACCATTTTGCAATGTGTTAGTTGTGCTCTTCATTCCCAGTAGGTTACGTTTTTCATCAGTTTCAGTCGATTTTCTGTGTCATACCTACTTTTCTTCTGAAAAATAACCTAACATAGAATAGTAACCGGTGCTGTTTTTTTTTTTTAATCTATCAGTAAATGTTGGAGATAAACATGAATTAACCTTTTAATGTTAAATTTAACGATGGATCATTGTTACGTACGTTTTACAATAAATGACAATATTCTCCCTTTTCCTATAAGAACTAAAACGTAGCTCAGTAAGCGATAAACTACATGAATAACATTCCAGATGTTTATCAAGAGAATTCAAAAACTGGAAGATGTATTATTTCTATTACGATTTTTGGAAAGTTGACATCTGGATCATGCATCAGAGCCCTACATACCACTTCAATCACGCAGATATTGACGGCTTCTTCCGCTAGCCAATCGTGTAAATTTTTGTAAGGGAATTGGAAAAAAATTCTTAGCAACGAGTTATAGAACTTTCCTCAGATTAATTTAATTCCTCTTAAATTAATAACTGGAAATGTTCTGTAAACTTCGAAAAATATTAATACCATCTTTCAAGTTTCAGAAATTCGAAATAACAAGTCACAACAAGGGAAGTTTAATTATATCATAATTGTTATATTTACATTTTATACAAATGTAAGCATCAAACTTTGATTCTGAATGCTCTTCAAATTGCTTTGGTACATATCTGCAATCTATAATTTATTGTCAGGATCTTATTTTTTCAATGTTGGCTTACACGGATGAAATAAATAGCATGATGTACTTTTACGATAAAAGAACAACATATATAGTAAAATTACAGAAACGATAGGCGCAAATCTGAGCAGCTAGTTAACATTACAATGGGAAATGGATTATAATGCTTTGTACATTTTTTTTCCTGCAGAAATTAGCTACTTTTCTATAGAACATGGTTTGTACAAAAAACATAACTCTTCTCTTTTCAAACTTCACACCTTATCATTTCCCTGACATCCAACTGAACATTCAAATAAACGCTTTTGATTTATAATTGCTCATGCATTATCAATATACAAGTCAATTGCACTGTCAGTTAGGTGTCATCCAGAAAGGCATAGAAGGGGGTGGCATCTGGAACCCTGGGGATGCTACAGTCACTAGCCCTGCTATTAAATCAGTTAGGTGTCATCCAGAAAGGCATTGTAGGTGGTGGTATCTGGAACCATGGGGATGATACAGTCACTAGCCCCTGCTATTACATCAGTTAGGTGTCATCCAGAAAGGCATTGTAGGAGGTGGTATCTGGAACCCAGGGGATGATACAGTCACTGGCCTCTGCTGAACATACGTGTCTTGGGGGCTTGACCTTCCAAAATGCTCTGGGTTCTGTCCTCCAAACTGTGTTGAATTCCCAGCAGCAAATGCTTGGCCTTGCTGCTGTGGTGGTGGTGGCGGCGGCTGATGTGACTGAGGCAGTTGCTGTGACAGGGGTAGACCTGGTCCCTGTGGCTGTGTAAACTGTGGTCCAAATGGCTGCTGTGGATTAAACTGTGGCTGTTGTGGTTGTCCAAACTGACTTTGTGTGAACTGGCCCCCTTGTTGTTGCTGCTGGACAGCAAACTGACTCTGTTCAAACTGTTCTTGACTAGTAAAGTGTGGCTGGCCTGGTTGGCCATATATTTGGGGTTTGCTAGAGTACTGATTGAAAGCATACTTTGCAGCTTCTCTGTGTTGCTGCCTCATTGTCGAGTTCACATCAGTGTCTTCCTCATCATCTGATCCATATGCTGTGACATTACGCAAAGCTCCCTTCATACGCTTTCTCTGGGGCTCCACTGCTGTAAAGGTAAATTGTACAATTTCATCAATTTCAACCAAAAATATGAAAAACATCAGAATTAACATTAGTCATTTCAGGGATGTGATTGTTCAGGGTATTGCCCATTTAAGATTTTATCAAGAGAATCACATCCCTTCAGTTCCCAGGAAATGGCAATTGCAAATGATAAAGTTTCAATTTACAGATGAAAAAAAAGTAATAACTGGTAAACGCAACCATTTCTCAGTTTGTGGGAAGCAAATATTACAACTACCTTGATCTTGTAAGGCTCCTAGGGGAGGTGGAGGGGGTGGTGGCATTAGCAGACTGTCTTGATTTTGCCTGCAAAAATGACATATGGCATGGAATTACAAATTCTGGTGTAACTATTCATATCATTTGAAGCTGTTTTGAATCTTCAAATGCAATTAAGGATATGGATATCTGGCATATCTTATATTTGTTTTGTG
Organism: Lingula anatina; assembly: GCF_051362555.1. Classification (NCBI taxonomy): domain Eukaryota; kingdom Metazoa; phylum Brachiopoda; class Lingulata; order Lingulida; family Lingulidae; genus Lingula; species Lingula anatina. Next base: position 25,934,292 of record NC_141767.1, read on the forward strand.
TGCTGAAAAGTAGCCTCCTGATATGTAACTAGCAGTCAGAAGATTGTTCTCCCAGCAGTTTTATTTTGGAGGGGTGTATCAGTGATTATGTGAGCCCTGTACATAGATCACTTTCTTAACCCTCCACCCATTAGAGAAACTTGCACTCATTTTTACTTCTGTCACAATTTCTATTTGTTTTATACTGCAATTCATAAGCAAATATCATGATCATTTCTCTGCAACTCCTTTCTACATCTTATATTAATGAACCATCAACCTAAGTAAAAAGACAATGACAGTTTAAGCTACTTTCTAGCTAATAAATGTCCAAATGATAGGATTTATAATGTGGGGCACTTGAAAAGTATTTCATGCCGAGACAACTACACATCTGATCTTTTCTGTATCAACTGTACCTCAACTCCTCTGGGGGTGGTGGAGGTGGTGGGGGCGGAGTGATACCAAAGTGTTGTTGCTGTGGCTGTTGTGGTCCTGCCTGTGATGATGGTGGGGGTGGGGGTGGCCCAGATGCTACCAAGTTCACCAGGTGTGTTGGACCATGCTGAAAGAGCACATATCCAACAATAAAACTTTTTTATCAAAATTATAGTATTCAATGACATTGGTGAAAACATTTATTTATTTTATTATTTTTTTTTACAATCTCAAAATCTTTAAGGTGATGTATTTGACATATTATGATGGCTTTAAGAAAACACTAAGGAAGCGTCCTCAGTATTACTCTTTGCACAAACTATTATTCCTATGTCAACAAACCTGATATCCCAGCAACCCCTCTGGTAATTTCTCCTCCTGTTTCTCCTCTGTAAACCTCCTCTTGTGTGGCTGCTGCTGTTGCTGCTGCTGCTCCATCTCCCTCTGCATGCCAGCAAAGTTATTATAATAAGGAGGCAGGCCCGAGGGGAACCCATCCCCACCATTACTGTGCCCTGGGCTCCCTGGAAGATTGGAGGCCACACTGGCCTGAGGTGCTGGACCACTGGGGCCCATCTGACCCAAGCCTGCCTGCATCTGCTGTTGTTGTTGTTGTTGCTGTATCTGTTGTTGTAACTGTTGGAACTGCTGAGGTGCTGCCTGCTGCAATATTTGCTGACCACCCCCTTGGATTTGTTGCTGGACCTGAATGTAAATGTCAAATAAAATTGCATAAAAATTTAGTTGAATTTAATGCCATATATTTCATAGAAAATGATGTTACATGGGAAACATAACACTACCACAAATAAAACATTTAAATAATTCTGCTATAAAAGTTAGCAATTAGACCCTTTAGTGATTACTCAAACAATACAGAATTTGTCCACTTACTTGCTGTTGTTGCAACTGTTGTTGTTGTTGCTGTAACTGGTGCTGCTGTTGCTGTAACTGTTCTTGTTGTTGTTGTCTTATGCGTGTGATCTGGTTGAGCTGGTTGACAGCATCATTGAGCTGCTGGCTAAGACTGACACTGGCTGGACTTTGTAATAGCGGAGACTGGGATACATCAGGCATTCCCCCTAAAACACCGGTGCCTGAAGAAAACAATTTCCAATACAACACCATGATAATAAATGACCAAACCAGACAACAATCATGCTACCATGCTTCTTTCTGGTTCAATTTTAAATGAGTGCTCCTTCCTTTTTATCACAGTATTAAGTAAATTTGTTCCTACAAAATACAATTTTGATACTACTATATAAGTGTTTTTCTTTCTCTTAAAAATCTTCTTGTCTATAACTTACTTAATCTTGGATCATTTGACTGCAGCCCAGGTGACAGTTCCCTGGGTGGTGGTAATATATGTGGGTGATTGACTAGAGGGGGCGGAGGCTTGGACAAGATTTGATTCAATGAAGTGGCCGCTGTGAGCAAATCTGAAAGAAAAATGATAAAAAATCTTTATGTATGTCATAATATTTAAGAAGGATAAATTATTATTAAGTAATTCAGCAATCCGGAAGAAGTATGATAAACTCCTCAGTATTAGCAATTAGAATTTTCTTTATTCCATGCTTTACATGATCACTTTTCACATTTACAGTTTTCCTGATACAGCCAGTAGACAGCTAGATATATTCTCAAGTAGGCAAAATCCATTCTTGAGTAATGAGCTTTGCATAAGCATACTACATTCCCTGGAATACATACTTTCTGACTGTGCCAGCAGTGATGGTACAGAGGAAGGTGCCAGTGAAGTGGTTAGTGTTGAGCCTGGCTGGAGCAGAGAGGCCAGAGTGGACATCAGAGAGGGGCCGGACACTGGCATTCCCAGGCTGCTGGAGGGTATGACTGGAGTGCTCAGTAGGCTGGGTATACTAGTTGCCACTGGAATCAACCAATGATGGCCATCACATATAGTAATAAAACTCTGTTCCAACAGTTTATTTGACATTTTTAGATGTTTTGCTTTCATTTGGAAACATGCACTGCTTACCACTCAGTTACAATTGATTTTATTTCAGTGCCACTACCACAGAATGAATCTTTTAAATGCAGATTCATATTAACACCACCTTAACATAAAATTAGAATGCCCCAGGCAGTTCATAATCGATTCCTACAAAATTTATGCTGCATGCATAAACATCATTTGAACACAACAGCAGAATTGTAATCACCTGAAGTGGGTAGCTGTGCCACATGTGTCAATCCTAACCCAGGTGGGGCAATCAAACTCTGGCCTGCAACAGATGCTGAAACAGGGGAACATATGTCAGTGAGAAAAAAACAACAGAAAGCAGGATGACACAGACAGTACATGTCAACAGTGGTTTCACCTTTTCAAATAAAAGCAACAGGAATTCACAAACATACAAACAAAACATTATTCATGTGACTTTACACAGTTTTCATTTTGTATATCAAATGAAAGATACTGTACAGCAATAATTGCAATGGTAGAAGCTGTGAAAAATCATTTTGTCAGTCCCTAGCATGCTTCGATCTTGCCATTACTGCTGTCTTTTTGACAGTTTCCCATTGAATTGGAAGTCTTTTTCTCCACAAACATGCGCATCCATTAGCAGTGAATACCTAAAATTGATCAGGCAGCTGTAATTGAGTAGTCTTCTTGCATTCCTTGATATAAATCAGTGTTAAAGAAAGGGACATCCATAATCTGTTTGTGCCAAACAGAGAAATATTCTTTCTTGAATACCAATAAATGATGGACAAAAATACAGACAGGAATAAAATATCTTTTGATATTCCTTTAAGTTGTCGGGTAGGGTACTCCTTCAAAATCATTAAATATGGATGGCTGGTGTCTTGAGCAGTCTTCCCTCAATTCTGAGTTAAAATGTTTAAAAAAAATTCTATGTTTAATTAGTGAATTATTGTCAGAAACTTAAAATCAACCTAAATATAACATATTACCAGGAATAAAAACACATTACATATGGTGTTAATTGGAAGCAGCAAGTTCAATTAGGCAACTAATATTGAAGTGTAAAGACTTCCAAAAGCACTTGGATTGCTGTGTAGAAGCACCATCTTACTGCAGTTACTGAAGATTGTATGCAAAGTGACACCTGGGAAAGAACAGGGAGAGGCAAGAGGGGACAGCAGACAACTTGCTTCTACACAAATAATCAAGCACCAAAAATATTTAAAAAAAACATGCTTTGCTTTTAACATATAAACTATCTACTTCTCACCTCCAGCCCCTTAATTTGTTCAAAAACACAGAGCACATCTTCAGATCAATAATAGGTGCAGAACAGAAGAATGCTTAGTCTAAATAAACTATCTACATTGTGAATTAACATACATGCAAAAAGATAGCTATTAAAAATGAGAAAAGCATCATTGGGCTGGAATAACAATTAGATAATAGCCATTGCACCATTCAGTTTGTCTGTTATTTTTGACAACAGTACTGAATAATGTAAAACAAACATCTGAAAGAGAAACAAAAAATGCATTTCCCAAAGAAAGTAAAATCAATCAAGGTTTTGACTGTCTTTTAATGGTAATATAAAACCACATACATATCTTGCAAAGCAGTTTGTGAGGATGAATCTTTGACACAGGCAACCCTTTAGTCTCAACCTCTGTTTCAGAGTAAGGATATAACTTTGGACATCACGAGTTTCTAGCCAAAGGAATCCACCATATACAGCATCTTCATTGGGAACATCTGTTGTTAAATTGTTGACCAAAAGACCTTTCAGGCAGTTGGCATCCAGGTTACTTTCAGGTCTTCGCATGAGGGAAACAGTACAATAGCCATCCAAACTGCATGAAGTGGGAAGTGATTGTTGTTTCTTTAGTTACATTCCTTCACCTATATTCACTAAAAAGAATGGGAAAGGTCCATTGTCCGAGAACTGAAACAGGAAATGTCTGGTTGCCATGGAAATTAGTGGTAAAGACTTACTCTGGTGCTGTAGGCCTGCTAGCAGTGCAGCTGTACCTGGTGATACTGCAGGAGGCATTGCTGCCAAGGCTTGCTGGAACTGGGCATATTCTTGTTGGACCTACAACAGATTTCACATGGCATTTCAAGGTAAAAATCAAGACAAACAGTTGACCTACAGAGGATGAACAAAAAATGGAAAGTCCAGAATGAGGAAACATACTACCTGAGTGACTGTAGCACTGGCTGGCAACCATCTCAGCTCACAGGAGGTGGAGTTCACTGCTCTTTCAAAACTGACACATTTCCATTTAATCACATTTCATCATTTCATACACACTGCATTCCTTTAAGGAAAGGGAATGTTATAAAAACTATTTGGTCAAAAATTATATGTTTTAGGGAAAATACCCCGTAGACATATAATGTGAAATTCCTGCAAATTCCAATCTGGGCATATTTCTTTTCTATTCACCTGCTTTAAACATCAAGACAGCCTAGTTTTCGATACCTTTAATGACCCAACATATGTAATACGTCCTCTGAAATGGTTTCTCATTGAACGCCTGTATTTTTTGGAATAAAAGGTTTCAGGCATTCATTTATGATCAAAGGAATACAACTGGAGAAACAATCAACCAATCATTCCACACAGTATTTCCTACATCTGACCCACCATCATATCATTCCCTTGCAAACATGATAATAAAAACATATACATATTTACAAACCTTGTATATTACTAATTATGTATAACTTCCTTGGGATTTGGAGAGTAATCTAAGAAATGCAAGCCAACATGCATCAATATAACAATTTGTAAATTCTTATATAACTTTACCCTAAAGAGAATTTTTCATATAAACATCCTTATGGTTCTCTAAAATATATCTTGTTTTTGTTATTCATTTTTTTTGAAAAAGAAATCAGCTGCTGAAAAGAAAGAAATCAGTAACCGTACATATTAATTAAGATGAAAAAATTCCATTCCGACAACCTATGGTTAAGAAATGAGAGAGAGAGCACTTTGATCAATTATCTAAGGAATTATAATGTTGAAAAAAAAAAAAGGCAAAAACTGAAATGGCAAGTGAGAGAAAATGTGGGTGGATTCCTGCTTAACTTGTGCTAAAATTCAAATGAAGTCCAATCATGAAAAAAATTGACTCATCAATTCAAATAGGGATCATTCAAAAAAAGACAAAAATTCCACCTACTGTTTGTATAAGGTTTGCAGCTAACTGCTTGGTCTGCTGTAAACCCACCATATTAGCATGCCTGAAAAAAAAAGCTTTTTTTAAGAATACTGCAGTAACAAATTAAATGAATACATATTGATTCATCATTCAATTAACATGATCAAAAGCAATGGAGGCTTTTACAGAGCATTCTTTCTAGAAAACTTGCATGGTCATTGTACTGTCTATGTTAACAAACACATCAAAAAACCATAGACATTCCCAAATTGTTACAATCCCTAGCAGTCAACTCACTGTATAAATATGTGCATGGGCTCAAAGGACTCCCTTCCTGTGGCTGGGTCTATGTAACCAGATCCTTTCCCCTGAAGCATCACTTTGCCTCCAGTTTCCAGCTGGATGTGTTGCAGGAAAGAGCACTAGGACAGAAATAACATGGTTTGAATGAAAATGAATATATAATATGCACTGTCTTAAATTAAGCAAACATATATATATGAACTTGTGGACATGTGATCAATACATGGAGAAGTGTTCAGGTTCCAACTTACCCCTGGACCAAGAAGTTTGTTTTTGACATCAAAAGTGGGTGGGGCATGCTCCAGACCAATGTACAACTTTTCTTGGACAAAGGATAACTGAAAAAAAAATTACTTCTTGTACATTCAAAGTACATCAAATCAGGAAGCCCATTGGTCATATCCACAAACAATTTAAACATCTGACTTCTAAAATTATGACAATTGTTTACTAAAAGAAAGAATCAAAAGAGCTTCTCACCCCTGGAGGCTGTGTGTTAAGTGACATGAGTGGAGGGGGTGGCTGACTAAGTAAAGGGGGCGGTACACTGGATAGCACTCCAGGCATTGGGGGAGCTGCCAAGGGGTTCTTTAAAGCTGCTTGAGCCATCTTCTGGGCCTTGTGCTTGTAACCATTGGCTATTATCTCCTTGATTCTATCTACTGCTTCTGAAATACAGGAAAGGATGAAAAGATTGTTAGTAAATGTATAATCAGACACTGACAACCTTGCTGACTCTAAAAGCTAAAATTATTTTCTGGAGCACGAGTTATATAACATTTTATCTAACCATTTTTTAAAATATCTCTGTTATGCACTTACTATCAACTGACTCTTGTGTAGCACCTTGAACACACAAATACAAAGGACGATCATTGGCACTGGAAAAAGCATAAACATCATGTAACAAACTGATGATTTCAGATCTTAATACTGAGGACGTTACAACATGAAACAAAGCTATGTCAAACAAAACATAAGCATTTTACTGGGATCAATTTACAAGCAAATAATTCAAGCATCTCAAACCAACTTACTAAAAACACTGTTTAACAATATTCAGATTACTTATCATTCTACATTCAAAAATATAAGAAAGAGCTCACTTGTTAGCATGTCTTGCCTTCTCCTCTGGGTTCATAAATCTCCCCCTGGTGGACACTGCAGCTCCACTCATCTTGGATATCTAGCAATAAAATAACACCATCAGTAATTTACTATAGACTTTTATCCAGACAAATAAAACCTTCCTCTTTACACATCTTTACATTAAACAACTGTCAAACATGTCTATCATTGAAGAATTTTATGATTACTTTTAAATTACTTTTGCAGCATGTGATGTTAAAAATGCATATTTTTCGATGCCCATCCAGGCTAGTATATCTCAAGAGTAAATTATGAAAATTCGAATCGAGTTCTGTGATTTTACCTCATCTTGTGTTGACCCTCTTGTGAGCATGTTCCGACATCCAATAGGAACATCATTTATTTCTACCTCAGCAACTATCAAGCTATTTGGCTGTGATCCAGTCTGCAAAACAGAACAACCCAAATTTGAATGGAGTGGATAAAAAGGAACAAAACACAATTGTGTCCATAACAAGTGCAAGATCCAAAATCAGACATCTAGATAAGAAAGCCAAAATAGATGTTCACATGAAAAGATACAAAATTGCTCCCTCATGTAAGTCATTTGAAAACCATTCTCAAAATACTTCTGAGATTTCTCTTACTTTTGGTTTTGTTGGTATACTAGCTGGCTGAGATAACTGTGATGGCTTTAGCTTTCCCTTGGCTATTAACATGGCATTCACTTTGGCTGCTGCCTCTGCAGCAGCTTCCAGGCTACTACGTTGAGCACTGGATGCAACAGCAGGATTATCCCACTTGCTGGCTCTGTTTCTACAAAAAAGAGAAAAAAGTCAGTAGATATTTTTTATCAGTGGTTCCAACTTTTCTATCCTTGTTTTTGTCATATAATTTAATACAGGGGCAACTGCACTACCTCCACACAAGGGCTTATCTCCTGGAGACCATTTAAAGATGAGAAATCATGGTTCACTTAAATGTTACATCAACTTTGACTTCAGCCCACTGCTATAAATCTACTGAAACCTGATGATTATACTTTGAATTTTTTCTTTCCACAAAACACGATTTAGTGAGAGGGAAAGTATAGCACGTACCTAAAGGGTTTCAGTCATTTTTATATCATATAAGTCAATATAATCACACTGATCCATTTCATTTGTTTTTCAAAAGGCTAAAATCAAGTCTTCAAATTTGCCCACACACCGTCCACAAACCGTATACCTCTTTAATTTTTAATGCTTATTAAATTATGTGCTGACTTTGATCAATCTCTCTGCCATTCCAAAGTACAAGTAACTGAATTGCCAATTGTATTGGAGTAGCAGAGACATTGCTCAAAGTCACCACATAAAACCGAAGACTATGTGATAAAAGGGAGAGAGAGAGAGAGAGAGAGGTTGCAAAAGTGCCGCTAGTTGTTCGAGACGAATAACCACTAATAATGTAACAGTGTAGGTCTATAATCTTGAGTTGTGGTAACTATCAACATATCACTTTCACAAAGCAGTGCTCACTTTTTCTACTTCTCTGATAAATTGATAATATGATAATAAATTAAACATAAATAACACGACCAGTTATAACTAGGCAAGAAAGATTAAATTTCTCTCTCTCCAACAAGTACAGTACATCCACATTCAAAAATGCTCGATTATTATTTGACGCTGTATGCTGACTATTGAAATTGAAGTGTTAATCTTACACGTGAGTAAGTGATTTTATCGCTAAGAAGGTCAAATATTTAGAATTTAATGAAAAAACAGACGCACCTTTCAACAGCTGCCATTTTTCTGTAAGTCTCTTGTGTCGGTCACGTGACGTATTACACGGACACATCTCCGCTAACGCAATGAGTTAGTGAGTGGGAGTAATTTTGTAAAACCCTCACTACTCCAACAAGAAACTATAAAAATTAAATTACTTAATTCGTAATGTTACTTAATAGGCAGATATAATTATTATTTAAAATAATTTATTTAAATTGGTTTGCTTTTATTTAGTAAGTATTTGTCAGCCTTTCACTTTGATAATTAGATTGTTACTTGTTATGGTCTATCTTGATTTTGAGAGTGAAAGAGGGGCAGTGGATGTTGCTGAACACCATGCATGTGTAATGCAATTTAACTCTTCTTAAATCAAAATTTGTTTGACATTGAAAGCTTTGGATATATCATAGGACCATCAATCCAAAAGATCTCAAATGGAAATATTTCAACATAGAAAAGGCAATAAAATTCCTGTGTAATAAATCCTTGGTATTTTATTGTGTACAGACCAAAACAATGAAATACATGAGATGAACAGTGTGACATTTATTACTTATATAAACTTTTACTAAATGAAGAAACAAAACACATGAAAAATGACAATGAGGTTGTACATTAGTCTTTAAATTAACAGTGCACATAACATAATAAAAAAAAATACTTTGACGCATGAGGACCTTAATTAAATTGATTTTTTACTTGTGACAAGGAATAAACATGAAATCACAAAATTGGTCCCACAAATTAAATAAAAATAAATACATCATAATGATAATGATTTTAATTTCAACAGTTTTCTCTGTAAGAGACACATTTCATCATATCCATATACACCTGAAACAAATTATTTGGTTCTTTTACATTTCTCACAATTCTGCTGCAACAAAAATAATTTGAGTGAGATACTGTTACAAACAATGCTTTGTTTTCCAAATAAAATAACGCTCTACATATTGCTTTGTTTTTTGATCAAGCAGTTGCTGACGCAAGGTTTAATGAGATAAGTTGTGTTCTAAAAGTAAGTTGTGTTCTAAAAGTTTTTGAAAGTAACAAGAATTTCAAAATGTTGAACATATTAAATATTTCATTTGGCAACTATATGATGCATCAAAGCTGTAGATATCTACTTGAATGCTTTTAAATATGATGCATACAATTGGCATGTATTTGCAGGCTAAAAAGCAAAATTATTTCTAATGTGACAATAAATTCTAATTCCATGAAATGGTTTGTCTTTTTGCTGGAACATGTCCAAATGTTATACACTTCCTTACACAAAGAAAATGATCTTGAACAATTCTTTAATTACTAAAAAACAAAACAAAACAAAACAAAAAACAGCCTTCCTTATGCTCTATATAAAATGATGATGAATTCATGAAGATATCTTATGATGCTTAAGATAATGTAAGAGATAGTATGGTTGCTCTTAATGTCTACCATTGTGAAATATATATATCTGACTGCAGCTTTCTGATGTAATTTTATAAATTGTCAGTACTGAGGCATTTACACCAATGGTGACACTCTACCTCAGATGAAATAGTATGAAAAGTATGAAAGTATGAAAACAAACCTCCCCTAATTTAAAGTAAGCAACCAGGATTTTTTCACTTTCATTATGAAGACTGTCAATTTCATTTTTTGCTATAAAATAGGTTCATAGTAATCTGTTGCATTGCAGCAAATAATTCTATCAAGACAAAAATATGTGAGTGATGTCAAAATCTATCTTATGTATGTAATTGACTTCAACACTGAAACCTGTTGGAACACCACCTTTCTTGTTACCTCTTCATTTAAGAGATCAATTAAATATTTTGAAACTTTTGTTGAATATTCTAAAGCTTGGCACAGATTTTTTATGTACTCCACGGGCACTGTCTTTTTCACTTCTTGCTTCACTTTTTGGCGATTTAGCTCGCCTGAAGCCAGGTCTTTGTAAGCTTCCTGTTGAGCCAGGTCCAAGAGCAATACTGCCAGAAGGTTTGTCCTCAGTAATAAATAAAGGTTGTAAAGGCATTTGTCTCTCTTTCTCCCTCTGAATTTCCTTAACAATTCCATGAAAGACGGTCTCTACACACTGATAATCCTCTGCTGCTGTGGTCTCATAGAACAAACATTCCTGCTCTGTGGCAAGTGCTGAGCCTTCTGCTTTACTGACTTGTCTGGAAATAACAATATATTACCTTGTAAAATAAGCATAAATAATTTTGAATGAAAAAAAAAAAATAACCTGAAATTATATAAAACATAGTAACATTTAGAATACATTCAACTCTTAAACTACATTACTCAAGGTTGCCTTATTTATATTTACACAGTGGCGGATTAAGGGGGGGGCGGGGGGGCTTTGATTTCTGAAAAAAATCACACCAATGATCCCCTCTTGAAATTAGAATTTTCACTAGCTGAATCATAGTTCTAAACTGTACCAAATGGTACTGTTCGCCGTCTAAAATACCAAAATTTTTCGGGGCCCTTCAGCTGCCCCAAACCCCATGCCAACGCGGACCCCCCCCCTTTAATTAATCCTGGATTCAGTCCTGTTACATGTACATATATTATACATGTGCTATATTAATATAATGTATTTGTACTAGTAGTGCATTTACCTATATCGTTCTAGGTCCATTTTGTTCCCTACTAATGCCAGTGGAATCTCTCTTGTTGTTTTATTCTGATAATTCAAAACTGAGCAAATGTAGTTCCTGGCTTCTTCATAGCTCTGCCTGCTAGTTATACTGTATACTACTATGATGCCATCTGCCCAACGCAAATATCTTTCAGGGTCTGAACCCTCCTGAAACAAACAATGATCATCTGAGAATTATTCATCTTCAGTTTCATTTCATGTTTCAAATCAATCCACATTTTTTAATGATCACTTTCAAAACCCTTTTGCAACCACTCTAACCAGATATTAATGTATTGTTGAAAAAAATTCCATTACCCATACGACTTTTCAATGCTTTTTTCATCATAATAAAAACCATCTGCTTTAGAAAACAACGAAAAATGAGGTGTTGTTTTACAGTTATTGGACACTGAAATCTGTTTTTCATTTGATGGTTGGTTGCTTTTATTGCTTTTGGAGTGAAAACGACAATTGGCAGGAATATAAGATTAGGCTTTTTATGAAGATTTTTTGTTTTTGTTTTTCAAAATTTCTAATTTAGAAAGTTTACAGGCCTTTTCCTTTAATAATTTAATTTAAATGAAAAAGAATTTCCTATTAAGAACTTTAGGGGGAGAGAACTTACCCTATCATAAGTATCCATTATTCTGACTATGATCTCTTGTGCATCTATACATTCATGCTTTGTATATGTATCTTCTAAAAGAGAAAAATTATAAAATTGTGAACATATTTTAACTTTTTTAATAGGAAAAATAAAATACACTTCATATTACATTCAAACTGAAACAAGTGTCCATCAGATATAATCACAAACTACTGCAACAACATGCTGAAAAGATTTGGTAAATGCGTACACGTAAGTCGCCCACACATAATTTTTTCATAAACAGTGTGTGGAGCTTATCAGCTATATTTACTCCAGTAATACTTGTGTGGCTTTACATCTCATATTAGTAAATGCGTCATTACTCAAATGCCCTGCAACTCTCTCAGAGACTCAGAACAGTAGCATCCCACAAATCTCCTACCAGATGGATTATCAAAGCAATAAAGCATCTATTTCAAATGACTTCTGGCAAATTATCAGACTGAGTATGATTTGGTTAATAAACAGACGTAAATGAACTTATTGGTCTCTCAATGGCCTCATAATGCCAATGGAATGTCAACAGCTCTTGTTTTTGTGCTGGGAAATCATCTGAATTCTGAGAACAATTTCCTAATTACAATGCAGGTCACAATGGTGCACAGTAACATATAATCCTTTTCAATATTTTTTCTTTTCATTGTCTGATGAAAAAACAGTAACAGATAAAATGCTTTTTAAAGTGAGCTTTACTACAAAAATAAAATCACTTTGACTAAATTTGCAACATCAATGGGTATCTACTCAAAGCCATTTTGATGTACTTGTATACTCATTGTTAGTTTTCATGATAATCTGTGAGATAATTTTTACAACTCAAAAAGAAAAAAAATCAAACATTACACACCATTCTTTCTAAAATATTTTCTGGCCCCGAGATGCTTTTCCAAAGCTTTGCCTTTTCTTCTTGTCAAAAAAGGTCTGAATTACAAATGCCTGATAATTCAAAACACATATTTGAAAGATGCTTGAAAGTATGATATTTGCATCTACTGGTTTTAGAAACAATTCTTTCCTTTTCTTAGGCCTGTCCTGTCATTTTAAAAAAACATTTATAATATTGAGAGATACAGGTAATTCATTAAACAATGACGCAAAATTGTAATATGAGAATTGCATGATTATAGTGTAAACAAGTAGTATACTGAACATGCCAAATGTTGATTTTAATTTCCCCCATACAGCTATATGCCAGTCATTCTTATAATCAATTTTTGTTGCAGGTGTTTACTGAGAGTAACATGGTCTGGTAAGCACATGGTGTAAACAATTTACGTCTTCTCTTCTCCTCTGCGCAATATTTTGTTACTGAACGGTACAGGAGTACTAGTTATCATATTTGCCATTACTTGATACAGCATTTCTAGTTTAATTCAGGGGAAATAGACCCATATATATATATATATATATATATATATATATATATATATATATATATATATATATATATATATATATATATAAGAAATGTGGAAGAAGGGTAATGGTCACGTCCAAAACATGATCTTTCCCTTTCTTCATTTTTAACAATTTTCAATGTAAGTTAGATATAAAGTGAGCGTAGAATCCCTATAAGGCATATAAACCACTTCCACTAGTTTCTTATACAACTAAAATTAAGTTGCCATGCAAGGTCATAAACCAAATTTATCCATCGTTCTGCTAAAAAATAGGTTTAAAACGGCACCTTCTTCAAATTTTTGGTCGTAAATTGACCTTTTTATCCATCACTTCACTTTATTTAAGTCCCATAAATGACACAGTTTTATGCCGGTGTAACATGAAAATCTGACTCCCATGAAAATGTGACTCCCCAGTCAGATTTTCATTATGAAAATGTGACTCCCCAGTCAGATTTTCATAATGAAAATCTGACTCCCCCCATGAAAATTTGACTCCCCCTCCACAAAACTTCATACATCTTATTTTATTTGAGTATATGACTGTGATCTTGTTGTATGTAAAATGGATGATACGTTGGCACATTTTTTGTAGTTTGCAGTGAAAATTCAAATGAAAAAATAAGAAAAATAAAAATGTGCACATAAAGAAAATCTGACTCCCCCGTGAAAATTTGACTCCCCCATCATAAAACTTCATAAATCTTATTTTATTTTGGGTATACGTCTGTGATCTTGTAGTATGTAAAATGGAGGATACATTGGCACATTTTTTGTAGTTTGAAGGTGAAAATTTTAATGAAAAATAAAGAAAATTAAAAATGTGCACAAAATGAAAATCTGACTCCCCCATGAAAATTTGACTCCCCCGCCACAAAACTTCATAAATCTTATTTTATTTTGAGTATATGACTGTGATCCTGTAGCATGTAAAATGGTTGATACATTGGCACATTTTTTGTAGTTTGCAGGTGAAAAATTATGTGAAAAAGTAAGAAAATTAAAAATGAGCAAATAATGAAAATCTGACTCCCCCATGAAAATATGACTGCCCCTCCACAAAACTTCATAAATCTTATTTTATTTTGAGTATGTGACTGTGATCTTGTAGTATGTGAAATGGAGGATACATTGGCGCTTTTTTTGTAATTTGCAGGTGAAAATTTTCATGAAAAAATAAGAAAATTAAAAATGTCCACTTAATCGCCTATTGTCTCCCCTATGAAAAAGTTATTTAATATTTGATGATCATTTCATCACCTTTTCTTTTAAGATACTTTATGAAAAATATATTGGAAATATTTAAAGGTTTGATGATAAAATAGTGAAAGCATGAAAAAGAAACCATGAAAATCTTTATTTTTACACCCATGAGATTTGGACTCCCATGGAGAAAAGGACCTATTTTATATTCAGTCACCATACCACTGTTTTCCACATAGTTTGCATAGAGATGGATATTTTGTCATTATTTGAAAGTTTGATGATGAAAATTTTGGTCAATATTTTAAAACAAGTATCCATCTTTATTCTTGTAGGTTTTGCACTCCCATGTCAAAACACTACATTTTTAACACAAGAAATTGGCCCCATCGCCTTTTTTTTAATTCTTCTTATATAGCATACCCAACAAAACACTTTCTTTTGTTTTCCCATTATTTTCCCCAAAGGTGGATGAAAGATGGGGGTTTATTAAGCAAAAAGGATAATAAGTATGCATTCTTGCGCCCATAGGACTTTGACGACCCATCTTACAAACCAAATGTTTCATATTTAATATTTTTTCCTTTAAGCTACGTCATATGAATAAGCTACCCACCAAGCATGTCACAGTCCTATCACATTTGAAAGTTTGGTGGTGATAACTTTTGTCAAAATTGAGAATTTTTTAGCAGCATTATTCACATGTTGGTGATATTTCCTTACTATTGTGTTCTTAAATTCCAATATGATTTTTTTTTAGTTAAGGGGCAAAAGTATTTTGATTTAGCCTAGTGTGCAAAGTAATCATTAAGTTTTCACTGCCACAAGGTAAAATATTGAAGAGAAGCAGAATTTTCTTGTCTCAGTGGATCCTTTTTACATTCATCTACATTTTGTTGATATTGTATGCACTTAATTGAAAAAATATTCTTTTCTGATATGACCCAAAACAATTTTTATTTTCATATAGCTTAGTGTGCAGAGTTATCATTATATATACAATGAAAAGTATGTGGAAAATAGTGATATAATGACTGAATAAAAAATAATTGTCCTTCTCATGGGTGCAAAATAAATATGATACTGAATTTCTCACTATTTTTAAATTTCAAACACTTATTGCAAAAAGTAAAAACATTTAAATGTGTGCTAAATATGAAATAAGTGCTTTTATCTAGGGGAGTCAAAATCCTACGGGTACAAGAATGCAAATTTATTATCCATTTTTCATTTATTTTCACGCAGTATTTTACCATAAAACTTTTTAATATTTCCAATAAATTTTTTCATAAAGTATCATAAAAGAAAAGTTGTCAGAATGATCATCAAACATCAAATAAATAGCTTTTTATAGGGGAGCCATTGGGTGTTAGAAAACAAATCCTTAATTTTTCTTTCTTTCATGTGTTTTATTACTTTTTTCTCTCAATTTTTTAACCATGTGCACATTTTCAATTTTCTTATTTTTTCATTAAAATTTTCACTGCAAACTACAAAAAATGTGCCAATGTATCAACCATTTTACATGCTACAGGATCACAGTCTTATACTCAAAATAAAATAAGATTTATGAAGTTTTGTGGCAGGGGAGTCAAATTTTCATGGGGAAGTCAGATTTTCATTATGTGCACATTTTTAATTTTCTCATTTTTCATGAAAATTTTCACCTGCAAATTACAAAAAAAGCACCAATGTATCCTCCATTTCACATACTACAAGATCACAGTCACATACTCAAAATAAAATAAGATTTATGAAGTTTTGTGGAGGGGGAGTCAAATTTTCATGGGGGAGTCAGATTTTCATTATGTGCTCATTTTTAATTTTCTTATTTGTTAATTAAAATTCTCACTGCAAACTACAAAAAATGTGCCAATGTATCAACCACTTTACATACTACAAGATCACAGTCATATACTAAATTAATTAGAGATATATGAATGTTTTTTTGTAGGGGAGTCAAATTTTCATAGGGGAACCACATTTTCATTATGTGCACATTTTTAATTTTTCTTTTTTTTTTTGAAAATTTTCACCTGAAAACTACAAAAAAGTGCCAATGTATCATCCATTATGCATACTACAAAATCATAGTCATTTACTCAAATAAAATGATATTAATGAATGTTTTTTGGGGGGGAGTCAAAATTTCATAGGGGGAGTCACATTTTCATTATGAAAATCTGACTGGGGAGTCACATTTTCATAATGAAAATCTGACTGGGGAGTCACATTTTAGGGGAGTCAGATTTTCATGGTACACCGGCATTGCATAATCATCACTCTCATTAAGATGTATCAAACTATAGCTGCCCACACAATTGCTACTTATTTAAATGAATTTCCTACAAATATTTATAGCACAGAAAGAAAGCAGAAAATATCCATTCAAATATCATTTTTCAGGAAATATGAAACAATGCCCTTTTGTATTTCTCTACATTACACTATTTGAAATGATATCGCGGCATTTGGTTGGGTTTTATCACAAAAATTTGACTTTAAATGCATCTTTAATAATAATTTCTCTGCTTTTTTTCAAGAATACAGAAGTACTGTTTGAAAAAGATGTCTTATAAAAAGTAAATTACAAAATCAAAATGTGATCATCAGATGAGGTACAGAGCCCGTTTTAAGAGTCAGGCCTACTTAACTACCAGACGTGGCACGGAAGGATCCAGAATTCACTGTAGATCGCACCACACTACCAGTTTTCAAGATATATATCAGAACGCGTTACAAAGTATCAGATGCAGCATGCAAACCAGGCAAGAAGGTGCTGCATCTGATACTTTGAAGCGCATACTGATATACATCTTGAAAACTGGTAGCATGATCCGATCTACAGTAAATTCTGGATCTTTCCATGCCGTGTCTGGTAGTTGGGTAGGCCTGAGAGAAATAACTGAATCAGAAACTGCTTCTGTAAAGCCTTTGGTCCAGTAAACCTGCCATCAGTGTATGTGATATCAAACAGGCTGTGGTTTATTTGGAAGCAGATGGGAAAGGGGAATGATTCCAGGCACACATCCAAACAACAAGCCAATTTACTGAGAAGTGAAAAAAAAAACTTGGCCAGTATGCCATCTCTTCAGGTATATCGAAAACGCCAACCAAAAAGTTGGCATGTTAGCATAAAGACACCGGAATACCAGGTGTGAAATTTAAAAAAAAAGAAAAAAATCAATGCATGGTGGGTTGAAGATAAACATACTTAAAAATGGATAACAAAATTCCAATACTTACCCATATAGGGATCATACTCCATTATATATCTCCGTGTCAGATACTTGACAGTCAAAGCTAAAGGAGAAAAAAAAAATCTGCATCAAAACCAAATGTTTGTTAGATCCAAGTATAGAAATGTATATAAAACATGATAACATTAAAATAAGAAATATATTTTTAATTCTGAAGCAAAATTTAAGCCGTAAATAATTATTGTTTTAAATTGCAGCCTTCTGATAAAACACACCAATAACATCTGACAAATGCCAACTTTCAAGACACTTAACACAGAGTGAATCTATGACAATAAGTTTTGTTGAATATGTATACATTAGACAGGTAGAGGTAAAGTTCAGACATCCAAGGAAGACAGAGAGAGAGAGAGAGAGAGAGAGAGAGAGAGAGAGAGAAACATTTTTTTCTATTCCATACATTTTATTGATAAGAGAGAGAGAGAACATGCCTTTCTAAAAAAAAATTACATGTGCAGTACAACATCCTTAAAATGGTTGGTTTCTGTCAGAGTTATGCATGTAATGGTGTTGAAGTAGTAAATAAGCCAGTTACTTTTTCATTAACCTGCAAAGCCTTCAAAATACCATGAAATGAACCAAAACGAGAAGCGTGTTTTATGGTACTGACCTTGTCACCCCAATCAACCAATCAAAGAGATGCATATCCTGAGTTATCATGATAAATCCCCTTGAAAAATATAGCACTGGGAATGATCACTTTACACAGGTTCTTATTTGAAAGGTAATTCCATTATACATGGAATTTCTTAAGTTTTTTGTCTTAACTGTTAATATAAGTATACCTGGATTTAATTAGAAGAAAAAAATGAGTCTATCAGATTTGACTGACTGAAATTAGTTTTTTTTTTTTTACTTTATAACCTTTGCTACTGGATTTTACTTCATCCATCAAAAACAGCCTCATTCAACCATGATACCATTTTATGGTAAGTGGGAAAGTATTTTTTAATTGGACAGGGAAAGGTAATATTTGTTTATCAACTGTCACATTAAGAAATTCAATATTCAAACAGTTTGCATACATAGTTATTTTAGCTTGATCGTGTTACCATGTGCACTGTAGATGTAATTTAATATTCTTTTATTTACGCACAGAACTATCCTAATCCTTTTTTTCTTAAAAAAAATTAAGGCACTGAAAACAAAGCCCAACATTACGAGCAAGCAATCCTTGCTTCTGAAAAAGAAACTACTTTCTCCCAGCATTGCTTAATCAAATTAAAGATAATCACAACTGAAATTCCAAACAGATGGCACTGCCGATTTTGTGGTAATAATACAAGAAATGTACACCCATGTCTCAAACACTCTGAATGCCAAGTAAAGATGTTCCCTGATTGTTATGATGTAATAGAGTAGGCATTGCTAAGGTTACATGCTGGCTTAAAGCAAATGCTAAAGAACTGAATATCCAGTTCAGAGGTTGTGCAAAAGGCAGTAAAAACAATTTACATGCCTTTCATCTTTCATGTTTTTTCCTTGAACATTACTGGTTATGACATTTTTCTTACCTTTCACATATTTTACCTAGCAGGTAGCTGTGGCATGCCTGTAATTGCCGCCCAGAAATAAGTAGTCTGACACTCAATGAATTTTGTTATATTAATTTGTTTTTATTTGGTAGGGCACAAGTTTGTTTGGATTACAATATGGGATTGTAAGTTTGAGACATACTTGTTCAAAGTTCAAAAGAACCAAATGAGAAGTTTCAAGTCAGTTACGTTTTCCAAACAATGACAATATTATTTGCCCATGATAAAAATGACAACAACTATAATGCATAAAAATTTATGAAATATATCTTCTCCCAATTTATCTCACACAATATGATAAAAACCATGTTTCTAAGCAGTCCTTCATGGTTAAAAGAGAACTATAGAGGCACTGAATAAATCTAATGTCTATTTCTTTAACTGAGAAGTCGTCTTTCATCTATACCTGAAGGTAAAAGTTTGACTTGTTTCTAAAACAAATCTTAGTGTAAAGTGTAAGCCGTGCATAATGGTTTTCCTACAACACTTGATGTTGTATTATGCTACAATCTGGTAGCACATTTCCCAGAAATTGCTTTTGGCAGGTTTAACAGAATTTGTGTAAAAAAATGTTCAAACTATGAAAAATGTTTGGATTGAGCATAATTACGGAGGATATGTCAGTCTTCTTAGATTTAAAGTGTATGCAAAACCAGTTGACCTTATCGGTGCAAGTTTTAAGGTGGCAAGATAACATGCCTCAGAGAAAGTGACATTTCCAAGGTACTTCACTTCTTCTTTCTTTCCCAGATGTGCCGCCTGGCTGAATTGCTATTTTTAAAAAGAGCCAGATATGCCTTCCATTCTAATCATGTTGAGTCTCGAATTTGATTAAATGAGGGTAAGAGATATACCATTAAATTCAATGGTCAAAGCCTGGGAGAAAATTTACTACAGATATGTTCACTCAGGCTCCACTTGTTCAGAAAGTGCTGGTTGCAAGGTGGCAAAACAGGCAGGTTTAAAACCCTCACATGGCGCCCTTTTTAAATTGGCCTGTATCTATCCCCCTTTCCCTCATTTACACCCTGCTCTCTTCATCATCAAACAGGTACAAAGCTTGAAGATACATGCAGATTCCAACAGTACCAAAAACTTGAAGAAATCTAACAGCTAAGAAGTAATAATTCTTTGTTTTAGTTTGACAATGTGCTGACATTAGGAGTATTCCCTGACTGAGGTCCATGAAACTAAGTGTTTTTATTTCCCTCTTAGTTCAAATTGGATAAAACAAAATAATTAAGATATTCGTATGTCCCTTTGCCTTCTCTGATATTTGACGTTCTTGACATCACAAACAAAACTGAAACTAAGGGACCATTCCCACAGATATTTGGATCGATCTTCCTCCCTGGGGAGTCTCACTAAATTGCTATCAACTTAACTGGCTTAAATGTCTGTCACACCTAGTAAAGCTGTTAGGGGGTAATTATCTTTAACCCGTAGCTGATTCGGTAGGCATGACAGACATTTAAGACAGTTAAGTTGATAGCAATTTAGTGAGACTCCCCAGGGAGATAGACCAATACATTACAGATGGATGGATCTACAGTAGGCGTGGGAACCCAGTCTAATAGCATACAGCTCTATGCAGCCACCCTGGGTTGATTGCTTTGCATCAATTTTATTCTCTTTTCAACAAACATCTGATCCTGGGTTTCAGCAGGCAGTACCTTATATACATTGTAGAATATGTCATTACAATCTACTAATTATTATTATAATAGCCTGCAAAACATAGAGAAGAAAATTAAATTCATACCAACAGGTGTGTAGGAAATGGTATTGGATGCTGTACATGGCAAAACAACATAAACCAGAAATTACTTGGGTGCTTTTACAGTATTTACTCCTTTATCTGAACAGATGCCTGTCATCTTTCACACTGTACCTACTGTATCTAATTTCCACCAATCAGCTTATTTTCATTGCTTGCATAAAAAAAGATTACCGGAAATATAGTTCAAAGTAAAAAAGTGTTTTCACCAATAACAAATACTCATTTCCTTGATCCTTCATATTGCTTTGGACTCCCATTTCAGGAAAAATGTTACAATAAAGGGACAAAAAGCATATTTCAAATTGAGTATAGAATATCTAATTGTTTAAGATTTTTTAATGGTTTTCTTATTACAGACAGTAAAATAAAACATCTTCTAAGGGTCTGTGGTATACCATGTTTCAATGCATATACTGTAGTTACCAATATTTTTAAAACTGTGTATGTGTACATATTCATCAACACTGGAAAGTGCTATCCTGTGGATAACACTATCTGAAATTGTTATCCTCTGGGCAATTATCCTGTGGGTTAAGAAATGTTTTCTACACAGTAGGTACTTATTTTTTCTAATATTGCTATCCAATGGCTACCATTTTCAGGATAATTGTCCAGAAGATAACAGTTTTATCTAATGGATATCTAATGGATAGCGTTATCCATAGGATAACAGTATCCAGTGTTGATGAAACTGGGCCTTAGTGCACAGAGAGTAGTAGCAGGTACAACAGATAGGTGCACCTTGCTACATGTACCACAGAATGAAAAGTGACATGTTTCAGGACATTTTAGATATCTTGTGGTGCAAAGTTCACAAAAAGTGCAGTAACAAAGTGCATATACTGTTAGTCTGCAGGTGATAGTTTGTAAGCTTACTGCCAACAACATATGTCAATCAAGTTAATGCATTGGCTTACTTATTAGGCAGCCCACACAATATCCTAAGGTGTGCCATTATTTAGCATGATCTGTAGCTAAAGATTAATTAATTCTGTCCACAAGTTGCCATCAATCCCCACTGAACCAAACCACAGATAAATCTCCTCGCTCCCTTTTACCGGCCATAATCAGACTTCTGGGATTCTACCCTTTTCAACTAAAGATGATATACTGAATTAAATCTAACTTCATCAATATTCATTTATTATTTATGACTCTGGATTCCAGGAACCTGGAGATTGTTCGATTTTTCTGATACCCAAATATGGCTGCAGTATTTTGCAGTACTTTACTAGGTCCACATTGGTCACTCACTGAGCTGGTTTACAATAAATGGATCATACAAATTCCTCCACTCAATATACTTGTAATCATACACATTATGCATTAATTCTCATTCAATATGGTTGTAATATTGATTAAAAGCCACACAAAATATGACATCAGGAAACCACCAAATCAAACCGACAAAACGCAAGTGGTTGCAACCCATTCCTAACAACCAACATGTTGTCTACATTCTCTTCAAAGGAAATCCAAAATAGAGTATTTCCAGCCTTCAAGCCACATGTTTCCCTTTCTCTCCTTCTTCATACCATATCTTTTTACCTCAGATACCTCACAATATACTTGTATTATATTAAAATGAACAGCTTTCTCCTGAAGAACAGAGAAGCTACACCCTTTGGTTTACATCTGCAACTACTTCTAAATGTTTATTTTTCATTAGCTTACATTTCGTGTCCAAGACATAGTTAAAATCAGCACTGATCTACACAAACATTTTTTTTTTGCATGAAAGTTGTTCCTTTGGATCATAGTTCATATCTCTTTCACCTTGGTGTTCCTCTTAGGGCCTAAAGGAAAGGAACTCTCACCACACCACAAGGGTCAAGGTGTCTGCCCACATGTATATATACATCAGATCCCAGATAGACTATCCCACTGAATGTGTATTCTGTCTCTATCAAGTAGGAGAAAATGTATTAACAGGAAATCAGAAATACATTAGGTTATAAACAGCATATCATTTTGGCTTTAGCTAATCTAATTCCAAGAGTCTCTCCAGCCCCCTGTCTATGTCTGGAAAAATCCTGCTCAAATCAAATTAGTAATGCATAGTTTACCTTTACAGGCAAACTGAGAGATTTTCTTGGGTCAACAGAGTAGCCATATTCACAGTAGCTTTTTTTTTCAAACCATTTATTTTCTGAAAAGGGAAAATTGAAAAACATTTTTTGCATCTGCAGTTCTGAGTTCAAGAGAAGAGGGAGTTGGGAAGTGCACTTACTGAATAAATAGTATGAGTTAACCCCTATTAGACTTACAAAGATCAAACACTTTAATATTCCTAAAATAATATTCTTGCTTTAAAAGTAAACTAATTAAAGAAACCACAGAGCTCAATCTTTACCACAGACCATTTCACCAGGTGCTCTTTTCTGGGATAATTTGATCCCAAGTGCTGTGTGAGAACATGAAAAACCTAACAGACTGTGAAAATCAAAGAGGTGTAAAGCAACATGATTTCAGTGCCTTAAAAAAATGTGCAGCAGCAGTCAACTCATGTTACTACCAACTCCTACTCGACTTTGACATGTTTCAGCTTTCCCTGAATCAGGCACAGCAAGAATAGAGTGTGAGTTGGAGGACAACTTGACAGCACTGACAGACAGCTGGCAGCTTGTTCACTCTTAATTATCCATTATAGAAATCCCCTCTGATAACAAGTTATGTCTGGCAGCCTCATATATTTGAGTTTACTAAATCAAATAGCATCAACACTGGAAAACATCCTAATAGATTTCTAGCGTTTGGATGCAGAAACTGCTAATGTTAGTGAACATGATAAATGCATTGGCCAAAGTCATACATCAATCAACAGGAAATTCACAAACAAATGATTCTACAAGCAGCAATAACTTAGTGAGAGAGGCAGCTATTTTTTGCAAAAAGTCTGCTCTGGTGATCATTTGTTGTGAATTATACTGTCTGTGCTCCAGATATGAATGTTTGTACTGTCCTAGAACAAAGAAAATGGATTAATGAATTTCAGCTTACCTGACTTTCCTACCCCAAGTACTCCTAGTAATGCAATGTTGAACTCTGGCAGCGAAACAGAAGATCCATTCCGCTGTGGTTTCCTAGAAGTCATAGTTGCTGTATTGCTTGCATTTGCTGTCGGCATGAATGTTGTCTTGTAACAGTGACAAATTACAGAACAATATTCTTCTTTTCCCTGAATCAAAAGCCGCAGATTTTCCAGACACCTCTTCACAGGGTCTTCACAGTCACTCTGTAACAATAAAAGCAGTTAAATTTGAGCTAGGCAAATGAAATGTATGCCATTTGGTGTCAATGTTTCCAAAGGCAATGGTCATCAAGTCCCTTGAAACCCAATTTTTTTCCTTGCATCAAGAACAGTGTTTTGTAGTATCCACTAGTGACCATCATCAACAATGTCCAGTTGAGTTATTCCTTGGGCAACCCAAAAAGTTGGGACTACTTCAATTTTGTTGCCTATTCCAGCAACTTTGTATTGCATAAGCTACTCCAGGTAGAGAGCAGTGACCTCTGTCTAAACAGTCAAGTAAACAAGCTAAAATAACAACAGCATACAGTCAGTTATCCTATCGTCTGGTTAGAACTTACTGGAAACTTATATCAAATCTTGAAATAAACTCAATATATATGTACCTTCAAGAACTATTACATGAATCAACACCAGTTCCAAATTTGGACACAAAATGTGTTATTTGTGCTTTTTATAGGAAAAATAGCACCTCTATTTGAAAACTTTAAAATAAATATACATCACACATCACATTTCAGTTTTACCAAAAGCTTTGCAATCTTGTTACTAACTGTTACATTAAGTAGAGAATGAAGAACCACGAATCTACATAACAATGAAAAACAGCAGAAAAAAAGCCCAAACTGTAGGAGCTACAGTACCAACCTTTTCAAGCCAATGTCCTTTCTCCAGTAAAATGCATTTGTTTCTACCAATAGTTCTGAAGGCTAATAGTAGTACAACTGGTTGACTCTGGTTCACAACTAGGCCTCCTGTGAAGAGTTATGACTTTCGAAGAGAAATAAATTACTCCACAATTACTTCACTTGAGCACTTTCAAATTAAGACCACATTTCCTACTTCTAGTTTTGCCTCACTTGTGCAGGAAAAAAATGGACCACATCAGACCCTTACCATAGGTTTACAGGAATTTTGGCGTAATGTCTTTAATTCGTCAGCCTCCAGCTAAAACTCAACCTTCCCACTGTTCCCTTTACATGTGCTTTTATATTTTACAACAGCACTGGTCCTCAATCAGATCCTGCCACTTTTGAGATTAATGCAAAACATAGTGTTCTTGGTGCAGTTGTTCTCAGTGCTACATACCAGTACAGCAGATTTTTACACCTATTTCCAGCTATCTGTACAATACATCAAACTGCATCTGATAATCCCATTCATTCAGCACTCATCTTCTTAATGACCAAAATGAACTTAGCTAAAGCTAAATCCATCTAAGCTCTCAGGTGCTATTTGCCCAGAATTTATGTCTTGCCTGCCAAGCGACCAATCAGCAACTGGTAGTGTGGGCAGTCCAAGCTCCAAATTGTTCAACAAGTCTATCCATTGACTGAATGGGTGAACAGTAGGTAGAACCAGGAGTAACGGTATTATATATTTAAATCAATTAACGCAATGTTATATGTCTGTTCAGTAGTACACTTATGCTACCATGATACCCAGAAGGATTTGAATAAATAAAATTGCTTTTTTCTTCTTATATCTAATATACATTTTTGATGGGCTAAATTTGATTTTGAATTACATAAAATAACGATATTTAATTTAGTTGAAATTAACAGATTTTACACACACACATTTAAAAAAATTGACTAATAATGAAAACAGTTTTAGGTTTAGTGTACTTTCAATGATATGAATACCTGTCATCTGAGAGCCCATGTGAAGCAAAGGTGAGGCATAAAGGCAGACCACTTAACTGTGCTCTTTTTTTGTCTTCCACATGACAGGTGCTGACAGCATTGCCTACATTCTGGGCAAGCCTTGTCCACCTTTCTTTGCAATTGGCCAGAAACATTTCTGGGAACTTAACTTATCCCTTAATGATAATGATGGCAACTGATGTATCTATATATTTAGCGGAAAAGATAAAATTAATGACAAGTACTGAACTGGCTAACATAAACCACCATTTCACATTTGAGTTACGTAAGAGTGCAATTTTCAAACACTCACAAAATTGAAAAGTTTCATATCAACAGACTGCACTTAATGTAAGAGTTATGAAGCATGCTTTTTGGTTTATTTTCCACCTAAAAGCTAAAATGACATGATGGAATAAAGTGCTGCCTTAGGGTTTTTGGGAGGCTTACTTCATCTTAAACTTATTTAGTTTATATGTATTGCAAACTGTGAACAGAAAGAATATTCTTCTAATGAAGTTTGACACCTGTGCCAGATCTTCTGAAATCACATTAAAAATGGGCATGCAGAGAAGCACAATAACCTCCATTTCCAGAAAATTTGTAAATTAAATCCTATAGCTTTTGTTGATTTGCACCACCTGATTGAGTAACTCTCCTCCGCCAAAATAAACACACTTACCAAGTGAGTGGATGGTAAAAATTTCTGTAGACATGGTAGGGAAACATACATTGGTTTTTACTTCATTGAACAATTTATTCCTTCTAAATGTATTAAGCGTGACCATAATAGTTCATTCTGCTGGTGTTTGATGGCAGACTGATTTGGTTTTTACAGCTGTGGTCTACCTGCTGCAAACATTGTGGTTTTATTTTAATGCTTATGTCATGTTAAATAGGGCTGTAAGGGCAGTGGTATATTTTCAGGGAGGTAAGAGTCTTAAATTGTCAATATTAAGCTGTGTTCTGAATTAACATTGAGAGACAGAGACAGACAGATAAACAGAGAGAGAAAGAGAGAGAGAGAAAGAGAAAGAGATTCCTTCCTTCTATTCCATAGATTTTCTTTTTTCTTGATAAGTCACCATAATGAAAAGCTACTCCCTGTAATGCAGTGAATTTCTTTGGTGAAAACTATAGTCACACCTGTTGTTGTTTCTAAATGCTCGATACTGGCTTCTACAAATGTTCAAGGAAAAAAAAAACAAACTCAGCAAATAACCTTGCAGAAAAAAATGTCAAAACTCTTAAATTAGAACCAGAAAACACCTGTATGGCCAGATTAGAACTCTGATTATCTATTTATTCATTTCGATGAATTTTGGTGAAATGGAGGGATATTTTGTAACTTAAATTCACAAAAGCAAATACTTAACAATTCCTGCCATTGATTGTCAAAATTCAAAATTGCTGAAATTCTTTGCCTTTTATCTACTTTTTACTCTCTCGAGTTATCAATGAAAGTCCAACTTAAGTCCAACTGTGAGCTATGATAAGGAAATAAGTACTTGTACTCTCATTCCCTGACAAATACACAAAACATGTATTTCTCCGTTTCAAGAAGATCACCTGACTGAAAGTATTTCTGTAACAATTTCCGGTATTTGATGTGTGTGCTCAGCTACTGCAATTTTGTTTAAAGATTAAAATCAGTTGTGCACCTCCATGGTAACCAACTCTGATACAATCAACTTTCATTAACTAGAGGATCAGAGAGGCGATACCGCCTCCAAATATTGTACCACCAGCTGGAGCAAACGCATTCGTATAGACCCCCACATACACAAAATAAGGGACACAGCCACCAGTTTTGTGCTTGACAAGCTGTAAAAATGCAATCAACAAGAATTTTTAAACTATTGCGAAAAATATATATGGTACAATCAAATTTAAGTTCTTCGTAAGGTAGGTCAAGGGTCAATTTCAAGGTCACAGTAAATTGCCAGTATATGACTTCCTATTCAAGTTCAAGAGTAACTATGGACCTATCTCTGTCAAGTTTGAAGTTAAAAGAGAAAGAAATTAGCAGAGTTCAGTTCATGATAAAAAGTAGTTCAAAGGTCAATTTCAAGGTCACACTTAGATTGCCAGTATAGGACTTCCTATTCAACTTCAATAGTAACTATGGACCTATCTCAGCCAGTTTTGGAGATAAAAGGGAAGCAAAATTCGCAAAATTCAGTTCATGGTGAAAAGTAGGTCAAAGGTCAATTTCAAGGTCACATTTAGATTGCCAGTATATGACTTTCTATTCAAGTTCAATAGTAACTACGGACCTATCTCAGCCAGTTTTGGAGATAAAAGGAAAACAAAATTTGCAAAATTCAGTTCATGGTGTAAAGTAGGTCAAAGGTCAATTTTAATGTCACATTTATAATGCCAGTATATGACTTCCTATTCAAGTTCAATAGTAACTACGGACCTATCTCAGCCAGTTTTGGAGATAAAAGGGAAGAAAAGTTTGCAAAGTTCAGTTCATGGTGAAAAGTAGGTCAAAGGTCAATTTCAAGGTCACATTTAGATTGCCAGTATATGACTTCCTATTCAAGTTCAATAGTAACTATGGACCTATCTCTGCCAGTTTTGGAGATAAAAGGGAAGCAAAATTTGCAAAGTTCAGTTTATGGTGAAAAGTAGGTCAAAGGTCAATTTTAAGGTCACATTTAGATTGCCAGTATATGACTTCCTATTCAAGTTCAATAGTAACTACAGACCTATCTCAGCCAGTTTTGGAGATAAAAGGAAAGCAAAATTTGCAAAATTCAGTTCATGGTGTAAAGTAGGTCAAAGGTCAATTTTAAGGTCACATTTAGATTGCCAGTATATGACTTCCTTTTCAAGTTCAATAGTAACTATGGACCTATCTCAGCCAGTTTTGGAGATAAAAGGGAAGAAAAGTTTGCAAAGTTCAGTTCATGGTGAAAAGTAGGTCAAAGGTCAATTTTAAGGTCACACTTAGATTGCCAGTATATGACTTCCTATTCAAGTTCAATAGTAACTATGGACCTATCTCTGCCAGTTTTGGAGATAAAAGGGAAGCAAAATTTGCAAAGTTCAGTTTATGGTGAAAAGTAGGTCAAAGGTCAATTTTAAGGTCACACTTAGATTGCCAGTATATGACTTCCTATTCAAGTTCAATAGTAACTACGGACCTATCTCAGCCAGTTTTGGAGATAAAAGGAAAGCAAAATTTGCAAAATTCAGTTCATGGTGTAAAGTAGGTCAAAGGTCAATTTTAAGGTCACATTTAGATTGCCAGTATATGACTTCCTATTCAAGTTCAATAGTAACTATGGACCTATCTCTGCCAGTTTTGGAGATAAAAGGGAAGCAAAATTTGCAAAGTTCAGTTTATGGTGAAAAGTAGGTCAAAGGTCAATTTTAAGGTCACATTTAGATTGCCAGTATATGACTTCCTATTCAAGTTCAATAGTAACTACGGACCTATCTCAGCCAGTTTTGGAGATAAAAGGAAAGCAAAATTTGCAAAATTCAGTTCATGGTGTAAAGTAGGTCAAAGGTCAATTTTAAGGTCACATTTAGATTGCCAGTATATGACTTCCTATTCAAGTTCAATAGTAACTATGGACCTATCTCTGCCAGTTTTGGAGATAAAAGGGAAGAAAAATTTGCAAAGTTCAGTTCATGGTGAAAAGTAGGTCAAAGGTCAATTTCAAGGTCATAGTAAGATTGCCAGTATATGACTTCCTATTCAACTTCAATAGTAACTATGGACCTATCTCTGCCAGTTTTGGAGATATAAGGGACTAGATGTTATAATTTTGGAGTTACCATAATGTGCCTTAAATTTCGTACAGAAAAAATTAATTAAAATAAAGAAAATGTCATTTTGGTCAAAATTCTTGAAATAGGAGGTGCTCTGAAGTTTCAGAAGTTCAAATTTGATGAAATAATGTCATTTTTGAACACAAGTTGTCTGCTTTGCCAAGCCTTATGTTTTATTTTTCCAGAGTTCAAAATTTATTATCCATTACCGTACTGCACATTTTGCTTTTACCACCAATATGTACTTTTTGATACTGCGTAACTCGAAAACCGTATGGAATACAAAAAAACCGAGACCATCTCCAGTGTTGGGCTTTACATGCTCTACAAAATGCAAAAAAGAATTAGTCTCTAGCATTAACGGTTCCCGAATTAGAGACAGTTTTCAGTTTCGGTATCTTATGGCCGCTACTCCCGTGAAAATGCACCGATTGACCCCAAATTCATGGAGATGAAAGATGACCTGAAGGGTAACACTTTCCAATAATATTATTGGTTAAGTCTGTGTGGTGTCTGAATAACAGGGCAAAAAAAATTTTTTTCGTAAAAAATTTCATTTTTTTGAAAATTTTGGCCCATTTGACCTTGAAGTAGAGGTCAAAGGTCAAATCCAAGGGTATATTTGAAATCTACACATATGACTTTTAGAAAGCCGTCTATAGAAATTTTTCCCATAACTCCTTCCGTAGGGTAGATAATTAGCATTTAATTTTGCCATTTTTAGACAAGGGTGCATTGCAATGAGTGCCACACCCAGACCCCAATACCGACAAAGCCCAAATTTTACGTGGAACGAGTTGAGATTATAGGTGACATAAATCCATGAGATGGGTACGGGGGCCCTTACCGTCTAGGAGGAGAAGCGGTAACGGTAGCCGTCCGGCGGAGCCGGCGGAGCCAACGGAGCCGGCGGAACGATCCGGACGGGACCGAAACCATGTGTACCGCCAGCGCTAACGCTGGTGGTACAAATTAAGATCATAAGTTAGTTTCATTTTACCTTCCTACTATCAATACTGAATTCTAACACATCAGTCTCATGAAAAAGCATAGATATCTGCATCTGTTTAGTAACAATAAAAGCTTAGTGTTACATCATGTTGTCACAACACATACTTTATCATTTCAAATATTACCTTTGCCTCAATCAAGGTGGACCTTCAACCAAAACATAATTAGCAGCACATCCTATCAAATCTGCCTCCAGGTAGGGTAAACCCTTATATCACAGTTGCATAATCTGAAGTGGTTACTTCCTGGGGTTAAGCTGTTTACTACCCAGACTGACTCCATCAGATCTAAACAGTTTATAGATAGCTGATCACTAGGAGTAATCATCAACCTTTGATGGACTAGGCAAAAATAGCCAGGTAACACAAATCATCAAAATCATGCCCTAAACTAAGCCATCTATAATACATTCAATTTGAAAAGAAATCTGAAAAAAAAACCTACATTTACATAATGTAACATATTAAGTTGGTGGTTTTCTGAGGAACTTATATTTGGAAAACAATTACACATTATCTTCAGGAATAATGTTATTCACTCATACTTTCAAAGTAAATTTCATTCTTAGATTAAGATTCATTAGATATACTTTTTACAAACTTGATGCGTAAAGATTTAATCCAAATATTGACTGTTATAGCCACTACTATTTCTTTTTCAGCCAGATACAAAAACAGATAGATCAAATTTCACAATGATTTCTGTTATACATTAAAGATACCTTTTCCCCATAAAATGACAAATGTCAGTCATACAATGAGTTTTGTTTGACTAATATAACCTACCTTGCACAGACATGTTATACACATGCATAAATGTTCTACATGCAATAAAATGGTTCATACAGCAACATAAGTGGTGGATTTTTTGCAATAAGCTAGGAGGTTGCAATAAAATATGCTTATGTGAATTATCAGGCAATGTGGGAGTAAACTTGCATGAAATAATATAAAAAAATATGTTGCAAACACATTTATTTCCTGGTCTAGTTGCTGCCACTTATGTTGAGTAAGAGATGTTTGTCAATCCTTTGTTATCGTTTTGTATCTGGGTAACAAGACATTTGCTGTTATATAGATTTAAAAGTGATAAGGTAAAACTGAATTTTCATGTTATATTTTTCCTGAAAAATAAAAACAAATCATCTGACCTGTTAAAATGAGAAAAAGTCACTTAAACATTGCACAAAACAACCTGTTCCATCTAGTCAAGCAATAATACCTTGGGTTATATTCTAAGCTACAAAACTTTAAGACAGATCCAGTTTACCATTTGCTTATAAATGTAATTTTTACCTGCTATATTCTTGGGCTTTTCAATGAGCCTACATTTTTTTGTGGCTTTGCTTCCATTCTGACGTTCAAGTTTGTCAACCAGCTCTGCACATGTTCTCCTCATCAAGTGGACTGTGCCAGCTTGTGCTCTGTCAACAATCATAAGAACAAAATCAAATTTGTTGACATGAACTCACGCATAGGTCGAACAATACTTCAAAGTTCATTCTTTCTGAATCTCAGAGCTTCCTTTACCTTTCTTCAGTTCTCTAAACAATAGTGCATAATCAGCTGTGCTTTATCAACAGAGGCAGGATGGGTAAGAATTCTAGGAGAGTTTGGTAAACAAAAACCTGGTACCCACACTGCAGTTTAATGTTTATGCATCTGATAAAATCCCCGTAACTCCAGCTCAACTTCCACAGAATTAAGTATTTAGCAACAGCTCTTACAACTAACCTGTATCTTTTGTAGTCTTTAAAGGATGCCAAGTGCACAATTTATTCTGCCCAGGCAACATCATATATGCTAAACATACCTTTCAATTGTATCGCAATTTACAGGTCGCACCTTCTTTCACAAGTCACCTGGATATGCTAGGTGGTCCCATTGTCAGGGTGTCAAACACGTGCATTTGGCATTCATGAAACATAATGTCTTCATGCTTGAAAAAAAAATATGATGCATGTTATATTTGCAGTGAAAACAAAAATCCATAACCTAAACTTAACAAATTTTTCACTACAATATATTATAACATGTATGATGCTAAATCTTGTTAAACTACATTTTCATTTAAATTAAACATTAAATAATGATCAAAATAATTATTGCTACAAATAACGCCTTACTCGATCAGGTGGGTCAGATGGCCACAGACTTATTCAATGAGACATGCTCAGCAAACAAACTAAGCTTTTGCCTCTTGTAATGGAGCCAATTTACTGATTTACTTAATATTTTGCTTGATAATAAATGTGAATTTAAAACTGTACTGGGCAAAGTCAACAGGCATTATCGTGTAGGGATCATGAGTGCCATTTGAGCTAATGACAATATTTTCTTACCAGGCAGTTTTAACTGGCATAGGAAATACCATAGTGCAGTAGATGAAACCGAACCTTTCAAAGGCACCAATTAAATTTGGGAGTAGTTTGCACTGGATTCATACATTATGCTAAACAGCAGTTTTTATGTGAGAATAACAAAAAATTAACAGAACTTGTCACATAAACAAAAATATGAAAATTTTATCCTTCATATATCGACAACAGCATGTCTATATTGCAGCTTACTTAAAAGTTTGTGCATTGAATAATTGAACACAAAATCAGCTTAACACAAAAATTGGAATTTGAAATCAAATTCATTATAGCATACCTTTTAATTGGGTTAATAAATTAATAAAAGAAAAAGAAAGAAAGAAAGTGAAATTTTCTTTGCTAGAACAGGAAAATATCAAAATTTGTTTGGCCTCAAAAATACACTTTTATTGTAATAATGACACTTTGGTATCTTAAAAGATACAAAAAAAATCAAAACATTCTGAAATGAATTCAAGGTTTTATTTTTTGCAAATCTAAAAATACATAATGAGCATGAGCACATCTGTGTACATTTCTTTAACACAATTTTACACAACTTGAATAAAATCCACATGCCAAAAAATAACAAAAATTAATCACTTGGTCAGTCAAAAGTAAAAAAAATGGCTTTAAATTTCTGATTGTTAACTTATTCTACTTTCCAGTATATCCCTCACCAGTTTGTGATAAAACAAGAAATTAAACAAAAGGAAATAACGAAACAAAACAACTTTATTTACAAATGATATACTTCAAAGTGCAACGTGGACACACAGTTATTCCTATATGTGGATATTTATAGTGTTGAAAGGTTTGAAACACCGGGTGTTATGAGGCCTAAGCTGCAGTACGAACGTTACATGTAAGGCCAAAAACTGAAGCAAGCCTAGCATGCAAGCCTGAAAACTGAGTCAAAAATTTGGTCTGGTAAAAATGTGACATCACATGGTAAAAAGTTATAAAACATATTTCTTAATTTTAAAATCTTACTGTTTAACATTATATGTTGCAAGAACTTTTTTCCAAAATATACCCTGGCCCTTTTGGGACCCGAAAGAAATAATTTTTTTAATCGTTACTCCAAAACGGTTGAGGGGAATAACAGTAGTAATTTTATTTTTAATGTAAACTTTACTTGTAGCTCTCTTCGACCAGACACCACCAAAAGCAACCACAAGCTGCGAGCACCACTAAGCACAACAACAACATTAATAACAACAAAACACACACACACACTTGGTTGCTATGAATGCTCGTGCTAAATGTATCTTGAAACATTAAACTATTTTACTTTTTATTTATCTTGTAAACGATTTGCCTGAATTGTCTTACCCTCGACCCTCAGGCACCAAACATCACACCAAAATACACATCTTGGCTCGTCTTGGAAACAATAAAAACAGAAATCATATCATTGGAAAATAAAAATTGACGGGAAGCCATTCAATTTGAAAATTGAATTGGTTTCTTTGAAGCAAAATTTCATCTCTTTGATTTTATTACATACCTTCTGTGAATGTTTTCTTATCAAATCATAGCTATATATATTACACTTTTCCGGACTTAAATCTTAGTTTGACGCTAACCTCTGGCATGACGTCATTGTGCGCAAAATTGGGAGCGAACCACTGAGTGGACCGCCTGAAATGTCTACAGAAGTTTGTTGAAGTAAAATGCCGTGGGTGTAAATTACCATGACGTTAAACGACAAGCATCGCCAGGTAATACTTATTTACATTAAAACAACAATTTGATAACGACCTCGCAGTGTACCGTTCAATATAGATTTACAGGCTTTACTCTCTGCACGGTATGTATGGCCAGTGTTGCCAGTATCATTCACACTGTCTGGCACAGTAGTCCGTCTTGGCCTTTCAGACACTGTACTGGATAAGTATTGTGTACACTACCTGGTACAGTAATCTTACCTTTTAATCCAGTTCTCTCTGCACTTGTTCTCCCCTGATCCTCCCCCCCCCTCCTGTTATGTGGCCTCATAGTTTGAGGCTCAATATGAGGTGAACGCTTCTGTATTTTCCTGGTGGACTCCCATGCACCACGTTACCCTGCAGCACAGAACCCTGCTGTCCAGGAAGTTGAGGATTGAGGTACTAGAGGGGCGTCTTCCAATTCCTCTAAATGACTGCTACTATCTTCAAATAGCTGATTATTCTGTTTAAAGTTAAAAGTTAAATTCTAACACTTGTCATGGCAACTTGCAGAGGTTTCTAGAATATCTGGGATGATATTGCCCTATGTCTTATTGCTACTATGGCCTTACCTATCATATGCTTGATGCTACTTTCTCCATATTTTTATAATGCAAATATATAGTCAATCATAGCATCATCATTTGATGGAGGCACGTTACTGAGATACATTTCACAACATTTATCTTTAGCTTTATAAATCATGATGAGTTTAATCTTATAACATGTGCACTTTTCTTGCTAACTCACCAATAACTGTTATAAACTGGCATGCACTATGTTCTCCACATCCTTCCAAAATAAATTTTCACAATTGGATGTAATGAAAGGTTTTTGATATTATTTACATTGACACATGATTGTCAGTACAGTTGTGCTCTATGTATTGTTCTACATGCAAGTTGGAATTTCATTTTCTATTGCCCATATTTGTAGATGGTGTCTTGTTCAAATTTTCAGGCCATTCACCTCATTCCTAACCCTTTCCAGTAGTCAGGAAACATTAAAAAAAACTAATTTATATTTTGTTTAATAGGTTCGTGTTTGGTTGGAAAAGCTTTATGCTGGTGATCCTATTCCGCAGTATGAGATTAGCCAGAGACCTGTAGAAATTCTCTATGAGCTCATGCTGAAGAACGAACAGAATGATAGATGTGCACAGCTCCTGATAGAAGATGACAGACAAAAAGCTGAAGAG
The DNA here is from genome assembly GCF_051362555.1 of Lingula anatina. NCBI lineage: Eukaryota > Metazoa > Brachiopoda > Lingulata > Lingulida > Lingulidae > Lingula > Lingula anatina. The sequence continues at coordinate 25,970,418 of NC_141767.1, forward strand.
TACAATTTGGAAGGTACTAGTAACTTGTGCTTCAAATTATTGTATATGATAAATAATGTTAATTATATTATCACTTTTGTGAGGGACTTTTCGATATAGAAAACAAAGAGGATATAAAATGTCTTTATATCATCTCTTTTTAAGACATTTATAAAGAGTTGCACATATGAGTTCTTAGAATAAGTATAAGCTTTTGCTATAAACACAAGTAATTAAAGAATTGATAACTTTGCAGCTGTCAGGCTTGCTGGAATACTGCAAGAGATTGGACTGACCACAAGCAGCTTGTCTAAGTCTGGCCTTGTCAGCCTTCGCACACTTACCAGTGTGGCACAGTTATTAGAAATCAAAGATGCTTGTGATACAAGGTAATAATTGATTGAAACATATTGACATCTAAGCTCTTCTTTCAACATGATTTTAGTGATCACTGACAAGTAGGAGAGGGGGACTGAGACCTTAAAAAAAATAAAAAGGAAAGAAAGGAAAATGGGGAGGGGGATTTTGCCACATGCCCACTCAAAGATCTGGAAAAAAAATCCTCTTACTAACACTGCAGTATTCCCCAATCTAATTTTTTTTTTTGGTGGAGAGTTGGAAAATTCTCTCCCGCTTCCACCTTTCTACATCTTCCAAAGATGATAAGATTTCACTCATAACTGATAATATAGACATGCCAGACACTGTTTTAAATTGTAATCAAGCATTTAACATAGTCATCATTTCTGACTAATAATGTGTGGATTGTTTTTTTTTCCTAAAAACATATTTTTGTAAAGAAAAAGAATTAATTCTGCACCATTTTATACTGAGAATAATATAATTTTTCTTGATTTTCAGATGTTTTATTCATTTTTTTATAAAAAAGTTTTAAGTATTTGATTAAGAAGTGTAGGCTGTGCAGATCTTTTATATGGAAACTAACCATATATTTCCTTTTCTCATTAAGTTTTCTGTTGGGCATCAGCGAAATTTCCCAAGCTCAGATGAAGATATCAGAAGCAAGAAATGCTGAACAGAAGCAAACAGGACAACTGATTTCCCAAACCAACTCGGCTCTTCACAAAACGGCTGCACTGAAAAAGTATGTTTAAACTAACAGGTTATTAATATTTCTATACAAATTCATAGTTGCATAGACCAGGTAGTTAGTTTATGCAGTCACTTTGGCTTTCTGAATGTAGACTCAACTAAATAAGAGTGACTATTAAATTACAAATTTTATATGATATATAGTAAGTAACTAATCTTATGATAGCTTAGTTGGTTAAAGTTGGGTGTTTGCATGTCAACCAGTTACAAAATGCTGAAAACTTGTTATAGGACAATACATAATTTGAAGGAACAAGCAAAATACCAAGGGCCTGACCTAGAGAAAAAGGCTAAGCAAGCTGGTTTCTTGCAGAGCAAAGCTCGTGAATATAAAGGACATATACAGAAATATCAGGTAAAACAAATTTTTGCCATGATATCAGTAAGTTTGGGCATATTATGATTACTACAGGTGTTTCAAAGTTTTTGCTCCATAAAATACATAGAAGAGGTGATGATAATGATTTGTACTTTCTGTAAATGCTATTATAGACTTGATTATAAATTAATAGTGTAATATCTGATATTGCAGTTTAGGATAGTCTCTGATATTTTGTTTTCTTAGGAGATAAGGCTGCGTAAAATAATTTTTCTGAAATTATTTTCAATATTTCTGTTTTTAGACCACACTATCTCAGAGTGGTATGGAACCACATCTATATCATCAAGCACTGGGAAAGAAGGCTGAGGTAGCAATAACCTCTTTATCAAAGAGTATCACTTGATATTTGACTAAAGTAGGGTCGATTAGATTTGATAGAAACTGAAAATTATGTAGAAAAAAATGAGTGAAAGTGTAACATAGTTAATCTGAGTTGCTTTTCGACTAAAAATAAGTTAAAATATGTTAAAGAAATCAAAACATTTTTTCTTGCAGGAATTGCAACAGCTGAAAGCCAAACTTGGGCCATTACGATTAAAGCTGGATGGATATCATAGACTTCCTCCTGTAAGTGTTTTGTCATCATAGTTTTTGGCACTGACCTGAAGTATCAGGATTTATATAGTTTTCTCAATGCAGTTTGAAATATTCTGTACTTTGTTCTTGTCTTGATATTAGTTGTGTCGTTGTGAGAGAAGAATTGCAGGAATTGGTGGTCTGCTACTCCAGCCGAAAAATAGGCTATAGATAATGTTTCCTTAGCCAGGAAGACAAAAATGTTTCTATAGTATGACAGAGCTGGAAACATTGGGTAAATGAATGGAGTGAAAAACCTTGGTGTTTTATTAAGTTAGACCACGTTCTCAGACATATATAGATCCAACAGGATCGATCTAACTCCATGGGGATTCATGCTAAATTGCAACCTTTTTAAGCAGCTTAAATGTCTAGCAAAGCAGCTAGGGAGTTACTAACTTTCATGCACTTGGCCTCCAGTAGCTACCTGGACACACATGCACACTATTTGCACTCTAGCTGAAGTAAAGTGACGGAAAGAAGGGAGAAGAAAGTCGCATGAGAGTTTTTTATTGCTGTTGTTGTGAGTGTATTGTACAGTGCAGTGTCTCTGTTTTAAGTCCCATTCAACTGAACTACAAGTTGCAGTGACTCTGTGGATAAAATATAAGACCATTTTACACGTTTGGTATTGGGAGGTCCTCAGCCTTGCAATATCCAGAGAAACAATTGATGCCACTGCAAAACATCTAGCCCTCAAGTTCATCCAAATGTCTACTGGTAGAAGACTGGAAAGCATTGTGCAGGGGTTTGAGGAAAGATGGGTAGTCCCACAGTGTGCTGGGGTGGTATATGATAATATTTGGCTGAGAGGTACATCGAAGTTAATACTCTTAATATTTTATTATGTGAACAAAAGATATGAAACAATTGTGCAGGTTATTGACAAAGCACTTAACATAAGCAAGCAAAAATTTTCCCATATTTATGCAAATCTCTCATAATTGACATTGGAACCTACTCTGTCAGCTCTCGGACTCTACTGCAGTTACAGTCAATCGTATTCTGGCAAAACAGTTGCATCAGGCTTTCATTTAAATTCTTATTTGAAGGCAGTGAAACCAACTTATTTTAAAGATCTAGTTGTTCCGTCTACTCCAACAAGAAATTCACAGTGTATCAGCTTATATTGAAACTGTAAAAATCCTGTAAAAAAATGTCTTAAAACCTATTCAGGAAAGGCACTTTTTGACCAATTCAATTGAATAGAATGGAATATGGTATCAGTTGAACTCCTCTCAATTTTAAAAGACTTCTAATCAATTCATTTTTTAAGTATAATATTTTTTACTTGTAATTGGTTCTGTATAAGAATACTGCAATGCTGACAGTTGTGTGTGAAATTGCTTTTTGTTGGATTATTTTCTGTTTATTTATTTATTAAATTATTTTTCAATTATCTTTGTTATGGTGCAAGAATTTGTAACTGGACTAAAACAAAAAAAAAAGTGTTTGGTGATGCTCCAGGTTATTTGTGTGTCCATTGTTAAGCTAGCAACATTTTGGAAATAAATTGTCTTCAGTTGATTAAAATTTATTTTACAATTGCCATTTTACCTTTTCTTTAAGCTACAATTCCTGAAGTCTTATGTTTTACCTAATTATAGACAACCTTATTGTCTTATTTTTCCTCTAATCTGTTTATATAAACTACTGAATCATTACGTTAAATTGTTTTTACATCTTAATTTTTTTGTTCTTGTGTTTTTCTTTTCCAGAACATTTCTATGGCTAAAGTAAAAATTGAAGAAGTGAAAAGAGACCTGGTAAGTTGAAATTCTATGTATAAAGTTAAAATTGAAGAAGTTAAAAGAGAGCTCGTAAGTTGAACACTTTTGTTTTAATGGTATGCAAATCATGAAAAATGGTTTACAAATTAGGAGTTAAGGCATTAAAATTCCCAATGAAAATTTGCTTTTTATAGTTTTTTTTTCTTCCATAGGCTGTATTAGAAGCAGAGCTGGCAAAGCGCATTGATTCAATGCACATGCTGTAGTACATAACAAACCCAGAGTTATGCAACCAGCAAAGCCAAAGTCAAACAAAACTGCATAAGAGCCTTTAGACTGAGATGTTATTTAAAAGGTACAATTGGTGAACTGTTTCTGTCAAGATAAAACTTTTTTTGATTGTTTGATTAGCAGCATGAAGATGTCATGGTAAGAAATACTTTAACTACATGTTACAATGTGAAGAAATGGGGAATTTCATAATGAGGAGCACAAGTTTATAATGGCAAGATATGGCTATGAATTTAATTTGAGCGAAAAGAAATTTTAAAAAGAACTCAAAAATTCTGTTAGATTTTAAAAAGTTAGATTTTGAATGAATTGAGTTGTTGTTGAAAATAAAGGAATGGAACTCCAGAATCTTTTGAAACTGAGCAATTTAAACCCATAAACTGCTTTTTTTTTTTTTTTTTTTTTTTTTTTTTTTTTTTTTTTTTTTGTCTTTGTAACCATCTATGAACCATATAGCATTGTGCTACTGGGTAAGCTGTACTGGTTGTTCTATTGACTGTTCTATTTGTGAAATCAAAGAACTGCTGCATCTGTTTACATAACTTATCACCAGTATTAATTTTGATACATTATTTGTGTCAGTAAACTCATTTCGAATACAGCAAGGAGAACTGTCAGAAGATTATGTCCAGCACATCCTAGCGTTTTCGCCAATAACTTCAAAATGTTAAGAAGTGATATTTCATTTATTTGTAATTTATCTCCAACTCGATTTTACAGTTGACATAAATAAGTTTTAGCCAACGGGCTAAAAAGGAAAATGCATTGAAATGAAATTAGTTTGCTTGGCACAAATGAAAGGCATTTGGAATTCCATTGTTGTGTTATGAAAAGACCATGACATAATAGCATTGCTGTCATTCAAATTCCATTGGATAGATGGCAGCATATACACTACTTCTGGCATGAGTGTCAATAGAGGAAATAATCAGTCAACATCTCATGTTGAGCCGTGGTCTAGTGGGGTTATCCACTGAGCCTAAAGCATTGGACTACCCTATCCCAAACCTGCAGGGGACCCGTACCTGTAGGGGGGTAACCTGCTGGACTAATTTGACACTCATCATTTTTATGGTCTATTTTATCAACAGTATGTATACCAAAGTAAGATTGGTAAATTATGTGTAATTGATTGCATGCCAATGTAAAGGACCACAGTTCAAATCCTGGCTGGCTGCTTTTTCAAGAAAAAAAATTCCTTCCTTTTTAATATTGTTTTTAGACAATAATACAAAAACTAAGTATTAAAAGTCATAAGTAAAAAAAAAAAAAACTTTTTTTCTTCAAAATGTTTTTTCCCTCGATTAAGTTTTGAGTCCATTTAAATTGAATCCATTAAAAGTTTGTTTTTTTTTTATTTAAAAGTAAGTAGACAATGTGATAATCTGATCGGGCTTGTTTTTAAACTCGGCCTGTATTTTAGTAATATTCACAAGTTTGTAGACAATGGGTCAAATTGTTCCCTACTTAATGCGTTATCTGATATATGTTGAAAAAAGCAAAGAGGCAAGATAAATTCCAGTATATTCAGATAATTTTTACAATTTTCTAGACCATTATCCCATAAGTGCCAAACAATGTTTTTTTGTCACAAAAAAAAAAAAAAAAAAAAAAAAAAATTGCCACAAAAGCCAACCAAATGCAAGCATATTGTATCAAATAGTATAACTATGAGAATTGCCAAAAGGCATTGTTTAATATTACCTGAAAAATGATATTTGAGCTGATTTTTCTGCTTGCTTTCTATGCTGTATATAAATGGGGCAGAAAAGTAGGTCAGATAAGTAGGTTAAAGGGATAATAACTCTTCGTATGAGATCTATATTTCACAATAAGAACATTGAAATATAATATATTGTTTTACAAAAAAAAGGCAGTTATAGTTATTTTTCTGCTATGTCAGCTCTGCTTTAGACCATGTGACCTCCATTGATGCCTATACTCTGTTATAATCTCTTAAGAGATTATAACAAAAAACCAAACTTAGAAAAAAACCAGGGACTAACTTTGAATGTAAAAATGGATTCATTAACCATTGGTAAGTATGGGAAAATTGTTGTTTACTCCAGGAAAATTCACTTTTTGACCAAAATGAAGAGTTATTATCCCTTTTAAATTTCTAACTAAAAATTTAAAAATAAAGCTCTTATATGGCTGATTGAGTGATTTATTCATGATTAAGTGATTTATTCATGTTTGAGTGATTTATTCAGTTCATCCACAGGGATCTTCCTACGTCAAAATCTGGTTGGGCCATTTTGGCCCAATTGGTAAAAAAAAAGTGGGCCATTTTTAAGAAATGTATGCCGTTAATTATTTAGTCACAATTTACGATATTTCAATATTTTTATATGATTAAAAACACTGAAAAAAAGGCTAGATGTTACTTCTCTGAAGTTCTAAATAATTGAAGGCCTACTGTGTGGAAAAATCTTCAAAATTTACAATTGTACTGTCCGAATAATTGTACTGCATAGAAAAATCTTTCAAAATTAATAACTGTACTGTGCACTGCATGGAAAAGGTTGTTTATTATGAAAATAAGCCGTTGCTTTGAAAAGAATTTTTATTTTTCAAAATATTTGCATTCTTTTATAACCTGAAAATAATTAACATATTGATCTAAGCTGAGAGAAGCCCGTTTTACATGTATCTAAAGTTACATAAAATCTAGCAAGCAACTACATAACATTACTAAAATGAGTTGGCTTACCTATTAATGAATATACACATTAATAGTTCCAATATTACAAAAATGTCTGTCTGTATACAATAAAGGCAAAATAAATGTTATTCTAAGGAAAGTCCGATGACTTTACTTTTTAATACATACAACAGATTATTTCCAATATAATTTCTCAAAACGACACCAGAAAGCAAATTAAATTAAATCAACCAGATGGTAAACAGTGGCAGACCAACATGTTTATTTTAAACAACACACTTTCGCACATGCGCACTCATTTGAATCCTGTGCTTGTTCAAAGACATCCATATCTCCCTAACTGAAGGAATTATGGAAAAATTGCTAGAGATGGCTGATCGAAAGTCATGTGGAGATTTCAAATATGTCCTTGGATTTGACCTTTGACCTTAATTTCAAAGTCAATTTTTTTTTTTTTTTTTTAAAGACTTATTGGCATTTTCAAGTTGCAACTTTGAATTCCTTTGGACCTGAAACCTGGAGCCAGCTACTTATTCTGAACATCTGCATTAACAATTGAAAGTAATTAAAATTTTGTAATAATTACTGGTATGCTGTAATATTGCACTAAAATTGTTTAATCATCTGATCCTTTTAGCATGATTAGTACACATGTAGATGTTGGTTATGCACAAAATGTACACAATAACAAGATGATGTGAAAAATAGATTGCTGGAATCAGCTTCTTGACTATATACCATTCCCTGTGATATGCAAGCATATTCATCTTCAGTAGTAGTTTACATGACCAAAGGCAATGCATTTCAATTTGTTTACAGTACAGCAGTCTTTCTGGTCAAAGAAGTTAACCTCACTACTGGTTGTAAGATGCAATAACTTCTTTCCATTTTGCATATAGCTCATTTTTGTTTGTAGACCAAAATTTATCCATAACCCTCCAGCCACTATCTTGGGTGATCAAGAAATAGGCGTTACTTTTATCCTTCAAGTATCCATTCCATCCAAAAGTCAATGACTGGGCAAGTCTAGCAGCAACACATATCCATAGTATATCCATTTCCTTGCTGGTAAGTTGACGGACCTGTAAATATCCTGCAAGAAAATGCCCACCTGCAAGCAGAGGATCAATGACTTTTGATTCTATCATCATATATGCCATTCCAATGGCCACTTCAAAGGCGTAGCAACCATTGTGTGAGTGTTCAACATCAATGAAACCACATAGACTGTATGTAACCTCTGCATCATCTCCAGATAAATTTTCTCTTGTCAGAATGTTCTGTGCATTTATATCTCCATGAACTATCCCTGCAATTGTACATGTATCACAAAAATATAATGGCAGTGAATTTAAAAAAAATGTATTTACAAGGCAGGATTAGGCTACTAGCCAGCCACATAACCCTACTCCCTTAAAGCAGTACACTTATGAGAATATAACTAAATGTATGTTATCTACGTATATTAATTTAAGTTATGAGGAAATGAGAGGTGTGATTTTCCCAATGCTGCCCTAAGTTTTTAATATACTTGTTGTCAATGGCAAAGGCAAATACAGACATTTTAACTGAGAGAAAAATCTTCAACCCTATAAGTGTGAGTTTTGGAAATTGGAATGTTGTGAAAAGTTCTTCAAAAATCTTATAATTTTCTTGCACATAACATAAAAATTTAAAAAGAAAAAACTTACCTTTTGTAATATCCATGGAGCTGTCTAATAATTCAGTATTAAATGTGTCAATAACCTCAAAAATTATTCTCCGTTTTCTTTCATCATCAAATTTCTGGACATATTCTGACAGCTTTGGAAGATTGTCCAATTTCCAGATTGAATCCCATTGTTCGTAAGAGGGATGCCAAAAATCCTGAAATGCACCAAGGTGAAATATATTATAATGAAAGGTATGCCTAAAGTTAATAATTTAAGAAGGTATATTGTTAATATTCTTGGTTTTTTTTTACCTGCTGAATTAAAGGCTAGTATGACTTTTTATTATTGAATGGGATTTTCGTAAATGAACCTTGGCCTGTGAAACTGGACCCAGCAATCTCAGCTCGGCATAAAGAAAGACAAAAGCTAGTAATGATGTGAAGCTGTACCATGAAGCTTTCCTCACCTCTAATGCCTTGTTAATCTCTCCACACAGCTTACCAGTTTGAAATAATATTGCAGGAGTGAGTGGGACTTGATCCAACGTCGTACCAAGAACAAAGCGGAACATGCGGACAATATAGTAATCGTATGGAACACCTAAAACCATAATTTGTTGAAATAAATGAAGTGGAATGACCAAGGCATACATTTTCTAGAACATCATGTATATAAAATGAGACTTAAATTCAGACACAAGTTGTGAAAGAATTTTAATGTTGTCTAAATGCTAAGATATGTTTCCCCATCCTGGCTGAAAATGTTATCATTATCACGTACGAAAGCTGCAACAATTGGATAGACTCGGTGATTCATTAGACAAAAAAAGCAAATATTGGATTTATAAGACAAAACTGAGTTTTCGAAAGATTTATGATTACTTGCTTTTATTTGGAAAAATTCAATTAATTATCGTAGGCCTAATTGTGAGATTGCAGTTTCGACTTAGTGTGTCATTTTTTGTATTGAACGTCAAACCTTTTGAACGGAAAGGCAATACCATGAAATAATGACATACACAGTCCCGACAACAACGTGTTGCATATAGCCTATTTTCAGACGGGGTATGGTTGATGATATTTGCTCATATTGACGAGAAAAGTTGTTGATTACTCCCGAAACACTACCAGAAATATTGGAAAAGAATGATAAATTACGTGATCTTAAAAATCACCAGTATGAAATCACCACCGCTGGAAGGCGTGGCTGTCAACAGAATTGTTGTTTGCTACTTGTCGTGTCAACATATTTTTTTAAGAGTAAAAGACTTCAGAAAAAGCGTAAATCACACGAAAACGGCTTTCAGTGGGATTCCAAATACGCAGATGAAGCAGATGAAGGCTACCTGCACGTGCGCCATAGACACTGATCGGCTGTCGTCTCAGTTTCAGTGCACGGAAAGGAGCAACGGTAACACTAAGCTTCCATATTAAAGGTTATCTGGCCGTGGCAGACGCTAATCGTCGGCCGTCTCTCCCTCCGTCCACTCCCGTTCTGAGCGCCAGGATCGTTTTTGAAAAACGACACTAGTTTCTGGCTGCCAGAATCGCTTTTGAAAAACGACACTACTGATAACGATGCTGTTTTGCGGCCCTAAACAACAGCACCGCTCTATCTATGGGCCATACACAGTGATCGGGTGAAAGTACGTGTATACCTTTGGTCGCAATTACCGACACTCACACAATCATACATTATGGTAACTCTAAATAGATCGTCGGGAGAAGATAACAGAAGGCCTAGCGACGAACAGACAACTTCCGGTCAAAATTGACAGAATTCCATGAAATTCGAACTTTCGGAAGTTCTGAGCACCTCCATTTCATGAATTTCGGCCAGAACGATCTTTTCCCAAATTTAATTATTTTCTACTGTTCGAAATTCATGGCACATTACCGTAGACACGTGCGCTGAACTGCAAAGAAAACAATAAAGAGACGTGAAACGTGTTTTTTCTCACAAAAGACTAAGACGATTCAACCTGAGGTTCTGGTTACATTTTAGTGTCACAACCTGAGGGAAACTACACCCAAAACTACCCGTGCCTTAGGGTTTTTATGAGAAGTCTGAGTAGAGTCTTCATAGAATAGGAGAAGAATAGCCAGATGGGTTACCAGAAAGCAAGTGAAATGGGCAAGTTTGCGTCTGACAAGATCCCTGAACTGCATTTACCCTTTGGGACTGGCTACTCTGCCGTTATAAGACATTTTATAGGCCGTATAGAGTTAGTTCTGCTAGTAATACAGACTACAAAATTTACGAATGTGTTTCGGAAGACATTTTGGCAATATTAAAAACACCAGTGGAGGTCACAACTACACCTTTATTTTCGAGGACGACGAGTGTTCAGGACATACTCCAATAAGATAAAGCTCGATACTTCAGAAGGGTTAAAGCAGGGTGAATTTGTCTGCACAGACATAACCCAACAATTATAGACAGATTATCCTGAAAGGTCGATCCAACCGCAGAAATACTCTCCGCCAAGAAGTTTTCACAACTGCTGACAATACACATATTGAAAGAATACAACGCCTATACTATTCCCTTCCAAGGTGGATAGAATCCATTATGCATTCACCTATGGTTTTCACAAACAACTGATATTTACTTATGCTTTTATTTTATGTGGTATAAAAACGTTAAATATTGCTTATGATTTAACTTCCACCTCCATCAGTATTATAGAATATAAAACACAAATTTCACCAGATTCAGGGGCTACCTCCATTTTCAATGCATTTGATGGTTTGCATTGCTTTTGTCGGGTCTGTGTTATGTCATCATATTGTATTGAATAAGTAAATTTTGGAACGTTTTACCCCAACAGATATATAATTAATTGTCAAAGTAAGGTCAGATCCAGAACCAAGCCTGCCCATCAAACATCGATTCCTTCACCTTTCATATCTTTATTATTTTCTTCTAGTTGATTGTGCAGTTTCTCTCTGGACCAGTATTTCCCATGGATATTTTGCACTGGCAAAGGGACTTGCATTATCTCACCATCCACTTTTATCTTTTTGTTATTTAAATGCTTCAAAAGTTCAGTTCGTCCATCTGAAACGACATATTTTTATCTTCAACAGTGAACAGCCAAATAAAATTGTACAATAATATTTTTTTTAATCAGCATTTAAAAAAATTTCACAAATAACCCAACTACTGTAATCGTATGATATAAAAGTTAAAGGGATAATAACTCTTCGTTTTGCCAAAAAATGAATTTTCCTAGAGTAAACAACAATTTCCATACTTACCAATGGTTAATGAATCCATTTTTACATTCAAAGTTAGTCCCTGGTTTATTTCCAAGTTTGGTTTTTTGTTAAAATCTCTTAAGAGATTATATAACAGAGTATAGCCATCAATGGAGGTCACGTGATCTGAAGACAAGCTCAGATATCAGAATAATAGCTATAACTGCTGTTTTTGTCGTAAAACAGAATATATTATATTTCTATGAGTTATTCACAATGTTTTTATTGTGAAATATAGACCTCATACGAAGAGTTATTATCCCTTTAACAATCAGTAAAAAAAAACCTACCCACGTGTTCAGGTTCTTCAGAATCGATGGCATTCAGTATTTTCAGAACGTAACCATGAGGCCAGACTTCGGGAATAAATGGATTGGTGGAACATGGCTGAACCTTCACATGGAAATTCTGGTCATCATAACCATCCAATTTGTGGATGCTGGAAGTGGTTAATCCATACAAAGTCTTCACCAATCTTACTGCAACTGTGTCTGTTATACATGGACGAACTACCCGTTCCAGAGGTCTTCTTTCCGCCATTGCTGAACAGAGAATCCGTTAATTTGTGACTATTTTATTGATGGATCCCGGATTTTCCTACCAGGAAGGTGGGCAGAAAGATAAAAAACTGTTACTTTCAAGATATGACTGACTTGTACGCCACCATCCGGCTGGCGATCCAAACAGCAAATGGCACATAACTTGTCACAGTTGTTGCATTTAAAATACTTAAAATGTGGCCTAGTAGACATCTTTAATTTTTCAATGTGTCACTGTAAAAATGCTGGACATGCTAAATACATTTTTGTAGCACGACTACATCTTGTACAAAACAAACGTCACGATGCATACAAATAACAAGGCAAACGGAAAACTTAAATTAAATGCAAATTGATAATTACTATTAGACTTAGTTTATCCGTTTCGCAAGATAGAATTTCAATTAACGTATTATGGAATTACTAACAATCAGTCAACATGACGCAATATTGATTGTTGCATATAAGATTAAATAATCATAATCAAATCTATGATCAGGAGTTACAATAATGCTTTATATTATAATATATGGATGGAAACTGTGCCCCTAGGGAGTTATATCAATAGCCAAAAAAGGCACTTTATAAAACATCCAAATGCGTGTTACCTATAAGCATTATTGGAAGTTAAAGGTACATATTTTTAATTTCCAGAGGCACTAAAAATAAGGACTGGCATATTTTTCTAAAGCTCAGTTAGGCTCCGGGCGATATGTAGGTATCGTGAAATATATTGATAAAGCTTATTAATCAGAATCCAGTCAACCCATTTATTACAAATGGATGCCAGAGCCGAAACTTACCTCCCTCTTCCTAAGAAATGGAGAGACACCTGGACACCCACTATTTGTGAAATTTGGGAAAGCAACTTAAAAGCCATATTTACCATAAAATTGGGTTCGACAAAACGCCGAACTTTAATGACATTAAAAGAGTCCGACCAATGGTACGCTATCTCATGATTGAACAAACATGCATAAACATGAAATCAAACTGTATTTATGGAGGTACTTGTATCTTCCTCTAACAGTGGCAAAAACCTCCTCGTGTTTCTGTACAAATGCACAATACAAAAACCATATAAAATTGATAGGAAATCAAAACTGCTCAGAATTGCCACCGTGTAGGCCTATTTATATGCACCAAGATTAAGTTTTAACATAACTTCGTTTGCATTATAGAATAATTTCAAGGCCATCAAGTTAAAAAAGAGATAACTTTCATCTTAACAATTCCAATGCGACGAAATTTGATCGTGTTTTTCGAAAATGGATCATATATTAGCGATCGTTAAGTTTCGACTTAAGGTAGATCGGTCGTTACGTAATTTGACGATTTGCGCAATTTCAGCGCATCGTCAATCGTCTCTAACGACACTTCAGTCTGTTTTATTAATTTAAGGAAATAAAACAATTATCTATAAGATAAACACACATTATCAACTTGTCTGTAACTCTGTATGATCGATACAGATTTTCGACAACGTTTGTCAACTATGATTCCATACGGCAACTGTAGCACGTTCATAGACTTGCCCTTCAAGAAATCGTCGGAATAGCTCCTTTTCCAATTTGAATTGGCACTAGAAAATGTATGACAGCTAAAGCTCACAAATTATGCACGTAGGTGCTATGTCATGTAAAGAATAAGTGTTGTAAATTCCAATCAAAGCGGCTGCGTACATTTTGAGGTAGAACGCCCTGAATGTGCTGCTGTAGTTTAGATTTCGACGAAAACCGGAAGTGCGTCGTAACGCCACTCATTTGGACTTAGAGAAATTTGGACTGAGAAATATTTCGTAGCTTATACAAATGTTCAGAAAATGGCCATAGGGTCTACAGCTTGAAGAAAATTCACTAATCAAAATTGAAACTGCGTTATATTATACAGAAAAATTGTGCACTTCTGACCTTGACTTGTCAGTGTAAACAAAGTGTACTGAACGCACCGCAAGCAAGCACGTGAATGCCGCATTTGATACTTTGTATCAGACGCTTCATTTTACTTGACAACACAGTGTTTACGATGTCACGTTCATGTTATATTCATAAATAAATAACAACGGCAAGAAACTATTTTCATATGCATGAGTATTTCCCTTATTATTCTCTTCAATAATTTTGTTGTAAGGTTAATGGCTTACACCTTCTCATCAGTTTGACAAATCTGAAAATAGCTGAGTATACTCACTTCAACTGATAACGAAAGTTTTAAATGTACTTAGATGTCTCTTCACACACACACACACACACAAAAAAAAAAAAAAAAAAAAAAAAAAAAAAAAAACATTAAAAATAACAATTTAGTGAAAAACACCCATTTTCCCATTGATTTGAATGGGGACTTCCGACTAGTGCGTCACGCAGGGTGTAACGCACTTCAACTTGGCGTAGTTCTCTTATTTGGTCGGTGACCCCCAATTTTTTGGTAAAATTTAAATGTACTTGGAGGCCTCTTTACACAAAAAAAATTTTAAAAAAATTCGAACGTCAGAAAGTCATAAAAAATAATGCTTTAGTGAGAAAACACCCATTTTCCCATTGGTTTGAATGGGGACTTGTGCGATATGCAGGGTGTATCATATTTGGGGCTAGTTCTCTTATTTGGTCGGTGACCCCCAATTTTTTTTGCAAATTTTTAATGTACTTGGGTGTCTCTTCAAACAAAAAAAAAATTTAAAAATATTCGAACGTTGGAACATGTAACGACCGATCTACCTTAAATGACAGACCGTATTGCGTCTTTGTCTGTATACATGTATGTAAACTTTGCTGCAGTATTTTGAAAAATAAGCACACCAAGTATAGTGAAAAACATTGCTTGAACATTTATAATGGTTTTTTATATCTCGACGTTGCTGCTAAGGTCATGTACGTGCTTGTAAACACCAGTTTCCATTGTTGGAACAGAAACAGAAAAAGGAAGCACATTTGTGGTTTTCGAAGAAGACAAGTCTCCGACAAAATTAATACAGACCTGCCATGCTATTAACTAGCAAGTTAATGTTAATGGTAATTTCTTGCAGACGAATAAGTCTTTATATCTACTTTAGGCCTACTTTCTCACTTTGTTGTTTCGCTGTTGTTATAAAAGAAAAGAATGGATCAAAAAAGTGACACCAATATGCTGTTACTTTTGACACCAAACTTGAAGCAGCGAAATCTGACGCAAAGTTTTTACAAATGAAGATTTAGACCGACTTTATCATGTGTATCCCCTTGACAGCGTCTGGCTCCACCCAATTATTAGCATGATTATACTTGTACTGGTCGATTGCTTGCATTTGCAGGAGGTGCATACACATATAACAGCCATAAAGAGATCTACACATTGTAACAATTGTACATGCAGTAGCACATGCAGAGATAAATAGTACTCGTCTCCTTTTACTTATTGATTAGAAGTCAATCATAGTGGGTTTTCCCGTCACTGTCACATATTCATGCGTCACGCGTAATGATAATCTCTAGAAAGATGAATAATCTTCTTTGTATATTTTATCAAAACAAATATAACCTCACCTCTCAGCGACCTTCTCCACGTCTACGCCAGTGCTCGAGCCTTCACCCGTTCTTGCCACTTGGATGACCAGACTGGTTAGAGATGATATGACCAGATTTGCAATATAGGGCAGGTTTAACACGCAGTCCAGTCCAGTTCACGTGTATACCTTTACGCGGTCTTAGCTAGGCTTTTTCTTCAGTTTAGAATAAATCTGTAGCAGTTCATTAAAAAACAACTATATCCGTCTGAAATATTCCTTTTGTGAAGCAGGTCTAATAATCTCATCTCAGTGGACTGTCAATGGTTATGGTATGTTGACATGATCTAAATATTTCGATTTTACATAAAGAGCAAGTTTTCTGTAGAGGGTCAATCGCAGGGTCCGTTGAGGTCACTTTCATATAAAATTGTACATTATCTGATTTCTTTGTTGCTTCAGCTTCCAGGCATGCGTGGCAGCATTGTGAGTGACCCAGTGCATACAGTAAAGAACACCACTTCGTGATGTTAACTCACTACTTCCAGTAGTATATCTGACTGCCACTTTGGGGGTAATTCGTATGTAAAAAAGGTGATTTTTAAAAAACGCTTTAGTCATCAGACTGGTTAAAGACGTTTGTGGTAAATTGAGGGTAATAAAACAGTGAACAGCTTTGTGTCGCATTATCTAATCTTTATTTGAAGTGTACTTCGAAAATGTCACATTTAAGATGAATCTGTAAGTTAGAAACCCTACTAAAAGGATTGTTTTCAAAAACTTCAACAGAGCTGGATCTAAAGAAATCTAAATCTAAGTCAAAAGAAAAAAAAAGCGAAAGTACCTTTTAGTATTAGCAAGACAAGAGGGGCCCATATCTGGTAATAACATATTAGTACTTTCTGGGACGAGACCCAGTCCGCGAGTTTTCTTTTTTTTTCATTTAGGAAATGCAGTACCAGAAACTGAGGGCTAACACATTTCTTTTGATTACACACATATACTCTTGCACTAATACTTGAGCGCAGTGCCCCTTATCTTCATTCTGGGTACGGAATGCCATGTCAAAGACTCTATGAACTGTGCACAAACGTAGTAATTTACCTCAAGATGTTTAAACGATTATATTTCTATCATTTTTAAAGCAAAAATTGGCTTTAAAATGTTGCAAAATTAGAAATACCCATGTCTTGGATAATTTATCTTGTTACAAGCACAATGCATCCTTGCTTTGCAAGCGTCAACGAACACTCACGAAGTCACAATTAAAGATTTTTATGTCCTCATGATAAACTTAATTTAAATCAAGCGTTTCTATTTTATAATTATATCGTTAATCGAAATAAAAGAAGTAAAGGTAGAATATAGCATCTATTGTTCAAAGAGAGCCGTTCACCAAGCCCTACTCTCTTTTAAAAAATATGTACGATTTTGTATTTCGAGTTTGATCATCTTAAGGTGCGGTTGTTTTAAAGTGTTTGTTACTAAACCATGTACAAACAACATTTAGGGAAGGATGTTCGACAGGTGGAGTAAGTAGGTGAAATTGCATCTCTAGTTAATACGGTACTCCCATATGCAAGAGAATGTAAGCATACACATTTGATTTCATACTTCAAAGAGACCATTCCCAGACCCTATCTTACTAACTTTTGATCGAACTATCTCCGAGGGGTTTCTCGCGTAATTGCAATTTACTTGGGCGACTTAGAGTGCATTCCCATAGATTTAGATCGATTCATCTAGATCGACCTAATTCCCTGGGGGTTCACGCTACATTGATGTCAGCCGAGCGCGCACATTAGTTAATTACCCCTTTACAGCTTTTAGTAGGCGGGACAGACGCTTAAGCGGCTAAGCTGACAGTAATTTAGTGAGACTCCCCACAGGGATAGATCGATCTAAAACCTGTGGGTGCAACTAGATCGACCTAACTCCTGCAGGTTCACGCTAAATAGCTGTCAGCCAAGCGGGCACGAAAGTTAATTACCCCCTTACAGCTTGTAGTAGGCGGGACGAACAATTAAGCCGGATTATCTACCAGTAATCTAGTGAGACTCCTCACGGGGATAGACCGATCTAAAATCTATGGGAATGCGCCCTTAGATGTCTGTCACGCCTGCTGAGGCTGATAGGGGGTAATTAACTATCGTTTAGCAGCTTTAGTGGGCGTCCCAGACGCCTAAGCCGCTTGGGCTGAAAGCAATTGAGCGAGGGACCCCGTGGAGATGGACCGATCCTGTTAGATCAATCTAGGGGTGGGAACCCAGTCAAAATCTCCCTACTTCAATGTCAAAAATATAAAATCAAAATATTGGATTCAAATATTTTATTTTTAAAGGTTTTATTCTATATGATAATACCTATCAAATCATGTTGTCAAAATTAAATTTATCAAATTATTAAAACAAAAATATAATCTAAACAAGTGCATGTGTGGGCGTGCGCATTAGACTATGAATGCATTACAGTCATCTGACCAATAAGAAAGGAAAATCTTTGGTTCTTAAAATATAACAAGATTTCATAAACGTTACGTCTTTGATTGTCTCAAAATTTCACATGAATGATAATGTAAAACTAATTACCTGAATTATTCAATTATTCAATTATTCAACAGTTTGTCCCAAAAAAGTTCATATAAGTACTTAATAAGTAGCAATCAATGATTGGCACATGCATGTGTTTACAACCTTCCTGTAACATGGAAAATTTGCGATTCTCACGTAATGTTTATCATTATTTGGAAAAACGTAGCAATTCACACGTAGCCTTCAGTGAAGCCTGTAGTGGTGACCCCCCTCCCTCTTGCTCTCCTGACACGATTCATTACATCTAGACGCAAGCTGGTAAAACCTATTATTACATTTGCCGCGGGTGCCGTACGATGAAATCGCATAAGACTTTCCGTGCGATTTTTTGACATCGTTAGTGGTTACGGGTACATAACACACAGGTGCAGTGTCATTTAATTCTCCAACATAACCTTGAGGTTACGCAGTAAAAAAATCACGTTTTCAGTTGAAAAGTGTTGGTACGAAGTCCTTTCAGTCTGTGCAGTTGCCGTACGCAATCAGTGCGACTTCCTTGAACGTCGGTGCACCGGTCCCCCCTACGATTGTTCACCCGTGTGGTCAAAAGTACAATATCAAAATTATGCAAGCGAATGACATTAAGTTTTAGCATATTTAGTGTTAGAGACTACGCCAGTGTGGCCCGTCTGTTTCACCATTATGATGATCACCGCAAGTCCACCGAACAGTACCCGTATGGGAACTGTTCAATGCCATCTACGCTAATGTTATGACCTACAGGCTTACGATTTTCCAAATTTGTCAAAATTTTTAGCTTGACAAAACCGTAGAGGCTACGGACACAGACGCAAAGGAATTAGCCAGCAGCACAAGATATACGGACGCCACATGGCAAATGTAATCTAGGTTTGTCTCTGTAATCTAGGTTTGTCTCTGTTTGTCTCTGTAGCTCTCTAGATGAAAGTATGCAATCACCACATATACATGTTCCAGCATGAGACCAAGTACCCTAAATTACTACAGGTACCTCTTGGGTGGGGACCCAACTCAAATATTCTACTAGAAATTAGACAAATCGCTTCTGGAGATCATTTGGAAATCTGTAAGAAGACCTGCAGAATGTACCCCGGTAAAAGCCAAACTAATGGTAAGAATCAATGACAGCCTTCCATTTAGTATTTAAATCTGCTTTGCTTGTAGCCCACAATTTATCCATAATCCTCCAGCCACTCTCTTGGGTTACTAATAAATAGGTATTTCTTTTGTCTTTCAAGTATCCATCCCATCCATAGGTCAATGACTGGGCAAGTCTAGCAGCAACACATATCCATAGTACATCCATTTCCTTGCTGGTAAGTTGACGGACCTGTAAATATCCTGCAAGAAAATGCCCACCTGCAAGCAAAGGATCAATGACTTTTGATTCTATCATCATGTATGCCATTCCAATGGCTACTTCAAAGGCGTAACAACCATAATGTGAGTCTCCAACATCAATTACGCCACACACGTTGTAAGTAACCTCTACTTCATCTTCGGTCTGCCTTTTTCTTGTCAAAATGTTCTGCTCATTGAAATCTCCATGCACTACACCTACAAATCAATCATACTGATGATAAATATTTTGCTAAATCATACATATGTAATCAATAAGTCTAATTTTCCATTGGAAAATTCAAATTAACCTTGCTGATAGACCAATTTATTATATTTCCCGAATTAAGTTAGAGGATGTACTTCTGCTGTCTCCACAATTTATGCTACAAATCAATCATATTGGAAGGCCTCCCAGCCATGTAAAGCCCCAAAAATATAAGAATTAGGCCTATAAGAATTTTTTGTTAAAATATAAAAAATACTAGTCCACTTAATTATAGGAACAATATTGGAAATTTCAAACAAAATTTATTTCTAGATTTCTTTCAAAGATTTAAATTCAAGCTGAGACTCCCATAGCTTTTGAGGTTCCCACCATTCATTTTCAATGACTATTTATTTTTCACTGACTTTACAGCACATGTGCTGCAGCATAATTTGTCACTTTGACATTGTTGATCAACTGACAGCAATTTGTTACAGATATAACTAATCATCAATTAATTAAATTTTCAGCAAATAACTGAAAATTCAAAAAAGTGTGTATTTCTTCCTGATTTTCTACAAATCTCAAATAAAATTGAAGCTCCTTACCTTTTGAGAGATCCATCAAGCTATCTAATACTTCAGTCTTAAATGCATCTATAACCTCACTAATTATTCTGCGCTTTTGTTCATCTTCAAATACATGAACAAGTTCTGAAAGCTTTGGAAGATTATCCATTCTCCAGAGCAGATCCCTTTTACCATATGAGGGATGCCAAAAATCCTGAAGTGAATTGTGATAATTTTTAGTTTTCTCAGTCTGTCTGGAAAACATCAGCTGTTAAACAGGTATTCATGGACAATGTATAATATTAATTTAAACAATCCCAATTAAACATCTTCTAAAACTAGAGGATCAGAGAGGCGATACCACCTCCAGATTGTACCACCAGCTGGAGTGAGCGCATTTGTACGGAAAACCAAAAACAAGGGACACCACCACCAGTCTTGTGCTTGACAAGCTCTATAAAATGTAATCAACAAGAGTTATCAAAATATGCAAAATAAATGCAAAAAACTTAACTATTAATGGTCCAATCAAGCAGATTTTGGAATTGACCTGTATTTTCCTAACATTGATCACTCCTGTGATTTTCTAGACAATAGACCTATTGGTTTTCTTTAAAATGTGTTATCAGTATTGCATCCATAGTATGCTGACAAAAGAAAAAACCTGGGGCCAACACTGGGCAGATCTCTGCTGGTTTTGAAGATATGAGGAGCAAGAAAATATGCTAAGTTCAGTTCTTGGTGAAAAAGTAGGTCAAAGGTCAATTTCAAGGTCACAGTATATGAGTTCCTATTCAAGTTCAATAGTTAATATGGGCATTGACAAGTTCTACAAAATAAAAAAAATAAAAGGTCTCTGGCATTTACGGTACCAGAATTAGAGAGAGTATTCAGTTTCAGTATCTGATGGCTGCCTCTCCCATGAAAATGCACTAATTGACCCCAAACTCCCAAAGATGAAAGGAGACCCTGATTGTAACCCCTCACCATAATATGAGAGCTTAGGTCTGTGCAGTTTCTGAAAATTGGTACAAACAAATATTTTTTTGCAGAAAATTCCCATTTTTAGAAAATTTTGGCCTGTTTGACCTTGAAATAAAAGGTCGAAAGTCAAATCTCAGGGCATATTTGGAATCTATACATATGAATTTCTGTCAGAATTCTGTAGTAATTTTTCCCATAATTCCTTCGGTTTGGGAGATATTTAGCATTGAATTTTCAAAAATTTTGACAAGGGTGCGTTTCAACGAGCGCCACGCCCAGGCCAATGCACCGACTGAGACAAAAATACCAGGGGGTTCAAGTTGAGATGATATGTGACCTAAATCCAAGAGATGGGGACACAGGTCCTTGCGGTCTAGGAGGAGAAGCGGTAACGGTGACTTGTATCCCACAACACCCTGCAGAGCCAACGAAGCCAACGGAGCCGGTGGAGCCGTACGAGACGGGTTGGGACTAAAACCATGAGTACCGCCAGCGTACAAGCTGGTGGTACTAATAACAAATTAAAAAATGATAATTAAGCAGGGCAGCAAATTTCCCGAAAAATGAATGTCTAATCTGGCAAAAGCAGTAACACTAAAACAGTCTGAGAATTTAGATATATTTCCCCCTAAATTGCTATCAACTAACTGGCTTAAATGTCTGTCACACTCACCAAATCAGCTAGGGGTAAAGATAATTACCCCCCTAACAGCTTTACTATGCATGACAGACATTTAAGCTGGTCAAGTTGATGGCAATTTAGTGAGACTCCCCATGGAATTAGGTCGATCCAATATATGTGGGAATGGTCCCGTAGTGCTCATGCCTGCTCATTTTGCATTAAATTGTGGCTCAAGTCGTTAATTTGGGTGTTCATGCTAAAAAATCTGTGGCTTGAGTTTGCAAACTGCTAATCTGTTTTTTAAGGCCTGCATTGGAAGTGACCAAAGTTACCACAAATGAGAGAGACACTCAATTGTTGTCCAAAATATTTGACACTCATTGGCTCACATTGTTTATTTGTACAGATAATGTCCAACAGTTCGTAAGTGAGGCTCTTGCTACTTTTATGAAGGGGCTGGGATTTTTCATCAGTCAACCAGACCTCAGGCCAATGGAGTGGTAAAATGCTAGAAGATAATCTCTTGCGACATTAGGAGACCGATGACAATTAGGACAAAAAAAGTTTAATTTCCACATTTTTTATTACTTTTTCAAAAATTAAAAGTCTGAAACTTTGAACGACTTCCGCAAATTTTGCAGCTATACATTTTGGAGACTGGCTAATGAGCTCTCTAGTTTGTTACTCATACCAACTACATCTACAGTAATTCTTTGAAGAGCTTAGACATTATCTATTATCATGAAAAGTACTTGGAAGTTTACTGACCTCTAAAGCTTTGTTCATCTCTCCACAAAGCATGCCAGCTTCAAAAAGTATTGAAGGAGTGTATGGAACTTGAAACAATATCTTTCCAGGGACAAAGAGTAGCAAGCGGACAATATAGTAATCATATGGAATATCTGAAATCAAAAGTATGTGCCACCAGATGGAAATGTGAATGAAAGTGGGCCAATATTATACCATTAGTTTTCATCTGTAACTGTTGATACATTGATACATAAAACATTAATTATTTTTAATTATCCAGAAAATACATATATTTCACTGGCCAGTATCATATTCAGAGTTTGTAACCTTCAGAAACAGGTGATTTAATCTGGGCTATGTTACAAGAGACTGCTGGCTTAGTCAATTTGTTTAAAGGTACATAGCATCGGTGGAGCGAGGATTCCCAGTAACATATATAAACCACATCTATAGTTACTTATACAACTCAAATAAATTTGACATGCCAAGGGGTAAACTGAATAAATCACTCGATCAGCCATAAAAAAGCTTTAAACTGCTCCTTTCTTTAAATTTTTGGTCAGAAATTTAACCTACTTTTCTGCGCCATTGATATACAGCATAGACTGCTAGCAGAAAAATCCATTCGCATATAATTTTGGGGGTAAAATTAAACAATTGGTAATTCTCCAAGTTATACTACTAGAAACTGTATGCTGGCATTTGGTTGGCTTTTGTGGCAAAAGGTTGGCTTCATACACATCTTTAAAGCCCCAACTAAAATGTGATACAGTGTACAAATTTCCATAAAAGGCTGATAAATTGTTCATATTTTATAATGAACTATGTGTTTGAGACCATTCCCAGAGACTATCGTACTAACTTTGGATCAAACTATCTCCAATGGGATTCTCGCTTAATTGCAATTAACTTAAGCGGCTTAGATGTCTGCCATGCCTAATAAAGCTGATAGGGGGTAATTAATCACCGTTTAACAGCTTTAGCAGGCATGCCAGACATCTTAGCCACATAAGCTGAAAGCAATTTAGCGAGAAACCCTGTGCGGATGGACCGATCCTGTGAAATCAATCTAGGGATGGGAACCCAGTCACAGTCTCACAAACTACATGTACCTACATGTACTGCCTTATGTGTCAATATGTACTGTATGCACAACCTTCATTTTTCACATTGTTAACAGTCCATAATTCTGGTCCCTTTGTGTTGGTAAATATACATTATACATGACTTAATTCTGCAAAACACTAACTGCTGCACTTTCCTACAGGTTTTCCCACCTTTAGTCTCCTTGAGATTTTCATCCAATTGACTGTGCAATTTTTCTTTTGACCAATATTTTCCATGAATATTTTTTACTGGCACAGGGAATTGCATTTCCTCATCATTCACTTTAATCTTTTTACCATTTAAATGCTTCAAAAGTTCAGTTTGTCCATCTGAAATGACAAAAGGTCTTGTTTCTATGCAAAACATGGTCGAATGAAAACATGCATGTACAAAGATTTAAAGTATTTTAAAATTATATCTTTATTTATAAAATTAGTGAATTAAACCCTAGTACAAGAAAAAATTCCTGAACAACTCAACTGCTGTCATCCCATGGCTTGGAATTTGGCAATTAGTAAAAACACCCTACCCATGTGTTGAGGTTCTTCGGAATCAATGGCATTCAGTATTTTCAGAACATAACCATGGGGCCAGACTTCAGGAATGAATTGGTTGGTTGAACTTGGTTGAACGTTCACATGGAAATTCTGGTCATCATAGCTATTCATCTTATGGAGGCTGGTTGGTGTTAATCCATACAAAGTTGTCACTAATCTTGTTGCAACTGCATCTGGTACATATGGGCGGACTATTCTCTCAGAGGGTCCTTTTTCTTCCATTTCTAAACAAAGTTCAGATATGTTTAAAAGTTAATGAATCAAGCAGCTTATAATAACACTTACATTACATGTAGACATATCAAAAGCAAGTGTGGAATTCCAGAAACAAATATATTACTTCTGCTATTTCTTATATGACTAAAATAAATTTGACATGCCAAGTCATAAACCAAATTCATTTCTCATTCACCCAAAAAATTGCTTTAAAACTGCACCTTCTTCAAATTTTAACATACCATGTACTTACTAACCAGGACTAAAACTTATTTTCTGCCAAGTGCAGAATAAAAAGGGGAGAAAGCAACTGATTCAATTTGGTTCTAGGTCTGGATTCATGATGCTGCAGCATATTAATTGCCCCATAGGGAAACAAGACAGCCTGCCTGCAGAACTCTCTTGCCTCCCTGCATACAAAAAAGACCAAATGACGAATAGAATTATGACCACTACGTGGGTCGTAATTAATGATTTGCAATACACAGTCTGCAACCCATTACCTTTTGGTGACCTATGACAGATGTAGAAAACAAGTTTAATTTCAAATGGGTTCTTACTGTACTTTTGTGCAGATACAGTTTTAGTTTGGTAATGCTGAGCTGATTGGTTAAGTAGCACATGTATGGTAATTGCTGGATCTTTCCAAATGGGGGATAATTGTGAATTTTACAGTTACTGTTTTTTAAGTCATAGTTTTTTTAAGTTAGGTAACAAAATTAGAAAGCAGGCCACTCTATAGTTCTATTCTATTTAATAAAAGCATCAAAAATGTATTATATAGAAATATAATTTTTGTGATTATAAAATTATGTATCTGAAAGTTTGATCATTTTTGCCCATTGAAAAGATGAAGTCATTTTCATTAGTACTAGTGTTTGGTAAGTCCTTACAATATTTTGTTCATATTTTACAATGCACTTCTATTTGATTCTATATTGTTTCTTCAAAGACAGCAATGTGGGGTAACAGACAAAGATATGAACACCACTGGCAATCCAGATATGAAATCTTTTTCTTGTTAACTGAAGAGTCAAGAAAATGACCAGCTGTTTCTGAATCTGATTGTGCCCATTTTCTACCTAGAGTCAATGTCTTGGTATGTTTAACCATGTAAGATATGTACCGGTAGAGAGTTAAATTAATAAGTACATTGAGGCTGATACTGTGAGATTGCAAGAATAGTTTGGTACTGTTTTCTTGTTATGTTGCTTTTTTTAAAATAATGTCTTGTTTTGCATCACAACTGTTTGGAGGCCCAGGGGTGATATAATGACTATAGAAGCAAAATGGTATATTTCTACCATATTTCAACCACCTTGCCATGAAGGTGTAGGGGGAACTGTTTGCCATGTTGAGACATGTTCACTTGAAAGATTACTCAACTTTACTCAGGTTGATACATCGACCTATGAATAAATAATATTTTATTGGATCTTTTCAGGGGCTTTTCCCTCTACCCCCTAAAAGATAGCATATAAATTACCCCCACCCCATGTGCACCAATCGATATCCTGGATCCACCCAACAACCTGAGACAAACTTCATGAGCCTTCATGCACTGAAAAACAATTTCATTTCAGCATAATATCAACCCTCAGAGTAATTGTTATGGTCGCTTTACCAGATCGTCTATAAGGCGGTTAGGGCCTATAAAGGTCGTCAATTGCTCGTTATATTGCGTAACATTTAAGCCCCATGTGTAGTCACTTTGGTTACGTTTTTTTTTATACCAGTAATTACACATATTTGGTACGTAGGTACGTAGGAGTATCATTTTACATATGTAAATTATAATAACAATTAGGCCTGCAAACCAATTAAGTTGGTCCTACTGATAGACCTACATGTACATACTGTAGGCTTATATAATATCAGAAATCGAATGCTAACGCGAGAAACTTAGTGTAAACTAGTTGAAAACAGCAACCAATCTTGATCGAGTGAATCTAACAATTAAAAGTCTTCATTTCGAAAGAAAGTTTATGCATAGGCATTTCGTAATTGGCGTTCCTGAAAACTGACCTTTCACTCGATTCCAAACTTAACCTGGTTCTTTCACCTCAAAGTGCAAGATGGGTCAAAATAAGATGTGCTGCTTTGACGGTCAAAATGTTTGGTCCCAGTACACATAAAAACACCTTTGACCCCTGGGCATGACACATAAGCTAACACACTGAAGGTGGTGATAAGATCGTAAGAGGAAATTTACATACGGCCGGTGGTCCCCAAGACGTCAAAAGGGGGCGTCTCGATAGTCCGAAGGTTCATTGGTCCGTCAAAACAGGAAGTACATGTACTACTATACACATTTGAAGACGCTTGATTAGTTGCTAAGAATGATAAAATATAGCTAGCTAGGTTGGTTGCAGTTTAAAGAATAGAGGGAAATAAATGTTCGTATTCGTATTTCTTGTAGAATACTCAAATTCAGCAGAGAAACAGCTTTTCTTGCCCTTAATTGGCGTTGAATTCCCTGGATTGACCAAGGTCCGAAAATGCATGCAGGGCGCATGTACTGACTTGTACTCTGCCCACAGAGTGCGCTAGTTACAAAATTTTGGAAAGCGACACAGTGTGATTAGGTATATTTTAGAGGGCCCTGGAAAGTACCCTCAAAGTTTTTGTAACAGATTACAAGCGCACCCTTTACCTATAGGCTATACTCGAGTATACAAGTACTAGCTGGTATACATGTATAGTAGTGCAACGGTCTGATATTGTTTAGCACTGCAAAATATATATTGCGTAATGATCGAATTTACCATTTTGAGATACTTTTACATGTGTATTTTAGCACAAGAAGCAAAGTTTACTGACTGAAGTGTAGGCATTTTACTCTTTATTTCGCCCCTAGCTGATACCATACACATACAAGTGAAATTGAAAAGCGCGCCAAAACAGGTGACGCGCGGTACTGAATCTGAATAATGAAAGTCCCTTGTTCATATCCGCTGTAGAGTACCCGTATATGAGGAAGTAAACAAACGCAGAAGTAACGTTGAAGCCTTGTCGACAGATGATCACAAAATAAAGAAATCAAGGTGAAGGTATGTTTGGAAAATTTTGAATTTATTAAAAATTTGGATTTTACTCTGATCTTTAATTCCTTTTATTTTCATTTGTCCGCCCCTCGCATGGTCTCACATCCTCCCAATAGAGTCTTTTCCACGAAATCGTGAGCATGCGCAGTTCGCGCCATTTTGTGCGGGACTGTTTCTCAGGGGGAAAGAGTAGAAGGCACTGAGCAGAAGGGGCCTTCGGTACTTTTGTAGTATACCCCCCACCCTGTAACTTTCTGTAACTTTCACTTTTCAAACAGTTTTTTACATTTTATTGTTTATCTATGTCAAAGCTGTTGAAATAAAATGCTTTTGTAATTACCTGTGGACTTTTTATTAGTGTTAACAGGGGCGGATTCAGAGTTATTTCCTGACAGTCTTCCAAATTATCTTTGTTGATCCGTTCTTCATTTTTGACTGTCTTTCGACAGAAAAAATTAGATACCCGCCAATGTAAACTTGAAAATCTGACCGTCTTCTGGAAGACCCAGAAGACGCCCTAAGGCCACACTTTTTTTATTTTATGGATGACATCCTGCGCACGCACCGATTTTCGCCCGTTCTCCAAAAAAAAAAAAAAAAAAAAAAGCCCCCCCCCTCCAGCCCCCAACAAAGTCGGTTGTGGCAAATGTTGTTATTGAATTTGCCAGGAAATGAGCTTGTTGCGCATGTGTATTTTCGCTACATGGAAATGCATCCACTTTGCCGTCAAATTCATCTCTAGGATTACTTTCAAATAACACAACAACAAAAGTCATAAAGAGAACGGGCGCCATCGTTTTGGATTGGTATGCCATTGATATTTGGCATGGAGATATCACCTTTTTACAATTGTGCGAAAGGCTGGCGGCGGCCGAAAAATTTCTGTGACATTCTGTACAAAGCAGCACATTAATACCAGGTTTTCTGTAGCGAAAAAAGGGACGACAAGGGCGTCGAGGTATTTGGTGGGCTGAAGGTCGGACAGGCCACCTGACAGTTTGGCTGCTTCGTGTGAGTTGAAGTAGACAAAATGTCATCGTCCGAATTGACCTTTAATAGATTTGGCAGTATTAAGCATATCTTTGCATTATTTTTAAACATTTCTGTGAAGTGTTCAAAATGCTGTAATATTCTGAGAATACAAATAAAGACACACTGTTTGATTGATATTTGTTTTATTGATTGCTATACCAAATGAATTCATGAAATAACCTTAAATAGATTTGGTAATATGAAGTATATCTATTCATGACTTTTTTACATTTCTACGAAGTATTCACAATGCTTTAATATTTTTAGAGCATGGATAAAGACATATTGTTCGTTTGATACGTGTAACTGTGGTAAAATTTGTGTTTCCAGCTGTGTACTGACAGCATTCCTTTACTTAAGCAGTATTTTTTTTTTTTGGACGATTTTTTTTTTTCGCCCTCGCGCACCGATTTTGGGGTACCCAGAGGATGTCATCCATAAAAATAAAAAAGTGTGGCCTAAATCCGCCCCTGGTTAATCACGTTTAATCCAGCCCATTGAAATACAAAGTTAAAATCTTCAATTTACACCCGCAGTCAATAACTTGCCGCATTTTCGTTGGCTAACTCTAAGGTAATTTTATGTGAACAAGAAGCTCATAATAATTTCACAGAGGAAATCCAAGTATACAATGTATCAATCCTATGTTCACATAAAATAAGGTAGAGTTAGCCAACAAAAACGCAGCAAGTTATTGACTGCGGTTACATTGTAAATTTTCACATTGTATTTCAATGGGGTGGAATAAACGTGATTAAAACTAATAAAAAGACCACAGGTAATTACAAAAACATTTTATTTCAACAGCTTTGACATAGGTGCAAAAGACAATGTAAAAAATGTTTGAAAAATGAAGGTTTCAGGAAGTTACAGGGTGGGGGGTATACTTCAAAAGTACCGAATGTCCTATCTTTGCTGTCGATGAGGTAAGTTTTTAGTTCTTTCATTGAAAAGTCATCAGGTACTTCTGCTTAATTTCTATTCCAACTGCTCCCATGAATGTGTTTTCGAAAAAAATCAAGTGATAACATGTTACGAAACTTTGAAAATTCAGATTGAAATGAGCACTCCTCGATATGGCGTCCGTCGTGTACACTCCACACTTTCCCCCTGAAACTTCAAATCCCGCAAAATCTCGCGTTCCCACGGATAATTTAGCGGAAGACACGTGACCGTGGAAAAGACTCTATCTGCCTAGCTCGATCTTGCTCGGTCTTCATCAGTCTGATCAGGACCGGAGCTTTTTTCTAGAACTGTGTTAGTAACAACAGGCCAGGACAAATATAGTTGCCATAATGTGATGGCAAGAAAGGGAGGAACACAAAATCAAATTATATGCTTTTAAAAGCTATAGAAGGTAAACTGCTTCATGTTAAATCTGTTGCCATATCGGTGCATTTATACTGTAGGTACATGTATATGTTCAAATGCATTTTGTACTGAGGTCAGTCTACTTGTTCCAACCACACTTGCCTCAATTCCAAAGCCTACATTTCACGAGGTACATACTGTACGTACTTAAGGTAGCATGTACATACTGTACGTGCTACCTTAAGTAAATGCTTATGTACAAACTGTAAGAGTACACTGGTACAGAATATTCTTTTTGGAGACATCTTTATAATTTACATACAGTATATTTATTACAGATGTTACAGATCAGGATGAAGAAATGTATTGTCAACGTTGTTATCATAGCAGGACTTCTGACAGCTGTTGCTGAATCTCGTGCACCCATACATCTTGACCTTGCTGACTTTGAAAAAGTTGTGGTTGAAGGTACAGTATGTTTAGGGGAACTTTTACTCACAGTGACTGGCTGGAATCAGATGAATTCCATCCTTAAACATTGAAAGTAACATGGTACTTTCCACTTAAAATGAATTTGTTTACATACATGTATTTGTACAGCTCTATATCCTTGAAATAGTCATAAACCAATTGGCGTTTGTTTTAGTCGCTGTGCATAACAACAAAATTTGGTTTACTTGTAATACGTACAGAGATGCACGTGAAGAAAACTGATGAAACTGCAGTGATGTTTCATGATGCTTCATAAATGAAGTACTGGACTTTATATCATTGTAATTGTGAAAATGTATGTTTTGAGTCTTATCTCTTTTTTAATAGACCTTTTGTACAGTAAATCTGAAGTGAAAAATTCTGGATGCAAATGTGTCAATTACAACTGTGGATGCTGTGCTCACATGGAAGTGTCCAAAATTGAATTAAATGAGACTGGTAAGTATAAATAAAATGCTTTTTTTTTTTTTTTGTACCTTGGAGTTTTACCCCAACAAAAACAACTAAAGAAAGTGACCAACATATATTGGGAGCAAAGAGGCCTAGCTTGGATAAGATGATTAATGGACATTAGATTTTACGGTATAGCTTTTTACTGATTTTTCTTCAGTGGTGGGAGGGGTCCTGTTGAAAATGGCAAAGTAAGTCTTTTTAACTTATCCTATTTTTCTGTTTTTTGATATATATAAAGAAATGTAAAACAAATTTCACCTTGGGAGTTTTCCACCAAGTACTGCCTGGACAAGTTATCAAGTACCTCCTGGCTGGCAAAAGTAACAGCAACTTGCCAGTTCAGTAAATAGCAAACAACACATTACACTACAGACTCATTTAAGGATGTAGATAACAGGGGTAGCTATCTTCTAAACCGGCCAAGATATACCAACATGTTACATATCAATAGAAAGCTTATTTCAACAGCTCTTCATTTCATATCCTTATTTTATTATGTAATCGTTACGTAATGAGATATAATGCTTAATAGGTGTGCTCAACATGATCTTTACACCTTAAAAACTAGAAGTCCACTACAAATGGACATGTGTAGACAGCTTGACTCATGAGCCCTCATAGGGATCAACAAGAATGTGCCTCAAATTAGCGATATGTGTTAAATTAGCAGAGATATCAAAATAAACTTGGTTTCCAGTTCAACGAGACCCCCTAGCCTAACTAAAGCATGCCTAAGTTGAAAACGGAGCTGATGTTATGAAATCCCAGACACATACTTTCAGACAAACCTTAGATCTAACGAATGAATACCAGCTTTCATCAGTTGAAAGTTCTAATTAATTTTGACACTGGTCTATATCGTTCTCTTGAAGCCATAAACTGAAGCAGAGAAATCAGCCTTTTAGTGCTCCCCGGAGATTCCAACGTTATATAATCAGTGAGCTGCATTGGCAAGCTGAGAAATTTAGTTATTTATACTGGTTCAGCCCTCTACTCACTGCCTATGTAACTGTCACTATGTCTTTCATCCATTTTCAACATTAATATTGAACATTTTCAACCGGAGGCCTCCTCCATGCATTGACAGCAGCCACCATGTTAGTCGTGACGTCAGCATTCTTCACCACGTGACACCTAGGGGGAGTGCCTTTGCCCATATACGTCTCATCTATATGTCTGCTTTTTAAAGCTTTAATAGATCGTCAGAATTAAGTTCACTGATAAATTCAAAATGAAAAGTATTGTTTGGCAAGTGAAAGCGCAACGTTACTCACAGAATGTGATAGGCTTAGCAGCAATCTAGTACGGGAAATATACAGCTGCACAGTGGAGCTGCCAATCAAACACATATATGGACAAGTGTGACCTACTTTAAAACTCAGACACGCTACCACAGGGGTAAATCAGCAATTAGGCTAAAATTACGGGTTTATTTGTAAACTTCCATTATTTTAAGATAGGCTGATATATAGTTGATATTTCATCTATCTAATACTGACAAATTCAGAAAAACACCCAAATTTTGACAATTTACTGTTATCTACATCCTTAACATGCGGGCATAAAACACAGTCTTTTATAAAGCAAACATGCGCACCTTGTAACTACTAGAATGCAACAAAAACTTTCAAGAGGCAATGCTGATGTGCAAAATGGCAGAAATAAAATGACTTGGATTTGTGTAAAATGGATGCGTAAATAATCTAATTTGACCAAATAAACAACAAATGTGGATTCAGCATCCCACATTGTTCACTGCAACTTTCTAAAATCGTTCCCAAATTTAAGAATGAAAAGTTTTCGAGGGAACCCATGGAATGAGAGAGCCTATCTTCAAAGTCCCAAGGAAAGTATACAAAAATTAATTCATTTTTCTGATTTCCAGGGTGTGTGAATGTAAGCTATCTGCCCGACCAGTATGGTATTTCTCTAACATTCTCTTTAAATGGGCATGTGTACGTGAATGAAACCATTTCTGGTAAGTGTAGGCAAAATAGGAGTGTAATTTTATACCCTTTTAAAGTTTCAGGTCTGTCAACTGGATCAAGCTGTTTAAAAATGTTTGTAGATGAATAAATGTTAGTAGCTCACTACACTCAAGCATATGCACAACTAGTTGGCAATATTAATTAGGAAACAATGTTTTTTAACAAATGTTAACTGAATACAAATTTTTATAGATTTCTAAATATTGCTTGGTATTCATAGGGTTGTATTAAAGGCATGTTTCTGCATAAATGAATCACTAACTTGCAGAGCCGCTGATTGCCTTGATTCAGCATGATTCAGTCACATTTGCCTTTTTTCTTCTAAATGGCCTCTGAAAATGCAACTTTTGGAAGTCCTCAAGTGACATTCTGCAATTTTCCTACTCTCCTTTTTTCCACATCTATAATTACCTCCAAGTTAAAAACCGTGTGGAAACCCAATATGCACCCGCTGATTACTGTATTTGATAGCTTTGAACCTACTAACATTCATTTATTTTTTCTTCAGCCAAGAACCCACCACCCCTGTGCTTTGCCATACCACACTTGAAGGACTTTGCCAGTCTCTGCATAAAGTTCTACAATCTGAGTGTTTCTAGCTCCAAATTATCTGGCTGTGTCAAGATCCAGGCTCGTCTTTACCACGTAGACATTGAAGACATTCCACTGGGATGTTTTAAACTGGGTAAAGGAGTTAATGTGCTGTATGGAAGTGATCCATCCAGGTACTTGCAGATAGTGCACCAACAAACTTTCCCCAAGAAGACAATACGAGCCCAAAATGACTTGAAATTGATCAGGCTAGTTGTTTAAAGTTTAGACCATTTGAATTCAAGATCAGGACGTCATGAAAAATAAGTGTCTGTATGCAGATCAGAATTGTGGCAGACTCCTAATGGAGCATGTGTAACAAACAAAAGTTTTTTTTAAAATTCCAGCACGTTTCCAGTAAAGTGCAAAGGTTCTCAAGTGAATGAGCAACTTTTAAATGCATAGGGAAAGTGTCACGCCAAAATGAGACGGAAGTTTTCTGACTTGATGATCTGGAAAACTGGTTTGTAAAATATTTAGACATTAGCAAATCAGCAAAAAGTATGAAAAATGCAGTTAGTGCCAGTTTCCTGGAGTATAGGAGTTGAGAGTTCACCCCCCAATGCAGTTTGTAATCACATTTAACAAGACAAAACAGAAAAAAAGAACTTAATCCATTTCTTT
The DNA here is from genome assembly GCF_051362555.1 of Lingula anatina. Classification (NCBI taxonomy): domain Eukaryota; kingdom Metazoa; phylum Brachiopoda; class Lingulata; order Lingulida; family Lingulidae; genus Lingula; species Lingula anatina. The sequence continues at coordinate 26,004,542 of NC_141767.1, forward strand.
ATATTTTATTCATTCAGCAGGCTTATGTACATATTATTTTACAGTTTCCTCTTCACTTGAAATATCAAAATTGCTCCAAAAATTACTGACATGAGAACTGAAACACTTCTTATGTAACGACTTGTAATTTTTCAGTTAAATGACATCTTTTCATTAACTTGCGCAATGCCCATTTAGATAATAACCAGACAGACCTACAGGTCTAGTGCCCTGGAGAATACAAGATGATACAACTTTATACATTGACATTTTATTACAAGTAAGGATACTGACAAATATCTCTCTCTCTTATAAGATATGCACTTGTAATAGTATTCCAGACTTGATTTCAATAAAAGCATGGGTTTTCCTTCAGAAGTGGAAATTGTCAGTCTCACCAAGCAGAGCATGCTCTTTCTACAAAGTATGGATTTCTACCACTTAGAAATCTTATTTGCTGTATTCCTCTTTCTGTTTGACCTGAATTTAAATGATTTTCACAATAAGGGAGGATTTTACAAACAACTGACACAATAAATGTACTTGACTTACTAAATGGGCTGCTGTCACCAATGAGGGTTAAAATCCGAGTTCAGACAGCCACAATTTGCTCTAAGGGTACAGTTACTGTAATAACACTTAGCAAATTTCAGGTTCCATTGTCATTCCATTATAAAACTTTTTTCAGCACTTATCAACATTATATTGAGAGAATTGCAATGTCTGCCAAATGAAATTCTTTCAAAAAGATCTGGCAAATACTAAACCTACCCTTTTCTCCTTGCAGCCAACGGCGTTCCTTAAAATATTCTATACAACAGTGAAATTCCTCTTCAGAGTATAATTCTGTTTGAAATGGTATGAATGGATCCAATACTGCAAAACCCTGAGAAACAAAGAACTGGGTATATAGTTTATAAAAAAGCTACAATATTGTTAACAATTCTTTTTTTCAATACTGGTACTAGTACATGGCATTAATTTACGTTCTGACGAAAAAATCGAAAGACTTCTTACAAATCAATCATTTGAAACATCAATGGCTAATTGCTTTACGTAACATATTTATATTTTAATTGGAAAAAAAGACATTTTTTAACCTCTTTTCCCAATAGATATTTAGGTAAGTCTGATTCCCTCTTGTCTTCCTTGCTGGCATTTCTGTCCACCGTGAGTAGCACAGCACCACCAGCCTAAGTTATTGAAAAAAATATCACATGACAACAGCATTAACATCTAACTTAAAAACTGTTCATGATACTACAGTGGATTTACAATTCATTGTTATAGTACATAATTCATATTAAACACTCTATTCTTACTGAGAAAATTTTAGTTGAAGTCAATAAATATCCTGAAATAAATGATACCAGAGAAATTCAGAAATGGCACATTATGCTAATTTTGTAAATGACATTCTTTTTACAACAATTTTGTACTTAATCTTAAATAGAAAGACAATGTAACAAACACTATGGTGACAAACATATACTGTTTATGAACCAAAATTTTATAAAAAAACCAACATATATTAGAGCTGAAAGTGATCATGACAGTTTTAAAGTCTCTCTTAAAACTCATCTTGTAAGACTCTTTAATCTTTTAAACTACATTTGTATCATTTTAGTACTGTAATTTTAGAGAATTTTATATTATATACCTGTAAAGTGCACTGAAATGCATTATAATGCACTTTATATCAAATAAATGTCATTTACTAAATAACAAAGAACAAACCCAATCATTTTGCAATAACTTCATGAAATGTTGCACAAGCCCAATTTGGGAACTTGGTCTCTGGAAAAAAATTATTCAAAACTACACAAATTATATCATGTTTGATGTGCTGGGTACAGCAATTAACTTTACAATGGAGAAGGGACTGGCATTGGTTTGTGTGTGATATCAAGAAAGGGGCATGGATTAGTGTCGAAAGCAACATGCTTGAAAATAAAATGGAACTGTAAAATTTGCCAATGCCAGATTTAGCACTTTTCTACCTGGTGATGCATTGATATGAAAAGTTAATGTATTTAAATGCAACTACTTATAATTAATAAGAATAACTTGGTACATCTAATCAGGTGGTTCTTCAAGAGAAAAAATAAACTTCATAAATAAACCCATTTTAAAACTAATAATATAATTTTCTATCCCATTAATATTTGATCATCACATGTCAAGCAATAGGATAATCCAATATGGACTTTTGCAAACTCACAAACTCTCCTGGTGCAACTTTTACAGTAGTATCTTGAAATAAGGAATTCACACCATCCACAACCACCAGAACCTTTAACCTGAAATCAAAAGGAAGATATATGTTTGCTCTTTGTCTAATAACCATAGTGCTTCTACATGATCCAACATCTTGATAATATATTTCAATACATTTTTTCCATTGGTTGTTCTCATACCTTGACATAGGCTCATAGCAGGAATGGCTTAACTGACACTGTAGAAAAAAACGAACTTTTGGGAAAGAATGGTTTGAATGCTGCCAATTGCCTTTGTATAGCTAATGTTATCCCGGACCGAACTTGCCCAGTTATTGTGGACTCCCATGAGTTACTGTTAATTTTTGTTGTTGTTGTTGCTGTTGTTGTTGTTGATCCATTCCCATTCTGAGCTGCGCATAAACAGGAAGTAAAAACATCATAACCAGACTGCTTGCCACCCATGTCAGGAATCTGGTATTCTCAGGTTTGCCCTGCTTTGGCCTTTGCCTTTGTAGAAAATTTAATGCTGAAGTCAAAATGTACACGACGGCTGAAATAATAGGTAAATAATTGGTCGTACTTACCCTAAATCTGCTGCTTGCTTTTTCACTTCTCTGATAATCATGCCAACTATATCTGGGATGTGCTTCTCTCTATCTAACCCCTACAGTGAGAAAAAAAGGAAATAGATGGAACACCTTTATTTTAACGGATTTGAATATGCTCCAAAATGGTTATAAACATTCTCCTTATATCTGAAAAACAATGTTCTCATTAAAATTTTCTCAAATATTGAAACAGGCACAAATAACATTTCTAGCTAAAATATTTGTACAATCAACTGCCTCCTTTTCTAGTCTGAGGTATTCTTGGTTGTAAAATAATTTTTGTCGCTAATTTGGGTTATTACTACCTATATATATACACATATGTAACTTAACTTCTGGTTTTTACAACATAAGCTTTATACACTTTTTTAACCTGCACCAAGGAGGTTATGTTTTCACCCCTGTTTGTCTGTCTTTCTTTCTGTCTGTTTGTTTGTCATCAACATAACTCCAAAAGTTATGGACAGATTTTGATGAAATTTTCCGGGTAGATCAGAAATGGGTTAACTTAGAAGTGATTAGTTTTTGGTGGTGATCCAAATCAATAATCAATCAATAATCAAAAATCAATCATCGTCATAACTCAAAAGTTATGGACCAATTTTGATGAAATTTTCAGGAACTGTCAGAAGTGGGCCAAGAAAAAAATGATTAGTTTTTGGTGGTGATCAATAATCAAAAATTGCTGCCTTGGCGGAGGTCTGCGCTCTCAGAGTGCTTTTCTAGTTTCTAATACTGTAGTGTTGACTTGGGTAAAATGTAATCAAATTTGTTATTGTTCACAAACCATTTCTATCAGATCTGTGATAGGAGTTCCTTCTAAAGATGAATCCTTTTTTGTCCAAACACATTTCTTTGTCGTTTTCAACTGCAAAAAGAGTCACAAAATTAAATAATTTTCCAAAGAACATTTTATAATGTCTTGAAAATTGTTATTGCAACTTCAATATCAAATATATATAAAAAGCATGTTTTTCTGCTACGAATAATAAAATATTAAAAGATGTGCAAGTTGATCATAGATGTATTTAGTATTACTTAATTCTTCATCCTTTCTTAAAGCAGTTGGATAGAAACTTATGTATAACATTAAAATGGTGTAAATATCACTTCTGTTGAATTGCTATAATAATTACATAAATACAATGTATGATTACAGCTGTCCACACTGTCAATAATTACTTCACCTTTTCTAAATGATGTTGATTCAATTTCCTGAATGAATTCATCCACTTCAATGACTCAACCAATGTGTCATGACGGTCTTCCTTATAAGTTGATTCTTGGTAAGTTGCAGGAAACTGATAAATGTGTTTAGCTGAAATTAAAAAAAAAAGGTGAGAGGCTAGCTCAACATTACCTATTGAGTACGTGGTTCATGCAATAAAACTGATACTGTCACATTATATAGCAAAATAGGGTGTCATCGCTTCAGCAAAAATAGGATTCAAAAAGACATTCTTGCACTGAGTTTATCAAAACATCTTCAATCATTTCTTGATCAATATAGCTAGTTACTTACGCCATGGTACATGAATAATCATGAAGTCTTCCTCTAGGGCATAATGTGCAACATGAGCCAGGGTTGTACTTTTGCCTGTTCCTTGGGGACCATCTTGTACATGTTAAGTGATAAATGCCAAAATTTTTGAACGCAGAAAAGTGATTACAAATGATAGGAAGGAAACCCAAAGAAGTGGAGAGAAGCAAACAAAATAAATAAACAATCAAAGGCAAAGAAGCACCACAGAATCTGACTAGACTTGTGGAAAGGAAAATGACAACTGTGGGTTGTACAAGCTGTATCAAAAGCATAAGAAAGTAAAACAAATAAATAAAATAATCACTGCGTATAATTTAATGAGTGGCAAACCAATTTAAAATCTTAAATACTCATTAAATTACCTATAGATTTGGAATGCATTTAATAGTATCAGTAACATTTCCGACTACAGTCATTCTGATAAAGCGAACTAAAGTAAAAATTCCACAGGGAGCAGCTAGGAGCAGTCATAAAAACAAAGGCTTTTTAATCCTTAAAGCCTTACTAAATTTTAATTCTAAGCTATGAAAGAACACTGTTGAATTGAAGGGAATTTCAAATTACTTACCTGGAAAAAGCAAGAAAGTAATTTGAAATTGCCTTTGTGATTCAGTTCAAATTCTAATAAAATGTGATATTTCATTACAAACTGCAATTATTATTTATTTGTACTATGGAACTAACATACAACATGTTTGTATTGTGTCCTACTTTGAAGTGTTTTTCTTTAATTTAATTTTTTTTTAATTGCTGTTGGAAAAGATAACTTACAGATCACCTCTTAATTTGTCATTTGATCAGACCCATGAAAGTTCAAAGTCACACCATGAAATACCAATTTGTGAAAAATGAAATAATCACAAAAAAAGAAAGAAAAAACTGGTGTCTGTCCACAAACAAATAAATATAGCTATTAAAAAATGTACTTTTGGCTTTAAATATATAAAAAATAAATAACAAGTCAATTCTTACAATTCTCTTGAACTGGAAACAATCCAACATATAACACCAAGTCATAATTTGATATTGACAAATTTAGGAATATACCTGTATCAATATGTGCCTGAGTAATAGTGGTGTGCAAAGCTTTGGCTCAAGTTCCAATAATTTTCTAGCAATACCAACAGATGCAGTGATTGCTTTAGGCACATGCAAACTGTGTCCGAAAGCAAAAAATACTTCCGTAAATGTAAAGGATACATATTACATATTTGATAACAGGATCTTTATAATTTGCACTTTTCATCAAGTCAATTATCTCTAGGGCTGGTTTTCTCACCATTATGCTGGTTTCATTAAAGGTGTCAAACTGAAAAATAAAAGGACTAAAAATACTGAACTGAAAACATAAGTCAACATGATACCTGATGAGAAGCCCTATAAACACAAGCAGTGAAAAACTTATGCTAAGTTCAGTATCAGTAAAGCTCACACAAAAAGTCCACCATACAACAGGGGAACTGATATCCTCTCTCTTTCTCTGACAACTTGCAGACAGAGTTGTATTTAGGAAGCTAAATTTTGTAAAAAATCCTGACTAGGAACACAAGAATTTTAAAAGTTCAGCAAGCCAGGTGCAGTGATGCTGGATTGCACTGTGATGCACCATGATAAACCTGTCTACCCCTGTGCTCCAAGGTTGACACTGGGCAGCAGTGTGGTACTGTTGACAATTTACCTTTTTATGATTTATGTAGACAACAATATACTAAAACTGAGAAACACTGCCACCTCTGGTAAAGACTAAATAGTGTAAAAGACCACTGACTGTGATGAAATCAAGCTAAGATTTTTAATTCTTAAAGTATATTGTTGATCCCTGAAAAAACACAAATATCCATATCTGATAAAATTATTCATTTTAACAGATACCAAATTTTTATAACTAGAAGGTGTATTACCAAGAGTTGCACTTTAGCCATTACCTTATTTATTTTAATTTAATATGACCTACAGTCAGTGACATTTAAAGTGACCACAATTGAAAAAATAAACAATATTTTACGGCTACACACACACACACACACACACACACACACACACACACACACACACACAATTCCTTACCAATTGCAATAACTTAGGGTTAAGCCAACCTCTTGTAAATACTTTTTTTGCTATTGGTTCTGGAACAGTATAAAACTGCCCTATTTGGTCTTTTGTTTGATGTGCCTGAAGAAAAAATAATAAAAATTGTGCCTTTATATAACTTCACAATGTATCTGTTATTAAAAACATTTTATCACCTGTTTATTTAATGATGCCATGAGTTGTGTCTTTCTCTTATGTCTTTCTCTAATGTCAACATAACTCTTTGGTGCTCTATCAGCATAAAATAACATTTATGTTTTGCCTGAGCATATAATTTACCTTTGCAGAATTAATGTCTAATTACTCAACTGAAAAGTTATTTACAACGCTACCAAGTCCAACCAGATATTCACAACCAGATGATCCACAGATTAAATATAGCTGACCCATTTGAAAGCTTGATGTGTAATCCCCTAACAGACACTAAATAGATTCCCTGTGAGGATTACACAGCAAGCTTTCAAGCGGGTCGGCCATCCTTGATCTGCTGATCTGTTAATCCCCAGACCAACTCTGGTTGTGGATACAGCCCAAGGCACATCCAGTACTATGCTGATGGGACAGTAACAATTTGTCAACTATAAAATAAACAAAGAAATAAAACATCAAATTCTTTAGTGAACGTAAATTGATACACACTACCTCTTCTCTATGATTATTATTCATGTGCACAAATCCTTGTATATACATTAACTCATATACATTTAAAACTCACTGGGCTTGACACAGTTGTCCTGCAAACTCTAGGCCTACGTGGTTTGACGTCCTGTTCTGTTCTAACATTATCATTACCATTCACAATACTGGTGCAGCATCGGTAATGGTTCAAGCATACTTTTTTATGAGGAAAAGTATAACCTAGAAATAAAAAGATTAAAACATTTTATGACACTTAACTGACTTTGTTCATGCACTTGAACAGATTGTAAAGCTTAGTGCTGCAAAGGATTATTCTCTTAAACCCATGCTATCAAATGCACCATTACTGTCCATGTGATATGCCCAAATAAATTATAAAGAGACTGGGCTTAAGATGACCTTTTGACAATGAACAGACTGTTCAGAAAAAAAAAATTGTGTTATTAAGTGATTTAAAAAATATACATATTTACGGGATCATTTTGGACAACATTGTTAAATTTTTAAGATAAAGTATTGATAAATCTAAAATCCTTTGCAGCACTAAGCTTTACAATCTATTTCTTAAAATTTATACAAGGTTATATTATTAAACTAACTTAGATAATATTTTTGATAATTTGGAACAGCAACCAATTAAGAACTATCTGGCCTCATATTATAACTTAAATTTTGGTACATGGCATTGACAGTTTCTCCAGAAATGGATAGGAAAATATGGGATTTAAGAAATTTATGCGCTTACATCTCTATTGATGGGAAAACTGGCTGGCTGTACAGTAATGTGCAAGTTGCGGAGATGAGAGGTAAGATTAAAATTTGAAAGCTCCCCGAGTCATGACGGGTTTGGTAACCAGCCCTCATTACACACTTTTTGAAGCCTTTTTTCATGCACTAGCAGAGCCAGTATATATCAGAATTGTCAATAAGTGTGCTAGCACATGAATTTCGTACTAAAGATTTAAATGACTGGCCTGTTGTTTACTAACTTTAAAACTAAATCAAATCCAAGTGCAAGGGCGGGTCCAGCAATGATTCATGAGTAGGAGAAATTTGCTTTTCGCCAGAGGAAAATTCATTATGGCGGGTAAATCCCGTACAAAATACCTTTATTAATTAATCTACGCTGACCAAGTGCAGGATCACCTTGGCAATATCATGCAGTGCAATCAAAAAATGTCATGGTATCATATTATTTGACAAAAAGTTTGTTCAGTGCTTAATAAATAAAAAAAACCTATCAAATACATTTTAACAAACAGTAACTGACTTGTTAATGCTTACCTATTACTCGAAAAATATTATTTTGGCCCACAATCATGTTTTTCAACATGGAGGCTGCCATTTTACTGTTGCATGGTGGGAGTTTTCATCTTACTTTGAATTAATCTGTAATTTTAAACACGTTATTATTGGTGACGCATTTTTATAGAAAAATAATAAGAATGTGTTTCTTAAATCCAAAATACGCTTACTTAACAACAGAATTTAAATTGACATTTTAAAATGAGACACGTAAGGACTTTTAAATTTACACATCATTTTGTTAATATTAGATTTTTTAAAACTATTGTGCATTTTTTTGCCCAAATACCTTATCTAAAATATATAAATACACTCTAGTTATGAATTTTACTCTTTTATGCATATTATTTTCTCTAAATTTTATGATCAAATATATGTATTCCTTTCTTGCTTCAAACCACACAGCGCCATTTTGATACACAGAGGAGAGCTCCTGTGTTCTAATGGGAAGTTGTTTATTGACCAATATTACTGTGTCTACCCATTAAGATCTTTCAGAACGACTTGCAGTTGAAAGGTGAGTGAATGGGGCGCTGTATGATCATCGTTTTTCTGAGTAGCTTTTTGTTGGATCTTTCCTGAATGTTTACCTGTCCACCTACACTGTGAATGTTGTCTCTCCGAGTTGATACTTAAACTACTTACTCAGTAATTTTGCCAACGTTTGATGTGCTAACATTGATATTAATAACATAATTAAATCTGGTCAGATAGCAGTAATTCAAATTTTTCATGTAGTTACCGTACCTCAAACCTTATTAATCAATCTGATGTTCATGATGTAGGTAAGCATTTTCCATAGCACAGTTATTTGATATATATTTGTTTAGATATTTACAAACATACGTTTATTACTGCTTTGTGACTGTTTGATTTAGCTTAAAGCAGCAAGAATTTTCCTCGAATGTATATCGTACAGCAACAGAGCTTGTAGAGTTAAGCCAATCACAAATATGCATCAACTTTCCCCCCCACAAGATAAGAGCTTCCAGACAATTGAATGAGGTTGAAATGAATGAATATATTTTGTAAACAGTTACATGTTGCATGATACACACAGCATTATCAAGTTCAATTGTTGTAAAATGCCTTATACCACCTCTTTGTGAATTTTAGCTTACTTGCTGTGCGCTGTGTGTATGTATGCGCAGTTGGACAATGATATAATTATGGCCTTGTAAACGTGTCTAAATATATAAATGAATATTTTAACAGAGTTGGGTCTGTGAGGTGGCCCTTTTGTTCAAACACATAATATCCCAGTTTTTTTTTTTTTTTTTTCTTTCATTTTAGTAATTTTGATTTACATAGTCAGATTTATATTTCACAGTTGTAGATTGCCAAGCTACTTCTACAAATCCAACAAGCACATTTGATCTGAGTGATACCTGTGCAGCACTGAAGCAAGGCACAGGGCCAATGACCCCGTGATCCCTGAATCTGTTCCTTGACATGGAACAAAATGAAGAGGATGGACAACCCAGGCCCACTGTGGGCCAGGGTCCTTGTGAAGCAGAGGAGGAAGAGGAGAAGAAACCCAGCACCAGTGACTCTGAATCTGGGAGTGAGATAGATGAGACTCATGAGCGCCATTTCTCCATCAGCAATTTTGATCAAGGGCAGCTGAAATTGAAGATATCTACAAAGCTTGTGAAAAAGTCACCAAGGGAAACCCCTACCACAGAGGATGGAGGTGAAGATATGATGAAGTTTGCTGGGAAGACAGCTGGACAGGAGTTACCTTGTAATGAAGAGAAGGCAGGACATTCTGAAGTCCTGTTGGATACTGAAGATCAGAAAAAGGTGAGTTGTTTTTCCTTTCTCTCTGTTGCTCTTTTATGTTTTTTTATATTGGTTAAAAAGGAAAATGTTGAAATTTTAACTCAATTTAGTGCTTTTATAGGATTTTGAGTTTAGAAGTTTAATTGAACCAGTATATATTTCTTGTAATTGTAAATATTAAAGTAATATTGCCTTGCTTTTATTACTTTCATGCATAATGATCAGTTTCTTTTTAATTGGAATGTGATGAAGGTGGCACATTTTATGCAGGCTGCCTTAAAAAAAATTGATATGAGATAAGGGCATACAATCATCATATGATGTTTTGTTGGCATGCACAGTTAAACTACTTCATTCCCTGTGTGTGTAATTTTTAATTGTCAACTTTCTTGACTGAGAAATTGTATTGGATGGACCATATCGTTTGATTGAAACATTTGAATATACTGCCAGATTACCATACATCACACACAATCAGGTAGATTAATAAAGATGGAATGAGGTATGCTATTTGTCATAATCTCATCTTCTCTACAATGGAACAGCTCTGCATTACAGGTCAGGCAGCTAATTGGACCTGTCATCTGGAGATTGAAATAATACCAAGGCCTTGCAATATCAGTATTAATCTCAGGCCCTCAGGACAAATTATGCTTTATCCTAGATAATTGGAGTAGTGGAATACACAAGTGGCATTGCTGGCAGATAATTGGAAAAACAGTAAACCTGCTTGTGGGTTGTGTTGTGTTTTTCTTGATTCAACTGACTAGAAATGTAAACATCTCTTTTAACCTTGATATATATATATATATATATATATATATATATATATATATATATATATATATATATATATAATTTGTAACGGTGTACAGGAAGAAAATGCAGTTAAGCAGGATAAAATATGGCACTTCAGCTAGATACATACTCATGATTAACAGAGCCCTAATTATAGTGTTTAATTACACCAGAGTAATTATCGTAATAGTTATTGCTTTTATTGAGAGTGAGAGGCTTTCAGGGGTTGACTGTCATGCTGTTAACAGCAGCTTAGTGAATATCAAGCTGCTGCATTAGGATGTCAAAACTCAGGTGCAAGATATTACTACATCCAGTCAAGTAGCATTTAAGGAGAAGTCAATTAATATGATTAGCAAGCTCTGATAGCTTTTTTATATTTGTCACTATGATTCATCACTGGTGCGCATTACAGCCAATGAACAAAGCAAGAAAGCCAAACCAATACAGACCAAATTAATTAACACTTTATAGGCTCCAGACTGTAGGACTATTAAATTTGATGCAATATGGGACTGAGGGATGTTATGGATCTGGGTCACAGGCACTGAACACAGTAATTGCATGTTAAAGTAAGACCAGAAAGGTTGAGGTCATCATTAACATAAAAGCCTTGCATCTTATTGTTAATCAAGTGACCACCAACATGTTTGGAGGCAAAAACAAATGCTAAGAATAGAGGGATAATATTTTGCTAGTATTTTGATATTTTTTGTCCATGTGAAACATATGGTTCTCTTTATTTGAAAAGCCATATAGCTATTTTACCAACAACCCATTCATGACTGGGTGTTGGATACATAATTTTATGTGTTTTGACCTTTACACATTTTCTTAAAATATATATGAGCAAACTAGTTGAGGAATTTATACTGTAATAGATAATGAGTCTTGAATAATTTTATTGCATGTTGTCTGTCAGCCATGGGGCATGACAGATGTTTGCTGTGAAAGAAATTCTACCTGCCTTGTATGCCATTATGAATAGAATAAAACACAGTTGCTTTTAGAAATGATACAGGGATTAAGTTAGGTTCTTCCATTATGGTAGTCACTCCATGAATTAATTCAGATTAGACTAGGGCCTCTCACTTTGTCAGTTTATTTAAATAGTTTTAACACAAAGGTGATAGTCTGTATCAATTAAGGCACTACAATAGGTAAGACTCTGCAACTGCACTTGTCAAGTAAAAAGCCTCAGATTTCATGACTGGGTGGTGAAGGGAGATTAATTGCCATTTAGGGCATACCAGCTGCTGCCTGCTATATGTGTGCTAGACATTGTGCATTTCTTTGTGGCAAAAAATGCATTGATACAATTACAGGGGTCAATTCTTTAATACCAGGGAACAAAGAAGTCCATAGTCAGAAATGCTTCCTAGAGGTATGTAAAATACATAGAGAGTTTGTTTAAAATGTCATTTTAAAAAGACGCAATACGTCTGTCGTGTTATTTCATTTAAAACTAATGGTTTCTAATTTATAAATAAAAGTCAACAAGAAGCAGACCGTGTAAAGGTTATAGACAATGAGGTTAATAGACAATGAGGGGCAGGTGTCTCATTTGAACCAGATAATAAGGTAGTTGTACAACTCCTTCCACTCCCTAACCCACTGGTCAGAAATCTTGGTTCCTGTCCATGGTTTTGACACTTAAAAAATCTACTACATCTCCATTGACATGTCTCTACATGGGTTTTACTTGATTTCAATAGCCAAATAGTTATCTGAAGAGATAAGATATGGGAGCATTCTGTGTATTAAGCAGGTGAAATAGTCATGTCATGAAATACTTCAGTGGCTGATCATATATTAAGCTGTTAGGGTGAGGAGATAAACCTAAGCTAATATTCAGATAACCTTTTTGCCATAACTGTCTAATTGTGGTCAGCTCCCTTTTCCTCCCAATTCCTTTTATTATCTACAGCCCAAGAACATTTAGCTTAACCTACTGAAAAACCCACAGCAGATTGCTTGGTGTATATTTGATATCCCAGTAGCATTCAAAACAAGAACTGAAAAGGGATGTCTTACATAGCAAACAGTTTTGAAAATTGCCAGAGGGCTACCGCCTGTAGTTTCAAGGTATGGTTCCCAGTCTCTGTGTGTTGCTGTGGAGGTTGTGACCTACTGAAAATGAGTCAGTTTGTAACATGACATATATGTGGGTCATAAAGTTACAGTTTGTCAGTTATGGAATGTTCTGGATTTGAGAATATAACATTTTTTTGTTATGAAGTGCCAATATCTATATGGTTCTCAAAATTAAATGTGTTAGATTGCTGCCTTGTTCCTGCTGAACAGGACTTGGCTTTCCTGGAAATGGTGGTAATGATGAACATAATATGTTGGGATAAGTGAAACAATCCAAATAGTATCTGAGATGAAGTAAGGAGTAATTGTTTCTGACAGGGGATTTAACATCCTCAAACATACATGTATCATCCTGTAGCTGCTTGGTCAATAAGAAGTTGGAACAAGTGTATTCTTATTGCTCTTCCCTGAAAATAGATCCACACCAGAAATAACATGGTATCTATTGACTTTCGCTCATTGGTTTATCTAAGCCAGAGGGATTATTAAGTTGGGTGCTGTGACTCGTTACAAAAAGATTCTCACAAAGTGTCCATTCAGAGATCATGTTACATCATGAGATGTACTCTGAATGGCTTGATTCTAACAATATGAATGAAATAGATTGTTTTGCCCGTCGTGTCAAATAGATTTCCATGGTAAACATTGGAGTGATGTAAAATCCAAGTACTTACTATATATTTGATATCCATGTTTTAATGTTATGTGCTTCACTGGGAAAATTGAATTGATTAGATCTAGATAGGTTTACTCTTTTGACATAGCCAGCAGAGGGAATAGAAAGCATGCTTGTATCCAGATAAAAGAAGTCAGTTCTCAGAATTCATTGATTCTTGGCGGTTTTTGTTCATGTGCTGTAAATTTTGAATATATTTTTTTCAGTAGTAAAGCATATGTTTTAGCGTCACCTCCCTCCTGGTATTGGTATAGAAGGACTGTGCCAAAACAGAAGCAAGTCACATTAATATCTGTGAGCATTATATCACACCTGTTTTGACAGTTATGTCATGTTGATAAAATACTGCATCACCAATCATGAGAGAATTATGTACCTTTATAGACAGTTGGAATTTTCTCTCACTCATACACAAAAAATGAGTTTAAGACCCTACTAATTGTGTTTTACTACTTACTGAATCTGAAAGCTCACCCAGATGAACAACACCAGAATTATATGTTAAAGCCTCTTTTGGATTACACAATGTGCAGGTCATGATTATCATATTACATGGCACTGCTGTCTAAGCAAGTGTATTGGAGTTAAATAAGAACGGAACACATTTTTATTTAATGGCTGGCTCAAAGGTCTATTCTTCTTTTCATGCTTTGCAAACAGCATTCACCTTTGGTGAACTCTGCCCTGGTTTTCTAAGGGTCATTTTCTGCGTGCCTTACATAATATTTAATGTAAAGCTAGTGTTGCATTATACACAGTTCTTGGGGATATCAACTGGAGTGTGCAGTTTAGTGGTATAAGATTGAGAGAGAACAGATGATATCTTAACCCCCAGTAAGCGTTTTGTCCCTTGTGTAACCAGAGGTAAGTTTAACTCACTGAGTTTTTATATCAAATTCTAAAATGCTAGTGTGACCTTTCACTTAAGATATGGTATTTCCTCTTCTAGAATGCCAATATGTTTCCTGCATCATTTTGAGGTGATTTATTTCTGTTTGTTTACCAAAAAGTTGCAATTAGCTGCCTTACAACTAAAATAGTTCCCCCCTACCCACCCCAGCAAAAAGGAAACCCAACCTTTGAACTGTGCCTCCTATATACTTTCCAGATTCTCTGGTAATTGCTTCATCATAGGCTATGATTGTTAGGTTGTGTAAAGGAATATGTAAAATTGATGGGTGGTGGTATATGGTTAGTGCCAAAAACAGGTGTATAACGATGTGGAGAGGTCAGCCATCTTGACAGTTCCAGGCTGCTGCTTACAGGTAGGAAGAAAGGTTAATGCCTGGCTGTCTGGGGGACAGCAGCTTTGTAGTGGTTGTCTTTTCTTATCCTTTTTGCCTTCATTGTTTAGGGGAGGAGAAGAGACAACTTGTTAACCCCCCAGTTATGATTTTTTAAAGGCCCCATGTTGTACATATCTGCTTTATAAGCTGATAGCATGTATCAGGTTTTTTAGGCAGATCAAGGTTCACAACAAACAATAGTGTAACAATATACCTTAATGCAGGAGTGAACATGCAGATGCTGGTACTTTAGCTGTATTTGCCATACAATGTGACACCATTATACTGGAATTCTATGCATAACTATGCAGACATTTATATTACGCACAGATTTATTGCATTTCATTTGTCGCAAGGTTGTTTGTTTTATATCATTTGAGGATCTGCTGGAATGTAAAAGCATTTATAATCTACTGGTTGAGTGAAGTATTTGTTTTTTCAATTTAAATAAAAAAGACCAGACATTTGAAATTTGATGAATTAAATTCATCTCACGTCTTATTCTCCCTTCTTCATTGCAATAAATATTGATTGTTGACCTGTTCATGTCATTTTAACAAACAGCAGCATTAATAATAATCTGCCCTTCGCTTTTTTATTTACTGACATCTTTTAAATAGCTGTCATTTTCAAACGATCTGTTGGTGTGGGTTACCTGTGCTCACCTTTATTGCTATAGTAGGCCAGGTAACAGGTAGAATAGCCCCATGTGGAGGCTTTGAAAGATGGAGTGTCAGTAGGTGACTGCAGAGATGACAAATGGTCCGTCATTGTGAATTCAAGTCACATGCAGAACAATGCCAAATACACCTTACAAGTCAGTTGATAGTCAAGACAATTCTGTGGGAAAGTAAACATGTTTGTGCATTTGGATGTATCCTGTGTTACTGCAATCATCCAGGGTCCTCCTGTTGTTTGTCGAGCAATATATCTATTCCCTTGCTACTATTAGTCATACCACTTTGACCAAATAATCCATTTGTTATCTTTTTTTTCCTTTTCTTTTGTTACCTGTAACTAGAGTTTTAAGCCCGACCTGTGACCACAAATGATCCATTTGCTATTCTTGACCTTCTAATGATTTTGTTTGCTGCATGTTATGTATAGCAGTATAGATGACAGGCACAGAATTTTCTGCACTTCAACTATTGTTAGGTATGGTAGGCAGTACATTGTACATCTTATTTAAATTGAACTAAAAGACTTAAGAGATTGCAGGGGAAACTGTAAACGTTGTACTTTTATCTTCAAATTCCTCATAGTTGCAAATGTGTGTTCTACCATATTTTTTAAGTGGATTATGTATGGTACCAGTGGAGGAGGGGGAGATTCATAAGATAAGTGAATTTGGTTGTAGCAAAGGCATTATATTGCATAAGAAGGTGTTAATGGTGAAGTTAAGTAATTCCACATTACTGTACTTTTACTTGTCAAGAAGAGTGGAAAAAAGAACAGCATTCCATATCTGTTTATCTGAAATTTGAAGCAAAAGGTGCACTTAGTAGATAACTAGCTCTACAGTGGCCTGTGTTATCTGGGGGTCAGGCAGGAGATTGTCCATGTAAACCTCCTCTGTGCTTGCATGGTTCATCTAGGATCAGATACATTGGTCATCTGGTACACTCTTGATGGTTTGTTATGGCTGGGCTGGTGACTCCCCAGTGGAGAGACCACAGGCTGTACTGGTATTATATAGCCACTTGAGTAATAGGGGATAGGGTGTTAGTTAAATGGGGAATGCTATCTTCTTATTGTGGGTTAGTCATGGGTTCTTTGAGGTCAGAAGTAAAATTCACCTCAAATTGTGGTTTGTCCATCCTTGACTATTAGTGTTGTCTATCTTTACTGTGAAATGTTAAGTAAAAGTCAAGATACTTAGTACAAGGCTGTAAATAGGCAATAGTAAACAAAATAACATAAGTATCTATAATGTCTAGAATTATTTGATTTATGCCAGAAGTGGATATGACATAGACAAGCACTGTTGACCCATAATACTAAATAATAATATGAAGTCAGAGTGACAGGTGTTCTTTTTTTTTACCTAGCTTTGAGCATGGTTGTTACATGTATCAGCCACACAATAAAATATTTATGATATATGGATGGATGTGCATCATTAAGCATCATAATTCCAAGCAAACACATTGCCCTAACATGTATTTCTGGAAAAGAATTGGCTCACTTCCAACCCACACCCAGTGTTGTAGCATAGTAACTGCACATACATTTATAAGAATAATGCTGGGTCTTGATTCTGCCTTGGTGTAAACAACTCACTTAATGCCTAGAGAAAGCATTTGTGATCAATACTGCAGAGAACTGCTGCAGCCAGCATTCCAGATAGTATCTTTGAATAGCCTAGATTTGCAGCAGATTAGCAAGGATGTCCATGCGTAATGATTATATTGATTGATGAAAAATAAAAAAAGGGGGCAAGAAAGGTCAGAAACCCTCATCAAATTGTTCTCAACTAATAGCAGATATTAAATACCCTTGGGCAATCCACCATTCACTCACTGGTTTTCATTTTATGCTGGCAAAATAGCTTTTATGATGTAGGTATAGTGTACCTGTAGCATGTAAAAATGTTGGTCCTAAGAAAACATGTATTGTTTATTCAAATTGAGTTTATTAAATGTACATAACCAATCTTTTTCCAAAATGATGATTGTTGACCTTTGAAATAGCCATGATAAAAGAAGAAGCAGAGTTACTTTGGAAGTTAATATTTTTAGCAAGTGAAGCAGATGTTGCAAATTACCATACAGGTGAAGGCAAAGGCCTGGATCAAATGATGAGCTCATATCTAACAACGAGGCTAGTTTGGTCATATTATCTTGTCACTTGTGTATTGATTTCACAGGAGTCTGTTAACGCAGTGTACATAAAATGTGGTATACATTCTGATGTAGCAAAGTGACTGTGTATCCCCTCCCCCATATAAAAAAAGGAAGGAAAAGAAACTTTAGAATTGAGATTTATTTGTGGTGAGATTTTGTCCAATAAAGCAAGCTCTAAGGGATGAAGTGTTCTCTTCTTGTGTCCCTGTATTAAAGAAGTGTGGTTTGTTTCTGTTCTTGCCTTCAGGGTTGAACTTGAAGGATGTATGCCCTGAAATGGATCATTATATCACTTTATTTAATTTTTTCCTTTTATTTTCTTATTTATGTATCAATTTGCATTTTACACACTTGAATTAAAACCATGTAATAAGTTGAAATTTTTCTTGTTGTTATGCCCATCAGATATTGGTTCATGTGCATTACATGGAATCTACATTTGCCTTATATTCTACTTAGTGTTGTATACGATTCAAATAAAGTTGACATGCTAAGGGATAAACCAAATTAATTTCTCCGTTAAAGAGTCTAAATATGCAACTTCCTCAAATTTTTGGTTGTAAATTGACTTATTAATCTGTCCCATTTTTATGCAGCACAGAAAGTAATAAAAAATATCCATTCAAATATCATTTTTCAGGTAGTAGGGAACGATATCTTTCAGTATTTCTCTTACTTAAACATATGAAACAATATAATGGCATTTGGTCAGTTTTTGTGGCATAATATTGACTTCAAATGTATCTTTTTTGATATATATTAAAATTACGATGTGTGACCTCAGTAAAATCACCGCTCTTAATTTGAAGAAAAATAATACCCAAGAACATTATATGACGGTATAATAGCATAACAAGTTTGATTTTAGGTTTTTTTTTTATATTGATATATACTGATATTAGTTAACAGGGTATATATCCTTGAGGGACTGTTTGCCCTGTACTTGGCTCCATCCAAGATGTCAAATTACCTTGAACTGTTAAAACCATGTGAACAACAGGTACATTGCTGCATCCTGTTAAGCTATCATAGCATTATCCAACCAGTTTGAAATTTAATAGCTTTGACATTTGAAAACACTAGGCTTGTGTAGGCCATGCAGCTTAATTGCTACTATTTCTGTGACTTCTATTTCTCAGCTAGCTGGAGATTGATACAATTTCTTCAGTAAACACGGGCATGTGCAATTGATTTGCGTTTCAAAGTATACTAGTGAAGAAAATGTGATCACCGGGAGCTTTTTCAATTGTTGAATTAGGATAGTGCTTCATTGAGGGCGATGTAAGTCATGCTGACGGGGTCTGACTTTATGTTGTTTACGGACACATATACCTCACATAGAAGCAGAAACTCTGAAAGAATTTAACAAGTTTCCTGTCACTAAGTGTAGAGAGAGGGAAGCATGGTTGAGAACACCGCACTTGGAAGATTAAATTGCCCAAGGAATGGAGGAGGGGCCAAACATGGTGGTAGAAACGAGCATGTTGCTTCTGCCTGGTGTATTTTAATAGGACATTAGAAATGTTGGGAAATTGGTACTTGAGTATGTCAGATAATACTTCAGAAATCTACCGATACACGGTTTAAAATGAATTAATAGATTACATGTTTAAGTAAATCTATAAGGGAGTTCAATTTAAAGGGTGTTGTATTGTGCTAGAGGTGAAAGCAATGTGTTTCTGACTGTAGATTGTGTTATTTTAAAGTTTGGTGCTTTAAGTTTTATAATATGTATTATAAAATGTGAAAAATGTGAGATTGTTGCTCTGTACTCTGATGATTTGTAGATAAATTATCGAGAAGTAGGTTATTGCCTATTTTTAGACTGTGTTTTTCGTACCTCAAAAGTTACAACCAGTGAGTTATTACTGAGAAATAAATACAATATATATAGTAGTTATTTTTAGGTCATCACAAAAATTCGAAATCGCCTTTTGTATATCAGTTATATAGTGAACAGTTGGCTTAAACCTTAGACAGACTGAATAGCTTCCTGTCTTACACTTTTAGTGTAATAAGTCATGGAAAAGGTGCCACCTTGTGTAGCTATTGATATTCTAGTCACCCAAGTTATTTGTTCACTGGAACTGGCTATAATACAATCAGAGAGTTGACTGTTGTATGCAGGTCACATGCATCTATGTCTTTGACTGTCAGGAGGATGGCTGTCCTATAGTTCAAGAGTGTGGGTTACTTTTTATTTCCACTTGAGGTACATAAAGACTCAGTGTATAAGAAAAAACGTTGACTGTGAATACTTACCAAGTTTTATTGCAGAGAACAGTGCTATGTTGAAAGCAAGGCTTGTTTGCGCAGGCGTGCATACATAAGGTAAAAGCTTAGAACATAAGATGCTTACTACTACTGTCATCTGCGGATGAGTGTTTTATATATATCTAATTAGGGATAAAGATTAGAGAAAAAAATTTACGTGTGGTTATGTCTTCAACAGACTTATACTTTAGTGTCGTATTAGATAAGATGAGTGTGCGTGCGCATGCGCCGTGCTGAGCATGTGATACATTCCTTTACGATACATCTTGAAGACGCATGTTCCACCATTCTGAATAAGGTCATGGCATCCTTCTTGTTACCATGGTATTATGTTAAGCATTTAACCTTTCTGGTACGTGATAGTTTTCATTTACTCGTAGGCTGCCATTTGAGTGTTTTTTGTTACATTCAACTTCAGTAACCTAATTCGCGATCTGGTTTTACCATCTCGACATAACAGTAGTGGTTTTGTATTCTTGCTGCACTACATAAGATTGCGTCAGGGCAGGATTATGTTATCAGTTCTCATTTTTTGGAGGACATGCTGAGTAGGAAGCCTGCATAGGAGTGTTGTCAAGATGGCACAGGGACTGCACTATGTCGAGCTACAAGACTGACCTCTTTTGGCAACTTGTCATCATTAAGTAAGTAGAAACAATATGCCATTGTTGGTTTGCTTTTAAAAAAAAGACTTAAGCATGATTAAAACCATATTACATGCATGTTTTACATTGTGTTTCTCTGTAAGGCTGGTAGAATATGACTTCTTGGCCTGTAGGATCCTCTGGAATGTTTATTGTGGGTATCAGTATTTATGCCAGTAATAAACAATATATATGACCCTGTGGAATTTTCATTCACAAACAGTGTATCCTTGCAAGCTGTAGTTTCAGTTCCATTGGCAAATCACAATAGAATTCTATGCCTGACTCTGTTGACAGAAATGTGATGCTTTTTAGATTCAGCACTGCAGTGTGCTTGCCGAGTCTGTTTATTTAATCCCAGTATGAATGGAGGGATTACTCTCCCGAGAAAGGGACATTGTTGTGTGAAAGAACAAAAAGTGTTTCTACAATGTGCTGTGTGTAATATGGTGATAAATTAGGTTACGCACAAATACATGTGCGCATACACACATCTTACTATCCAAGCAAGCAAGCAGTAGAAGGCACTAGAATCATCACGACATGACTTCCCCTTGATCTCTACTTGGAGGAGGTGAGAGCAAATATTGCATCGAAAAAAAATTATCACTTAGAAAGATGATGGGGGAAAACCCATTTAACATACTAATAATTTTATGTAGTATGCATTATTAAATGTACACTGAAATCTCAGCTGCACTGTCTCCCTTTCAAGATCACCAGAAACAGCACTGTTATATTGTGCTCAAAGGTCAAACCTGTATGATATATTTTAAACATGAGTACAGAATGTTTATTGACATCCAGTATGATTGAAGTGATTAAGCAAATAGGAAGCAATGCTGTGTCCTGTTATTTAGTGTATGAGTTCTTCGGTGTTTACTTGAAGGAAAACTACAAACTGGACACCAATTGAAATCAATAGGGCAGTCCACTGTTGTGTTATTTGGCTGACCTATTTTCTGAGATCTGAAGGAAGGGTCAAAACAAATCGCAATGTGAACTGTTAAAGAAAGGTGACCACCTTGAGCTGTTCTCCAAACAATCTTGAAAAAGCGTACCGTTTTCCTGTCCCCTCTCCCACTTACATCCCAAATATATCGATGATAGTAAATTCCAGATCATTGCATAAATTGATCAATTTCTGTTGGTATAGTTCTTGTATGATATGGTTGATCTATAGTGTAGTTTTCTTGTTATCTTGGTTATCCCTCCCACGGGGAGGAATTTTGCCTGGTCTTAAAGGCAGCCTCCGATAGATTTACATGTCAAGCGTGTATTGAGTGCAGCCTGCCCTCATGAGCTAGAGTAGTTTTGCTCTCTGATCTTCTTTACTCTAGAGTACACTTTTGCTGTAAAATGCTCACCCATTAACTCAGCGGGGAGGTATTGGAGGCAGGTGCTGCACACATCTACCTGGCTGTCAAAGTGCAGGAGCTATGACATCTACATAGAAAACAAGCCAACTGTACCAGGAAAATCCAATCTTCATGATTGGAAATTCTGGGGATAGAAATATCTTCATGTATAACATATGTCATATGTATCTGAATGTATATCACTTGATGTCTTTGCTTGCAAGCCACATATTTTCAATTTCTGCCCATTATATTGAATTTATACATATTCCAACCTGAACTACTAGATTATCAAACAAAAATATTGATTCTTGAAAGAATATTTATTAGGTGTAACAAACAGGAAAAGAGAGCGTTATGCATCATATTGTGGTTCAGTTTGACGGGAGTCAAGTCACCCACACAAAGAATAAAAGCCTTTGTACCAGGTGTTGATTTCTGGACAGGTGATGTTCTCTTTGGCACCTATTAAGCATTTAAAAGGTTCCATTTATTGAAGCAGGTGCCCTTCAAACAGTAGCCATTGGTCAGCAGACCCCCTATCCAAACATTGGTCAAGTGTCTGGCTTGTCAAACATCAATCAGTGGTCAGTACATTGTCTAAGGTCTTAGCTGGAATATCTTTTTATGAGAGTGACATTGAAACCATGACAGGTTGAAGCATATGGTTTCTTCTCATTATTGTCTGGCACTTGCCATGGTGATGCTGCAACAGCACTCCCACTGTTCTGGGAATATGAATTTTTGTATATGTAATATGATTAACAAGGTAAACGCAATAACTGGCATCTTGTATTTTATTCTTATGCTGCTAGTAAGTCAGGCAAAGGAGCAATTTGGGTACTGGGTTTTTCATAGCATTACGTAGCATAATTAGCAAGTAGGTATGTCATGTATAATATGAGATGATACGAGACTGCAGGTGAGCTATGATGGTTTAAAGCTAGGCATCATCTGTGTAACATATCTACACATGACATTTAGCTTGTTTTATCTTGAGTTGCCATTTCCAGTAAATTGTTGACTCAGCCGACTGGTGAGTGGTATAATGTGTAGGAAATAAGTGGGCTGAGGCATGATATCAACAATCTGATCGCTTTGTAGTTTGCTGGATGATTTCATGGCATTGAAAGGTCTTGCAGATGTGGTGTGGCAATGACAATCATCAAAATAGTGATAATGGGTGTAAAATCAACTGGAAAGCTACCTAGCTAATGAGAGGAAAGAAATTGCAGTCCCCGGCCTCGCCTGGTGATACTACACTATCTTAATCTGCATCTGTGTGAAGCGCACCTCCAAGGTTCTGATTACAAATGAAGTAGCAGGGAACAGTTTGATCCTGGGTCCCAGGAGCCCGTGATGTATTTCCCAGAAATGTGAATACAGGATATGTTGTGTGAAATCTGTATTGGCAATTGAGGCATTGTACAGGGTGTTGAATTGATAAACATGGCTCCATTGTGCTTGGAGGGGTTTTATCATATAGTCAATTATGGTAACATGGGAGTGAAAGCTCATTACTGTGAACAAAGATATTAGCCACTCCAGTAAAAACCTGGTATTTACACTATATCACTTCAAGACCTGAAAATCATTATTCGTGGCACAGCTATGGAGAGCCACAGTAGATCTGTTTTAGCCTTGTATTGATTATTGGACTTGCGCGTTCAATATTTTACTTAGTTATGGATACAGCATAGTGTATTTACGCAAATGTCAGGTTGCAAACACACTTCTTCCAACCAATTATGACCATGACAGAAGAATATAAGAATTGCACAAGATCAGTAGCATGCATACATAGGCAATAATTAATTGAACCATCAGAGTCGCTGCAGATTGCAGTCATCACATGATCTGTCATGGTCCTGCTGTGCAATCTGGCTACAGAGAAGAATTTCAGATCCATTGACTTGGTATGCTATATTGAATGACTACAGGGTAAGTAGATTATTTTTATTTGAACTGAAGGCTTGATGGAGTAATTCATTGACAGACTGTGGAATATTAATCGAAATTACTTCTTTAAATGAATGGGTCAGTGGGCCTGACACAAGAGGGCTTTTACTGGGTAAATACACTAGAAGAAGTGTAGGATTGGATTAGCGCAGAAAGCTGTCAGCAGAAGCAGCAAACACTAACAAAGCATAACATTAAACAGCGAAGGCTATTATCTGATTAGTCAGAAATTGCAGTCATTGAAAAAGGTTCTGTGTGCCTTACATGGCATAAATGGATACCCTTCAAAGCAGAGTTGTGAAAATGATGAATGGCGAAGTGTAAGTGTGTGTGGAGGTGTGTCAGTGGCTTTGGAAATTAATTGAAATGAATGAGCTTTTCAGTCATCACAGATTTAAGTTACATGCAATAGATATTACATGCTACTGGAGTGGATACATATACTTATATTGTGCTTTTGACAAAGTAGGAATCATCCAAATCTGGGTAGTGTCACTTTTTAGTGGTAATGAAATCCTCTTAATAACCATTAATAGATCTGACAGCAATGTGTGTGCCTAAGTGTGTGGATGTTATTATCTGGTCAAATATTGCTTTGCAACTGTGAGCTATGTATCTTTCTAAAGGCAGACCAGGCTGATGATCCATCAGTAATTGGGAATCAATGTTATTGCAATAAGCTAAGCATATAATTGATAAATATTATTCTTGCTCTGTGATCTGGGTATGCCTTGCTGCAGATTTGATTAAGTAGAAGCCTAATGCAAAAGTGTAAACCAGGTCTTCTTGTTGCAGATTGTGTGTATGATTCACTTATTTTTAAGATGTTTATCAAGTCTAGTGCTGTGTATTGGGGCTATCTTAGCCGCATCCTGCCCGGCTTCATGAAGGACTCCAGGGAGGATGCTGTTATTCGGCTAAACTTGCAATATTTGCAGTTATACCTACTATCCAAATGTAATTTGTTGCCCTGTGCTGTATTTTCTGCTGCTTGATTAACATTTAGCTCTGTTATCTGGGGATGAATTAGGAAAGCTTTTCTGGAATTTAGATTGTTCTGGCTTGGCTATGCAGACCATAATAGTGTAACACATAAAACGGAGAAGGCACAGAAATTTATAGGATACTACTCTAGCCCCACCCAAGAAAACAAGGCACCATCTGATCTCATATGGAGACATAGTCTTTGAAAAATATAATATGAGGGGGTGGAAGGCAAGGTTTATGAGCCAGAGGTGCTTCTGACAAAATCTTTTTCTAAGGTTCAGTAAAGGTAAGAATGACAACATTCGCCCATCTCTTTTATTTGCAGAAGTATATATTTGAGAAGATACTAGTACACACAAATCATCCTGCTGAGTAAAATTGTAAATTGGTGAAACAATCTAACAAGTCTCTCAAGGTTTTGTACATGGCTTTCATGTCATAGTAACAATAGATAAAAAGTTCCTCAGTTCTAGCTGACTGACACAGGTGCTAGTAAGGTACCAGGTTACCTGGTAAGGTATCTAGGGAAGGGTTATCAGTGTTGCTGTCTGGATTAAGTGTTGTGTAATTGTACACCTGTGTTAAAAATACAAGACATGTATTATAAAGCATCTCAGGTGTGGAAGCAGTTTTATGATAGAGTGACACCTTTGGAGTTTAACCACAGAAGCGACATGATAAATTAGGATACATTTGAGTGTAAACTGGTGTACAGAAGTTTAGGGTATGTCATTTTTACCCATGCTCAATCTGACATGGGTTCAGGTCATGCCCCTGTGTAAGAAACAGTATTTCCATAATCAGCTGACCTGGATTCCAGGCCAGGACTTCTTATGCAACAGCATGTAACGGAAAGAAATCGTTTCGAATTTTGAAGCCTCCTTTCAGGGGCGGCTCAGGGTTAAAAAAGGCTAACCAGCTGTATAGTTGGATTGGTAAGTTAAGCGGTGAACTTTGAGTCTTTCCATTGCTTAAAAGTTTTCCAGTTCCAAGCAAGTGTTGAGGTACGACCTTTGGATTGCTTCTGCAGCTAACTACACTTAAAATCTTCTATCTTGGCGGTTATAGTTTCTTAGGCAGTTGGACTATCAGCAGATAAACATACTTTTAGTTCTTGGTTGGAGGAAAATTCCAGGTCATGCGTTATATTTCGACTCTTTTCATCTGATATGGATTTTGGTGCAGGATGTATCATATTGATATTTTTGCGCATTAATGGATTACTTTCTCTAATATTAAATATTCACCGACAGGATGTTAAATATGTATTCATCTGTGCTATATTTTACACTTGCATTTTTGAGGTGAGCTTCTACACAAGAATTTGATTGATTTGCCTTTGATCCTCATTTGCCATGTCAGAATTTAGAGTGTTTACCAACAATGTGATAAATGTGTGAAGCAATCAGTTGTAATGGGGATTGTATTGTGTTGTTTTACCTTGTGTCATATGTGCATTATACACCTAAAAGCAACTTATCCTTCGCCTGATGGGATACCACTGAATGAGACTTTTCAGATGAAGGAAGCTTAAGATTTCTCCATGAATCATACCATGGAAAAGTTTGTTGCATTAATTTGTCATTTTTCTCACAAGTAGTATGTATCAGGTTTACTTAAGACAGATGGTGTTACTTCCTAGTGTGGTCAGCTGTCCTGCAATTGCATTCAGTCAAAATGTTTTTGAGTGATTCACTTTACGTGTTTACTGAAACTTTTCTCATAATTGCTCGTTGCAGTATCGGCACAAAAAGGAGAAAGAAAGGAGCAGAGACAGGAAGAAGAGTAAAATGAGATCCAAGTCGTTGCCAAGCCCAAGAACTAGCGACACCTATAACTCGGCATCTGAAGCTCGTCATCCCCAGATTCACAGGTCCTTATCCATGCTACAAGATCACGACGTCCCTGATTTGACTGAGTCTTTGACAAAGACTCTTGTGAATGGTTCAGCAGGACGTGAGGAGTCTGGCAGCCTACAGGAGATCAATGAGGAGGATTTGGCAGCCATCTTACCTGATGTCAATAACACAGCCAATGGTGGGGACCATTGCCAAGTGCCATTCCCCGTGGACTTAGCTGAAAGCGGGAGTGAGGAAGAAGTGGACGACGATGCACTTAGGGAACAGATTGTGAATGAACTTGCTCGTGCTGTAGAAAATGGCTCCCTGCCTATATCAGAGGTGGAATATACAAGTTATGGCAGTGAAACATGTTATCAGCCTGACAGCAGGCATGGTGGGGAGAAACATGAGAAAACCAGTGAGACCAGGGATAATTCAGTGGAGGAAACACAGAAAACTGTTTTGGCTGTTTCACACTCAGAAAACAAAGCAAAAACAAGAGATGATGAAAGTGATAAAGACATAAGTTGTAAGGCTTCACAGGATTCCTTAGTACATAACAGTAGACATTTCACGGACGCTTTGGTCCCAAATCTCAATGAAGAGCAGCATTCACAACAACAGTCACACGTGCAGCAGAAACCAGAGGAACCAGTGAAAAGAAAGCGAGGAAGGCCTCCAAAAGCGAAACCAATACCAGAGCCACCAAGGGTTGCTGAAGTTGCAGTACCAAGATATGAGCCTCCAGAACCAATACATTTACGCATTGACACAGAGTACAATGTGTCCCCAGACAGTGGGATTCAGTCAATTGCTGGTTCTCCAGAGGGACAGGAGTCTCCTAGTCCTACTGCTGCTGCAGAGCCAGTATCTGCACAAACAGACCAGCACAGGGCCAGGGCATCAGATGAACCTCCTCCTGGGGGTGGGGACTCTGAACATCTCCCCAAACAACAGGAATCAGTTACTGTTGAGAATACCCTGGAACGTAATGTTGAGGACAGTTTTGTAAAAAATGAGACTAAAGGCAATTGTGATATATCGACTGGACATATAAATACAGAAAACTCCACTTCAGTAGGCCATGGATTAATAAGCAGCACAAATAAACCCCCCTTTGAACAACCAAAAGTCAAAAGACCTAAAGGCAGGCCACCAAGTAAACATAAGTTGCTACAGAGGACAGTAACAGCAGAAACATTGTCATCTATTACCAGTGATAGTGCTGAATGCACCAAAATTAGTAACCGTAAAACTAAGAATAAAAGGATTGGAGCAAGGAAAGTCAAAAACATTTCTGATTCTTCCATCCAAAATTCGTCAGAGATTCCACTAAAACGTAGGCCAGGAAGACCAAAAGGTTCTGGTAAAAAGAAAAAGACACTTAGTTTAGTGCACACTCTTTCAGGTTATCAGAAACCATTTAAACAGAACTCTCAGACTGTGCCTGGAAAAAGGAAACCAGGGAGGCCTCGCAAGCACCCCTTGCCTCAGATGGTGGGGGATCAAGAATCTATTTCTAAGGGTACTTTGGATGAGCTCCCGGTGTTAGAAAGGGCTCCGTGTTTAGAACATTCTTTGAGTTCCCGGCGTAGACTCAGAAAATCGTTACACGATGATGATGAGCTGCCAGTTCTTGTCAAAGCTCCAGGGATGGAGTGTCAGAAAAGGCGACGCAAATCAGAAGACTTTGACACTCTCATCAAAAGTGTTAATGCATCTATCAGTACCCAATTTAAAGATGTTGCCAGTAGTGAAGACGAAGGGGAAAATGTTAATTCCAGGCTTGATTCAGTTGATTTAGAACCAGTCAAGGTGACATCACAACTCAAAGACTCACGGAACCCAAAACCCAAAATTAAAAAGCCAAAGCTTCATGTGATGATGCGCAAGCATAAAAAAAGGGGCCGTAAAAAGAAAGCACAAATTTTATCAAAACAGAGGCAGCAAGAAAGTGACGAAGTTGTTGACTTTTTCAAGGATTTACCATCAACTAGCACTGATGTGTTCTTCCAAGAAGGTGAAAATGTCAGTGAAAGGGATGACGTTCGACCACGCAGGCGTGACACAATGACATCCATGTCTTCTGACATTTCTGACAATGTTTCACATATTTTGCAGTCAAGCAAATTAAATTTTTTATCCTGCTCCCAGCATAAACCCCCTTCTGATGGCAAAAAGAGAAAAAAGAAGAAACTCATTTACTTTAAATCAAAACATAAAAACATAGTGGACCCTGTATTCTTGGCAGACTTGGATGATATCACAGAGGATTTGGAAAATCTTGCTTTAAGTGCCAAGTATCCATTGACTGTCAGCTGCCTGCCAGGACAGACATTGCTTCCTAGCATATTCCAAATAAACAAAAACATGTGTAGGAGGAAAAATACAAATCTCCCTTTAGAGATCAAAGAAAAGAAAGCCAAACTGAAGATAGCAAAAGAGAGGAAAATGCTGATGTCCTTGGAACAGATGCATGCACTCCAGAAACTGAAGAAAAAACTTCCAGAACATCACATTACTAGCTCTAGTCCTCCTCCTTTGCTGGACCGCAAACAGAACTGTCTCCCCCTCAAGAAACGGCACAAAGTATTGTCTATGTTACCGTCCACGTCAGTTCCCAATTCCCTATCCCCACAGTTTCCAGTGGCCTCACTCCCACCACAGGGAGTCCCAGTGAAGAGGAGAGTAGGGAGACCAAGGAAATACCCAAGACCAGAAGATCTCCAGCTTCAGTTGGTGCAGCAGTGGCATCAAGTACAAGGTAAGATATATTAATATTCATGTGCAATGTTAACTTATGTTAACATAGCAGTGATTTCAGTGTTCAGATAAGTCACAGCAAGTACAGCAGCTGTATTATCTGTATAGTGACCCCCTTTCCAAGTGTATTTCTGAAGAGGAACTGTGGACCTTTTTCATTTTCAAGTTCATGCAGATCATTTGGGTGTTTAGGGCAGGTTTTTAAAAATTTGGTGATAATTTGTTTTGCCCACTCATATTTGTAAATTTTATTTTCTGTGGAAGTGTTGGGGAGTGTGAAAGGTTCAAAGTGCACAGGCATTAAGAAGGCAGAAAAGAAAACAAATACTCTATTACCTCATCTAAATCAATTTTGGTACTTAAAGTAAGCCCTACCTGTAAATACTTGAAAAATAAATTTGTGCCATTTTACATTTAAATGATGCCTTTCATATGCGTATTTACACCATGCGCATAGTATTAAGAGTTTGATAAGAAATTAGGTTTGCAATACTTGAGATGATGAACAAGGTGTTTAGGTGGGGTCGACCCACTCAGTAGAATTAAAGGAGATGCACTTGCTGGTAACTAGCCAAAGTATTCCTCACCGCACCTTGAGGCATTTAAACACATTCCTGGAGAGTCACACAGCTTAGAAAACTTGAACTTTCTGTTGGAAGAAAAATGATTCATTTATAACATGGAACCCCCACTATATTAAATGTGCATGTACAAAAGGCTTGTACCCTTTCCAGTTTACACAAACATGCATAAAATGTATGAATAACAAAAACACTGCTGTAGAGGGTCTAAAACGAAGTTTATTTTGGCTGTTAAAGGTTGGTTTTGTAAACAAGGACTGCTGTGCATTGATCCAATCCAAAACTCTTCCCACTGAAAACTAACACAGTCATAATGCCACAGTAGCTGTTGATTTGACATCATTGACCGAAACAAAAGTCGGTATCATAAGTTGCCCTGTTCTGTCATAATTGAAACATTCATTGGCCCTTATAGGTTTCCATGCTGTGAAAAGGTCTTGTTTAAAATGTGATGCACCATTCAACATGAGTAGATTTTGGTAAAAATAAAGATTTCTTACAATGCTGTTAAGTGATGACCCATAAACTGTTTTTAAATTGGTTGATTAAATTTAATATCACCTAAGTTTTTTTCCCCCACTTTTTTTTTCCTTTCATAAAGATTTGAGCCAAGAATCTGTGTAATAGAAAAGTTCCATTTCATGCCTTTCAATAGAAAATTGGCATTCTCAGACTAAATGTAGGAAGAAATAAATGTCAGCAAAAAAGTGATCTATGTTGAACCTTCCATGTGTTGGCATGTCTCTATCAGGGAATGAATGTTGACCAGCTATAAAACGTTAAATCCCAAAATGTTTCTGCATTCCAAACCACATGTTATTCTGGCCCAGTGAAAATTATGACTTTATTCAAGGCAGACTATTTGTAAAAGCAACCTTCAAAGATTTGAAGGCTAAAACAGATGTGGTAAGAAAATTTTAACTGTTTCTGTCTGTCAGAGAAATATCCCATACAATGTGCAAGTCAGGGATCCTTGGTATACCGTTAGTAACCCAACCACTGGCTGCGTGAGTAAGTGACAGAATGTGAGCCGCAGAGTTCACATTTCATAGGCCTCCTTGGGTCACAGAAACCTACCTTAAAAACATTTTATGAAGTTTTTTTTAAAACAGCTCTCAGGTCAACAGTACAAAGCTTAATAGGATAAGGACTGAGTAAGCAATCTATTCAAGCATTGAATTGGATTTTTTTAAAACCTTTAACCAGACAAAATGTTTTTTGAAAAGAATAAAAAAGGTTTTAATTAAACATTGGGCTTAGTTGGGAATAACAGCACTTATATTAGAAACTGCTTGCTCATGTTACTCTATGCTTGTGCATTAAAATGTGTTAGTGAAGCTTGTGCTCAGTAACTGGCCGAAGATCTAAAACTTGAAAGCTTTGTCCAGTTTTCAGGGCAAGTTTGTGGTCCTTTTTTATTTCGGCCAGTTGGAGAATGTATTCATAAGATAATTGTGGCAGGATGTTTTTGCTTAGATAGCTGCAGATAAGAGGAAATAATGTTCATTGATTTTTTTTTCACTTACACCTTATCATTGCATGTAAAAGTTAACCTGGTTCAGTTGATTACATTTCTATAGCAACATCTTTCAAATTAAGATAATTACTCATTTTATATTAATTGGTTTGGACTCGTTAAACTTAAAAAGGTAAAATAAAGCAATGTCAAGGGAACATATGCTTAAAAGTGCATTTTGTCTGTAAGAGAGAAATTTCTCATATATTGTTGCATACTTGTGTGAAAAAAATTTTTTTTAATTTAATTTATTAGCTGCTGTGCAATATATCATTTATAAAATTGATGAGAGACATATGTTTAAACTTGTTGGTTTTGAGTAAGCTTACACGCTATAAGCAAGTCTTCATGTTGTATTCCAGTTCAAAATAACACCCAACAACACACCAGACCATCTGTGACATCAGTGCAGAGTACCTCTACTCCATCTTCATCGCACAAGGTGCAAAAAAAGCGTGGAAGACCAAGAAAATCCCCACAGGAGAAATTAGAGACAGTTAGGAGAAGGAAGTTGGCCGAAATGAAAAAGAAACTTCAGATGGGCAAATCTCTTGATAATGTGCCATTAGCACTTCTGGCAAAGGCCAAAAACTTTCAGTTGAATTATAGAAAAAAGGAGAAAACAAGGACTGTAACAGCATCTAAAGCATCTGTCAGAGATGAAATAGCCAGTGTTTCTGCAGACAGAAATATTGCCATTGTACCAAAAAGAAGGGGCAGACCCCCAAAAAAGAAACCACTGGGAAATAAATCACAAAACCTAAACATTCCAAGGCAACCTCACAACTTCCAGCATTCACCCAATCGACAAATCAGTAAGCCCTATGATTGTGTTACTACTGGGATTTCCACTGAATCACAAGACTTTGAGGGAACATTACCCAGAGCTCGCTCACAGAGTCTCAACATTGACATGATTGGTAAAGGAAGACAGAGAAATTGTAGTTCTTCAAGGACAAGAAAATCGAGTTTGTCCTCTCCAGTCAGAGAGTCTGACAGTTTGAAGCCATTAACTTTAATTGGAGAAAAAAGAAAAGGCAGGAAAAACCGGGAAAGTTCACTTAGCCCAAACTGTGATTCAGCATGGAAGAGACCAGTTAGAACTCGTAGTGTGTCCATGTCTTCGTCATCAGAGAGGAGACGGATTAATAGTGGAAGCTCAGATGCTGTGGCATCCTGCGATGGGCACAGATCACCCAGCATGTCAAGATCAGGTGAACCACTTCAAGGAAATAGGTCACGGAGTGTATCTGGGTCGAGAAAGACAATTTGTAACCAACAAGAGATACCAAAATATACATCTGATACCAGGCTGTCAAGGTGGGACTTACCTTGGAAAAGACAGCAGAGTCCTGATACTGGCTCTAGATCTGGAGAGTCCAGCACTACATCTCCACTGAGAAAGGATGATCATGTTGACCATGATGACTTTCCTGACGGCAAAGGCGAACCCACATCTCCCAGAGCCAAAATGAGAAAACTATCAAAGGA
The DNA here is from genome assembly GCF_051362555.1 of Lingula anatina. Classification (NCBI taxonomy): domain Eukaryota; kingdom Metazoa; phylum Brachiopoda; class Lingulata; order Lingulida; family Lingulidae; genus Lingula; species Lingula anatina. The sequence continues at coordinate 26,037,819 of NC_141767.1, forward strand.
TGAGGGATCACTTAGTCCCAAAGGCATGTCTTCATCGGAAACAAAATTGATAAAAACCCGCAGCATCTCAGGATCCAGGTTATCCAGTGCTCATGTTCCAGTCTGGCATAAATATACTTCTGGTGTCAGTTCACCCCCAAGACAAGGACATCATAGAACTCAGGAAACCATTACCTTGGAAGGAGAAGGCCCAAATAGTTCACCGTCAAAAAACTTGGAAAAGATTAAAAACAAAGCTTCTGCTATGTCTGTGATAGAATCTTACCATAGAGACCAGAATGACCAAGTTGCTATTCATTCACCAAGTTTATCTGTAAGTAAAACAGAATCAAACCACAAGCATCAAAAGAACAGGACTCATTCACCACAAAACCATTCAAAGATGTCACTAATGGAGTTCCAGTCTGAATTTGAGCAGTTTATCAAGACCCCAGCACACGGAATTACTTCAATGTACAAAGAGGGGAATTCCCTGTCACAGAAGATATTTCATGAGGAGGGAGGTTCTTTGGATTTAAATAATATCTCCAAGTCTTTGAGTTATGATAATACAGGAGACAACAGATTGATATCCCAAGAGCCTGTTGTGATATTAGAACATCTTCAAGGAAATAACTACAGAAAACAGCCACGAGAGCACAAACCTGGCAACTATAGAACACCACAGAGTGACTCCGACTCAGACAATGAAGTATTGACTAAACTGAGAGAGAAGGTCAAATCAAATAAGAAAAACAAGGATCTTGAACAAGCCATGGCGATTAAAAATAGACAGTCGGACATCAAACCTCTTCCAACCAGCATGAAAAGAAAAAGCACTCAAGATGGGAGACTGGAACATAAAAAGTTCAAGAAAAGCAAGGTTGCAGACCCAATCAGGTATTTTTGATTATGTATATTAGAGACTTTTGTTATTATAAATCTTGTTGTGTACCCCTTATTTTAAAATATTAAGAACATCATGTTATGACTTTTATTTCTATGCAAAAATGTGAACATTATTAGATGTTTTAGTGATACTTCAGTGGTACTGCTTGTTTGGTTTGAAGTGCCAGTAGTAGCATATAGCCACATATTTTTATGCAAAGAATGATAAAAAGATAATATTGAGAATTCTGTTAACAAACTTTGTTATCAGGGTTAGGAATGGATAAAATGTAGAAAAACTGAAAAATTGCAAATTATAATGAAGTAAAACTTGTGTTGGTAAAACAGTTATTGTGTATTTTCCTCAAAACTGTTCATCTGAAATTGTTTCAGCTCTCCCCGTGAAGGCTGCAGTGATCCCCAGAGAGTACTGAAACCACCCAAAAAGAAGTACCAGAAAGCAGGCTTGTTCTCCAACTATTACAAGACAGATGAGTAAGTTATATTTATCTCAAACTCCAAAAGAGAAGAAAACCAGCTGAAAATCCGAAGGCGGACTCAATGGGAGTCCATGTAAGCTTGGGAATAGGAAAGAGGGTTAGGGGGATAATGTAACAGATTGGTCATCTTTAGTGTCTTGAATTCCTTAGGGATTTTTCGTTATCCAGACCAGTTTCAGTAAACTTAAATGATGCATTAAGGAAGTGTCATTAGAACCAGCACGTTTACTGAAATTGTTCTGGTTTTCCGATAGGACATGAATTCCGTCTTCTCCGATTAACCCTTCTGTTATTTTAGGCCCACTCATTCTTTAGCTAACTTCTTTACACTTATGATTTTACTTACAGACTTTAGCTCAACAGCTGTGAAGATAAAGCATAATACTACCATTTGATGATCTAAGTAATTATATTTTCCATTCTTTAGCATGAATGTTCTGAGCACCTTTGTAACATTGCACTTTCACCTCCCCCTCTTCTCTAGTGAACACTGGGGGACTGCTAGGCTTTAACATATAGATGCTCTGGACAGTAGTGCTGGAAATTATTCTGTTGTAAAAATACAAGGGACTGTGAGCAAAGAAGAACATGTGCATAAATTTCAGGGCTGCTGTCTCTATGAAAATCGAGGCTCACACTAGCATAAATGATTATGTTTTTGGAATCAATATAAATAAATTTTTGTTGGTAGATTTTTTATTTTGGACTGTCCTTGATTTGGTTACAGGTGAATAAAAAATATGCTAGGGTGATTCCAAAATATAAACAATTGTATTATAGGTGTAAATATAGTATAGTTCTTTAGGTCATTTGTTTTATCATTCCAGGCCAAGAAAACCACAGGAAATAAAGAAAGACAAACTATATTACAATCCCTCAGAACACGAGCATGGCCTGATGCCCCCTCCCATCCATATCGGCAAACACCTGCGCCAGAAGAAACAGGAGTTCAAGCTGTCTTATGATCTGTGGTGGTTATATAAGCACAAAATGGTAAAGACTCAGGCTGGCCCAGCTGAGAAGCTAGTGCACAGTGGACCTGCGTCCAAGTCTTCTGTGTTGTCTCCTTCGTTATCAACTCACCATAAACTTTCTCGCTGTAAAACTACTGATTCAAAGAAACATAAAAAGAAGGTGGGTGAGGATATATCATATCACGTTGAGAAGCTCCTGCATTCCAGAGAATTATAATCTGTTTTTTTGGGTATTGGATTTAGTGTGGTTAGGGAGTTGGTTGATCTTGTTGGTTTGAATTACAGCATCCCCTCTGTTATTTATTGTCAGTTTTCACATAACTTTTTTTCCTTTCTTTTTCCTCATCTGGTATCTTGTACATGTGCTGTCTTCTTTACTGTACCTGGTTGTTACTTATTCTCCTTCATATGTCTGTATTAATCCTGTAGTTTTTAGTTTAATTCCTTGTCAATGTGGGAGCTTCTCAACTGATGTGTCCCTCCACAGCAGTAATATTTATTGCTAGTTGAAAGTGGAAACGGAGAAATATTTGCATTCAATTGTTGTTGATGTCAGTTTCCAGAAAAAAAATGTTTCAAAATTATCAAAGTTTTTGTCTTGCATGCTTATGAAGATGATGTATGTAGCAAGATATTTTTATATGGTATGTAAAGATTTAATTGGATTCTGCATGGGTTCTACACTTAGCTTTACACTGTAAGTAGATTTTCTGTAATGTTGACTACACTGTGGATTTACAACTTGTAACATGTTTTGCCTCTTATTCTAGTTAAGAAAAGGTACAAGCAGCCCAAAATACAAGAAGATAAGGCATAGTAAGTGATTTATATTTACATTCCTTTACATTTAGTCCAAATTAATGTTATGATGCAGGGTGACATGCAAGTGTTAATCAATGCAAAAACCTATATATGTTTTTCAATACGCTTAAGCTGTGGTAACGATGTATTTTTCATGAACAAGTTTGTTTGAAGAGTGATTGTGCTGGTAAGCTGACAAATTATTTACATAAACATGTCGAAAATTACACAGCTTGTGATATGGTAGAAATATATGGCAAATATTGTTCATTGCTTCTCTTGAAAAGGTAATTTGTTGTGGCTTATTTGATTAAAAAATGTATAGCATATGGCCTTTTTTTTCTTTTTTTCAAACAACTTTTGTGTGTATTCCAACCGTTAGTGTACAGGACTTTTTTCCATAACATTTAAGTCAAGAGGTTGACTGTACATGTGCCAGTTGTATAAAAAAAAATATAAAAAAATCTCCAGCAAGTATTTATTTTTCCTATGATCGCTATTCAGATGTGTATGTGGATGCTAAACCCATGTGTGACTATGAGCCCCATCCCTGTAACTGTGAGAGGCCTGCAGACAGGCGTGGCTGCGGGGAGGAATGCCTCAATAGAATGGTGTACACTGAGTGTGCGCCCGGTTCCTGCCCGTGTGCCGACTTCTGTCAGAACCAGAGGATTCAGAGGCGAGAGTGGCTGGACTGCCTGGAAAAGTACCAGACTGGGGACAGGGGGTATGGAGTGAGGACCAAGGCCCATATTAAAACAGGTAAAGATGGACTGCTACAGTTGTGAGGTTGTGAATCTCATCTGTGCCATTTAGAAAAAAATGCTTTTTTATTAGATCAGATCAAATGTGTCAAAGCTCATAAAATATTAATGATTTTCTGGTGAAGAATATTGATATAGTCTCACCTGTCCTATCATTAAGCAATTTGGCTATATGATGCAAATTAAATGTTTTTGTGATATACTACATAGTAATCACCATCCCCTTTTAACTTCTTTGTTACTGTAGGCAGTTTCATATTGGAGTATGTTGGCGAAGTTGTGAGCGAGCACGAGTTCAGACGCCGTATGATGGAGACCTACAGTCATGACTTCCACCATTATTGCCTGAACCTGGACAGTGGGACGGTCATTGATGGCTACCGGATGGGCAACATTGGCAGATTTGTCAACCATTCCTGCCAGCCGAACTGTGAGATGCAGAAGTGGAATGTGAATGGAGTGTACAGGATTGGGCTGTTTGCATTGAAGGATATTCCAGCAGATACTGAGCTCACTTATGATTACAACTTCCATGCTTTTAATATGGATTCACAGGTAAATCATGTTCAGTTCTTGTTTTAGAGGCACAAATAATGGTCCCAATCCTGTTAAAATAATTGTATTATAATCATGGGGGTAATTTTGATATAAATTGCATTTTGGGGGAGAGTTATTTTTTGTAAAGTTGAGATGAGGTACAAAAATGAATAAAGTGAATCTGTTTACATTTTCAGCAAATCTGCAAGTGTGGTAGCACCAAGTGTCGAGGCATTATGGGTGGAAAGACTCAAAGGTTGAATGGTCAGATTAGGGATAAGACCAATACATCAAGACCAGTAGGAAGACCACCTAAGGACAAGAGGAAGTCAAAATCTAAGCTCAAGAAATATAAAGATAAGGTAGATAAAGTATACAAAGTCTGAAATAAGTTTTGTTGTGAAAACAATTGTTTAATCATTAAATACCTGTTACAGCTTTTCTCTGTTTTACTTGCTGTCAGAAATGTGTTTGGACCCAAGCTGTAATTTCTAATTAAACTATAATTGACATTTTGCCAGAAACATGACAACAACCACAAGAACACGCCCATCAAGCCGATGTCCCACAGAGAGCGCACCTTTGCCCAGAAGCATCGCATTTTCTTGCTGAGAAACATTGAGAAAGTGAAGCAGTTAAGGCACAGACAAAACCATCAAGATGTGACCAGCCGCCAGAAACAAAACTACATTACCCATACTCCTTTCTCAAAAACTGGTAAGTAATCTGAATTCAGATCAGATTTATATTTCAATTGTGTAGATTTTATGTTAATAATACAGCATTGTTTATGTAAGATATTCACTTATTATATGTCTGTAAAATTAATTGTTTTCTTCATTGCTGTTGTAGATGTTTTCATGACACAGTTTACTGCCTTGAACACTGCCAGATCTGTCAAAACCAGGTGAGGTTATTCTTCCAAATGTCCCATAAAAGAAATATTAAGATGTTTCATTGAAGATAATTCATCATCTTTCATGGTTGTGTCATTAAATTATAAGGTGTAAGTTGGTAAGAATAGTTTTTGTCAAAGTAGGTAGTGTGATCTTTTTTTAAATGTTGCTGAGAACAGTACTGTTTTACATCATGCTGCTGATTTTAGGCGCCTGACACTTGCTGAAGAGAACAGTGAAGTGACACGAGCTGCCAGATTGGCCCAGGTCTTCAAAGACATCTGCACTGCTGTCACTTCATGTAAAGGTGTGTAGAGTGATGCCAAAGTGCCACTTTAAGGTTAAAGGTCCTTCAGGTTGCTTACACAGTGACAGGTTGTTATGTCAAGTTAATAGACTGGTGTTAATACATATTTCATTCTTGACAGCTTGGTTCCTCCGATCCTGTTTAATGCATAAGATATGTAAGAAATTGACATCTATGGATATTTGTAGAGAACTCGCAAATGTGAGTAATCATGCATATAATGCCTCAACCATTTCCTGCAACCGATTGTATGCATATTTCAGATGAAGATGGCAATATACTGGCAACTCCTTTGATGTCCTTACCATCAAAGAAAAAGTAAGTCAGCTTTTTTCCAATTAGTTGCTTTCGTTTAATTTGCAACAGAGATATGACAGGTTTCCAATTATTTCATTAAGTCACAAGCCTTGTATGAGGAAGAAATTGAATTCGTTATCTTGGTGATATTAGACTTAATTGTCTTTTGTTTCAATTTAAGCCTGTGGTTTTGCAGATACCCAGAGTACTACGAGATGATAGAGGACAGAATAGACCTCAGCACCATCCAGAATAACATCTTTACTGGTCGCTATGAAACAGTGGATGCCTTTGATGCCGACTTCCTGAAACTATTTCGAAATGTTGAGGTACATAATTTATTTGCTATTTCAGAGTTACAAAATAGCAGGTTTTTGGGACTTCCCTGTTGTGTAAGGTTAACCAGACAAAATAGGACAGTATTAATCATGCTGATACAAGGTTAAGACTCTTAACCACAAGCTACTTTGTGGTTTTGGGGACTTGAAGATATTGCTTGTTGAAATGGTATTTGTGGTCAGATCTCTCTCAGGTTAAGTACCTTGTCTGGAGGGTCTTTGACTTTTGGTTTTGTTACTCTGCCCCTGTGCCATGCCTATAGAAATATCAATTGGTCTGTTTTTTTTTTTTTTTTATGTACCTTTAAGCTGTTATAAACCAGTAACTGGTTTCAAAAGGAATTCTGATTTTTTTTTTTCATTCTGTGCCTAAATTAGCATTTTTTTCAACCTGCGTGACAAAAACTAAAAAAGTTTTAAGAATGAAACTGTAGTTCAAAAGGTAGAGCTCTCACCTGAGACAAGATACAATAAACAATATATTTATTCTGTTTCAGAAATACTGTGGACGAAAGTCGGAGATGGGTCGCCTGGTATTGCGTCTGAGGAAGGTGTACTGTGCGGCCAAGGCAGATGCACAGACACTGTTTGAGGAGATTCTGGGTGAGAACATTCCACACACCACTTCTGAGACCGAGTCTACTGATACAGGGGAGGGTGAGTGGCAACATTCAGTATTTTTAGTTAGTAGTTATATATATGGAGGCTGTAATCAGGAGTGAATAATTATTGTTCTAATAGCATGAGGTAATAAGAGGTTAAGAGACCCTCTAACTATACTAGTTATGATGATGCAAGTGTTGTTATGAGGCATGTTTTTTGTAAAAGAAATCCAAACTCTTATCACACTAACTTTTGTTGGCTTTGAGAAATTTTGACAGAAAAGTTCTGTACCCTGTTGCTTGCTGTATATGATATTGTATCTCCATAAGGTAATGTTTATATTAGCTTCTTATATTGCGTATTGATAAAGTTAGTCATGAAGTCCTGTTTCCTAGCAGGTGGCAGTGAGAAATCACCTGAGGAGGAGGAGAAAGAGGAGGATGCTCCTGAGGAGGAGGAGGAAGAGATCATTAGGTGTATATGTAACATCTACAGAGATGAGGGTTTGATGATACAGTGTGAGAAGTGCATGGTAAATTTTCAGTTATTCTGTTAATATAATATATTAATAAAGTTACTGCTTTTTTATGCTAGAGAAAAAAGTTTGAAACCCTACGTAAATCTTCTTAAGATTATTACAAAATTAATGTTATGTATATGAATTGTCTATCATGCAAAAAGAAATTCTGAAGTAGCACGGGGAGGAAGATAATTATACACTTTTCATAAAAACTGGCACATGTTTCATTTCCAGATCTGGCAGCATTGTGATTGTGTTGGCATTGATGGAAATGTGGAGAACTATCTTTGTGAGCGTTGTGATCCCAGAGTCATCAATCCAGTGAGTGTAGAAGTATTTTTATTGTCATAATGTTGTGATAAACATTGCATATATTTGACAAGATAACATGATGCAACCAAAATGATACACCAAAATTTAAATAAAACTGTTTATTAGAATATTGTTCATTATTAAAGAGAAGACCTTGATAGACAGGCATTAGGTGATAGTATTACTATAACCATAACTATTACTTAGCTTAGTTTTGTTAAGCAACACTGAATTTATAGTTTGTTTGCTAATATTTAGGTGACTGTCAGTTCACTTTCATCTGGTAAAAAATCTTAACTTCATAATGCCAACTTTAAGGTAACCCCACGGTAAACCTCTCTGAATTGTTTCAGGAAGTGTACCAGATCCCCCAGCCCCATGATGGTCTGCAAGGCTGTAAGTACTACATGACACTGATGAGAGATGACCTACAGATCAGGGTGGGGGACTGTGTGTATATCACCAGAGAGAATCCTCAGCGCCGCAGTGATGGTCTGCCGGTACGCATGTCATACAGGCTGCTCTCCAACACTAACCCGGATGATATGGAAATATTCCGCATTGAAAGGCTCTGGATCAGTGAGAAGTAAGTGTGCACTTGTATCACAGAATCTGCAGGGATTGGGGCTCTTAGGTGAAAGGAAGACTGATATTTGAATTGTTTGAGTATTTCAAAGAAATCTTCCAAGTTGTGCTTGTTTGTATCTTTGTTGCAAGCATGTTATTTACAAATTTTGGTTTTTGTTTTTCAGGGGTGAGAAATTTGCGTATGGTCACTACTACTGCCGTCCACATGAAACATTCCATGAACCCACTCGGAAATTCTTTCAAAATGAGGTAAATTTTTACAATAAGGATGAATGTCTTGATAAAAATCCCATATTTAGAATTTCTTCATATGCTGTCTTAACTTCTACTTAACCCAAGCATTTTAAATCGAATTATGAAATTGAGCATAGTTTTAAAGGGATGTAATTGTGTCACCAGGTGTTCCGTCTCCCTCTCTATGACATCATTCCCCTGGAGTGTATAGTGGGGCAGTGCTGGGTGCTGGATCTCAATGTCTACTGTAAGGGACGCCCATTCGGCTGCAGGGAGCAGGATGTCTACATATGTGAATACAGGCTGGACAAGACTGCACACCTCTTCTACAAGATTTCCAGGACAAAGTAAGTCTTCAACATGGATGATAATCCAGACCATAATTTTTCTGAAATAATTTTCTTTTATGAGTTGTATAGGTTTGGAGAGTAAACTTTTTAAACAATTATTATGGCAGAAATATGTGAAGTAGTCTCATCATGTATTTTGCATATTAAGTCCTACTATTTGTTGAATTTGAATTTATTAAATATATATCATTCTTGTAGAGTTATCTTTATGTTGGGTAAGTAGCAATGTACATTGTAAATTGTTTTTTGTTGCAGATTTCCAGTAAACACAAAGTCATATTGTTTTAAAACATTTGAGAAGAAACTGCAGCCCAAAAGAACATTCTCAGTAAGTGAACAGATTGTTGTTGTGTAGAAAGAAATACCATATTATGTCTTTTGGTTGCTTGATTTGCTGTAAGACAAGTTCAGTTCTGTTCTGTTAACAAGAGTTCATTTTAATTCAATCAGAATTATTTTAGTGCTGAAACATCAAACCTACTTGCTGTTCAGAAATACTTCAAAATATCTGATTTTCCCTGCATACCCATTGTTACGGCTCTCTCTCTCCCTCTGTAGCCCCATGATGTTCCTGATGTGTACAAGAGAAGGAGCCCAGCAGAACATCACTCCTCAGACCTGAACACCAGGATGAGGCAGGAGACAGAGGAACTAAACGGTAAACCTGACCTTGACCCCTGTAACACAGAGGATGAGAGTGACTCTGAGAGTGTGCCACTGGCAAAGGTGAAACAAGATGAGGTTGGTCGATAATTCCATTCACCTACTAACACACAGTTGTAAAGCTAAAATGCATTTTGTCATGAAATTTCAGAAACTCCCAATATCAGGTTTATATTTTGTGTTATATAAATTTACTGTGACTGTTTTGAAGTTGGGAATGAATGCAACTTACGTGGTTTTGAGTTTAATTTTTTGAGCAAGATAATATCAAAAAAAAAGTTTTAAGGGTCTGCTGAATTTTTTTTTTTTTTTTTTTTTTTTTTTTGTATAAACATTGACATTTTTACATCTACTTTTTCAATCTATATTTCAATATGTATATATATGCATATGCTGTATTTCAGATAAACAAGAAGAAGACCAGGTTGAATGCATACTTGATTAAACTGTTGGGTTCTATTCCTGGTAAGCAGAAGATTGACATCACTTACTTACTGGATGAGGGTTGTGGAAAGAGAGCCAGAAAGAAGTCTCTACATGCTTTTTAAGTGTTCCACAAGATATAGAAAATATAACATGGAAGTTCTGGGATCTGCAGCAAACTTGTGTATCTGAAAGCAATTCAATGAAAATATAGATCAATATTGGCAGGTTTGGTGGATTTTTAAGCACTCCTTGTGCTTAGACTGTGGAGCTTGGAAGAAGTGTGCAGAATTTGGAGTAGTTCTGTAGACCATCTACATGGAGGAAAAACAGCAACTGAAATTTTATCCTAAGGAAAGGTGTAAAATACGGATAAAGCACTATTGGCCAACTTTGCCTTGTGAAAATTCTTGCACACTTTCACCTCAAGAGCCACAGAACTTGGGAGTGGGTGTGTCAAGTATTTGTATTTAGCCACAATCATGAAATGGTTTTTCTTATCTAAATTATGACCATGTGATCTGCAGATTATACTGTATCAAACAACATCATTAACAGGAGAAAGGTTAAATCCACAAAGGGAATCATGACCTACATTGTATGCAAAATGAAAAAAGATAGGCAGCTTAAACAGAAATACACCAACAACAGGAGCAAACTTTGTTTTTTTCTGAATGCAGATGAAATAAGTATTTGGAGGGAAGTAAACTTGAAAATTTTGCATTTTAGGCAGCTACTCTCTTAATATGTGACTTGTGCTCATGCATTTACTGCAAGGTGGATATATTTTGATTTTTACCCAAACTTATACTTGCAACAATATTTCAAAACATGCTTAACTGAAGCTTGAACATAGCAGGTAATGTTAAGGCATAGAAAACTTCTTATCTTAAATATACGGAATGGCTTCTGACATGCTCTGCTGTTACAGACATTAGCAATTGGTGCTACTGATGCAGGGCTAAATTATTGTTCTACATGTATTATTATATATTGACATACATATATATATATATATCCAGTTTTTAACAAAATCAGCCTATTTGGAATAATTATTTGGATATCATTATTTGCCTTTATGAATGAAAGGCATCTTTTGTCAAATACAGGTACTTTTTAATCAACCCAATGGTATGAAAAATATTTTATTTTTTATCTGAAGGTCACAAATGTCAACAGGTAATGTGTTGAGAGTCCTCCGGGCATTCATGTCCATTGTATATGTATTGTTTGTGGTTAAATTGATATGGAACATATCCTGTTAATGTAATTTGTTTTCTTTTTCTTCTATGTTTAGAGTATATGATACTCTAGGTTTCAAAAATCTGTACATACATTGTAAATGTGTAGTAATCTAGCCGGTGATAATTGCCAATTTTAGGTATGTATACACTTATTCATGAAAATGGGTCAAAAGTAGATTTTAGTCATATTTATTTTTCATGAACTTATTTTTATGCCAGTGCAAGATGTATTTTATGAGCACAGTTGAATTGTGTAGAGAACAGATTGTGTAATAGATTGTGATCCTTTTAAACCAAGTCAACTGTTGCTGTGTGCTGCAGCTAAGGTGCATTTAGTCTACTATATAGTGCTTCCTGCACATGGTCTTTAGAAATGTATTCTTACCAGAATGTATTTATGTCTTAAGGATCTGTGAAACAGTAAAAAGATTATTTGTGGGTGGTATAGAAAGATTAAGTAACACTACAATCTACAGGAGATCTTTTAATTTATTGTTTGTCTTAAAAAGATTTCATCTCCCACTTAAAGCAAATCATGCCAGACAATGAGCCAGTTATGCAATAATTGAGCCGGGCAGGAATGTGACAGTGGGGAGAAGCAGCACAAATGTTGACAGTCGGAAAACACTGTCAGATATGTATATTTGTTTTTTTGAAGTGTAAATATCTTGTGAACATTTTATGAATGGATTCCTGTTACAACAGGTGTGTAATGTTGGAAAATAACATATCATTAAAGTAAATATTGTTTGAAATATTTGTTTGTTGTTTTTAAGTAAATCATACTCTGGTTTTTTATTGCATAAACAGCACATTTATCCATTTAATGGAATTGTTAAAATTCCTGAAATACTAGAGTGAGTCTAAACCGGTCATTGAATAATAACCAGAAGATTAACACCTTTTGTTTCTCAGCATTCTACTCCCCCAATTTCGATTTATTATAGCTGTGTCCCCGTTAAAACTAAAATATCAATTTTGTTTCCCCATTTTCAAATAAGATATTTAAAAATTATGAAATGGAAATGTATCTGGAATACCCACTGCTGATAACAGTTGACAATAGGATGAGACAAGTTCTTTATTGTAGTACCAAAAAGAACAAATCAATCATTTGTTTGATGAAAATAATGTGGCCGCTACTGACTGAGGGTGTACAATTAAATTCCTTTATCAGTCTTATTTGTTAATCTGGTCCTAATTCTTTGCCACGTAGCCAAGATGAACCATGTTGTGTGACTCTCTACAAGAGGAAAACATGGTGCAAAAATAGCTTGGATGAGCAATAGAGTACATACCTAAACTTAATGTTTTTAATCTAAATTATCAACATTTCCTGGGTGAAGAAAGGGGTACGTTGTTGACATGGGTAAGGTAAAATTTGAATATGCTTTTATAAAACTTATTTCAAATAGTGCCAGTGTGCGGGACTGGTTCTTCTAATCGCAGATGAAAGTTAAAACAAATGAATTCCTTGCACTTGTTGCACTTGAAGTTGCACTTGTTTTCAGTGTCAAATAAAATTTTACAAACATTCTTTATTATGTCACTAAACATTTAAAGAAATTTGGCAAGTTAGTGGAGTTATTGAGACCCCAGTGCCCACTCTTCGTCCATTTTACAGCAATTTTTTCGCTATAAAGGGCAGATCTTATACATAACGTTAACGTTAGAAGAGGGAGGGAGAAATGTTTTCTGCAGATGGCCCTCAGTCTACAAACAAGTTTTGTATGGTGGTGACACCTTTTGAGTAAGGAGTAAACTACATCTCGTAATATACCGCTTTAGATCACGTGATCAAGCTTTCAAAAGCAGCGGCATAAATTTGAACCAAGCCTACAGGTATGTGGTATCCAAATATGCATTTCTTAAACAATCATGCCAATTTTCGATAAAGTAAGCATTCACGTAGAAGAATTAAATGTCTGAACACCCCTTAACTGCTTGGCAAAGAGAGACTGATGGGTTTGGACGTTAAAAAATGGGTCCTGCTTTGGTAGGTTTCACTAGGTGGCAGTGCTTGCTCCGTTGAGACCGTGTCGTTCTCAGACACTGAAAGTGTGTCTTATAATATTTCCGCGACAGCTCAATTTATATAGATAATATAAACGGCAACTTAAAGTCGACAAGATATATTATATGTAAAAAAGATGTTTTAATATGTATACTTATTAGTTAAAAACAACTAGCATTTCCGTACTAAGTCTAAGGAAACATGTACATGTAATAATGTAGACTGAACCAAAACTTATTAGCCCACTGGCATTGTAAAAACGAGAAAACATGATCCAAGAACTTACAGCTAGGCTCTAAGTTTTACTGTGCTTGCAAGTTCTATTTTATTGGCACCAGTGGCAGTACTACTGTAATAGCAGACAAATGATCCATTGTGAGGGTGGCATTGTAATGTAATGGAAGTTATGATATTACAGAAAAACCTTTGCAGCACTGATGACGATAAGGTCAAATTTATTTATTTTCTTATTCATGCAGTTTAAGATAGAAGATGGCTCCACAGCTATCACTAAAAGAAGTGTTTACAGAATGCCAGCGTGGACTGCAAAGCCATGGAAAACTTATCAAGATGCTGAAAAATATTTATGATAAGGTTTGTGCTATCCAGTCTTTATTTCTCAGAATGGCCTTTTTTTTAAAGTGATAGCATTAATACCAAAAGAAGCAAAATTTAGCATAAGTAGTGGTGTTTTAGTTATTTATTTAAAAAAGTCTGTTGTATTTGAAACAAATTACATATTATTATTATTATACACAATTTATCTTCGTTAAAAATATGTTAATAGAGTCTTTTTTCTGTATATGAGCCATGATGCCTTGAGTCATCATTGACAAGTCAGCCATGTGATAAAAGCCCTTTGATGAAGGGTCGACAGTCATGCTTTAAATGAAGGATGTATACTAATTTGCCATCAAAACATGATGAAAAACTATAATTCATTTGATTTGTTGTTTCATTTTGTCTTTGTCTTTTTTCAGACTGATCTAGAAGAATTCTGGCTCGACTTCGTTCACCACCTCAAGTTCTCTATGGTGGTTTTTAAGAGGGAACCTGCTGTTGAAAGAACATTGGACTTTGCGGTGAAATTTGCCACGTCCCTAAATGAAGAAGAGAAAAACACAAATAAAGAAGAACAAACACAGACAGAGGAAGTTACTGATGATGAAGTCTCTGAGAACAACTTCCTGTTGAAGATGTTTGATTTCCTTCTACAGGTTGGTAAATATGTAATCGCTATTGTCTTGATATACACCAGGATGAGAAAGTATTTGATGTCAGTTTTTTTGTTTTTTTTTTTTGGGGGGGGGGGGGGGGGGGGTTTATCCACAAACCCATGTATTAAGTAATGTGGAAGTGCAAATTTCTTTTAATGCAGAAAGATCTTTGGGGACAAAATGCTACATGAGAGATTGTCTATGTCTGGTATGAACTTGAAATCAGTTGTTAAAAAATGAATGGGAAAACTTGAATGGCTTTGACTTATTTACTCATATGCAGTCCCACAATGCACGAGATAGAGCTGTTCGCTTTCGCTGCTGTCAAATGATCAACAAGTTGCTGAACAACCTTGGTGAAGATGCCCAGATAGATGATGACCTCTATGACAAAATCTACAACAGCATGCTGCAGAGGCTGAAGGACAAGTTCCCCATAGTAAGAGTGCAGGCAGTTATGGCTGTTGCCAGACTTCAGGATCCCACAGATCAGGACTGCCCTGTTATAGATGGTGAGTAAATGTTTACCCAAATTAGAATGATTGAAGAAAGAATGCTGAAAATTGTTTATATCATCAATCTGCATTATATGACTTGCATGGTTGAGTTTAGCCATTGTGCCTCTGAAAAAAAATAGAAAATAGTTCTTAAGTATGGTTATAGTTTGCACACTAAATTTTAAGTTCAAGAGATTTACGTTTTATATTGTCTTTGAATTATATTCAAACATAATCTCTATGCTGATATAAAAGTATTGATGAATGTCTATGTTTCTTCTAGCTTACCTGTTCCTACTGAGTTCTGACCCCAACCCAGATGTGCGCAGGGCTGTGCTGCAGAACATAGCCGCCTCCACCAAGACCTTGCCGCACATCATTGAGCGCACGAGAGATGTCAAGGACACTGTCAGGAAGCTGGCGTACCAAGTTCTGGCAGAGAAGATTCACATCAGGGCCTTGACTATTGCACAGAGGGTGAAACTGCTGCAGGACGGCCTCAATGACAGAGCAGGTTGGTGTTTATGGCTACATATAATTGGATGTGAATTTCCTCTATTTGATTCCCTCATTCTATCCTGACCCTACATCTAAGTATAATAAAGATGATATTGTCAACTTTTTTCATATGCTCAAGGTCATTTAAATCCTTATCAGCATTTTTAAACAAAAATATTAACGGTATGAAGCTATATGGCAAATTGTTCAATATATATATATTCCTAAAATTATTTATTTTTGAAAGTTTAAAACCAGAAAACAGTATTCAAATCCCATTGAAAGATGAAATAAGTGGTCATTCCATCCCACTTTGTATTCCAGACATGGTGAAAGAGGCCTGCAGCAGTAAACTCCTGCAGTCCTGGCTGAGAGCCTTTGAGGGCAATGTTCTGGAACTCCTCAAGTGTCTGGATGTGGAGAACTCTCTGAAGGTGGTGGAGCAGACTCTCAGTGCCCTCTTCCAGAAAGTGCCAGCTGCTGAGCTGGTGCAGAACTTTGACCAGTTGAATGAGGAGTGAGTATAGAGATGTGCATTGAACAGGATTTTCTTTGTAAGGTCTGCCTTGAATGATGGGGTTTAGTTCGCATAGGAGAAGACCATAAGCATCAAGAGTGACCAAAAGATTAGGATTGGTGAAATTATAAGAGTTGGCCAATTTGTACAAAGTAATTATAATTATTGGCTGATATTTTAAAGAATCGTACTGGTTGTAATTAGCCATTCAACACAATAAATATGTGTGGCATCTTTTTTGTTCACCCACAGTGTACAGTTTAAACATACAAAAATGTAACTATTGTTCTGTATTCCAGGCTGGTGTTGCCTACAGAATCCCTAAGCTGTGAGAGTGTATACTACTGGCATGGTTTGTGCAAACACCTAGCAGGACTGGGGGAGAGTGGTGAGGAACAGCTGGAGATGGTGCTGCCACCTGCTGTCAAGTTTTGTGATTACATACACAAGTTAGTGTGGTATTTTATGGATACCTAGGCTGTATATGAATAGAGTTTTAGATTACTTGAGTAAGATAAAAAAAAAATAAATGGTAGTCACCATAGTTGTTCTAAAAATCTTAAAAGGACCTAGAGCTTAAAAGAAAAATACTTTATCAGACATTCTAGTTCAGTATATTTTCACAAAGGATAGGTAATATAGTAAGGGATGTTAATTATTGGCCATGATTGTAGTATGGGGGATATTACAGAGTGGGTCCATCTTTGATTTCTTCAGATTTATTGAGGACACCAAGGATGTTGATGATGAAGAAGAGCAGTTGAGAAATGAATTTATTGCCCAGCAGTTGCTCACCATGACAGGGCTACTGGATATCTCAGATGAGATGGGGAGGTAAATAACAGTGTTTTTTTTTAATGGGCATTGTGTTGATATGTTAAGAAAAGAGAAAAACACTGAGTCAGATTTCAGTAATTTATTGTAGTATGAATTATTAGTGTAAGGATTAATTTATATTTGAAAAATGGCATTATGTATTTGATGTGAAAAGTTCACTAATGTGCAATGCACTTCATGTTATAAATTGCAAAACATTAATGTAGTTGATTGTCAATCAATCTGCATATTGTCCTTTTGCATTTTGCAGGAAAAGTGTGTTCAAGCTTGTTCATGACCTGTTGGTGCTGCCCCACGTCAACTACACCTTGGTGAAACCACTGGTTACCAGGCTGAACCAGCTCCAGACCAATGAAGATACCAGGATTGCCACACTGGTGGAGATCATATCAGATATCAGGGAACCAATCACCACAAAAACTCAGGAACTAAGCAAGGAGGAGAGGAGGCAGATTGATCTCAAGGTTAGAAGATGGATGTGTTGGGAATTGATAAAATGAACTGATCCGTGTTAAAGAGCACTATCCATTGAAGTTATTTAAGTTTTCTGGTTTTCCCCAGCATGTGGAAAAGGTACAAAAAGCAAACCAAGAAATGTAAGTCAAGAAATGTTTAAATTTTTTCCAACTGTTTTTCTCAACCATTATAAACAGTACAGTCCGTCAGAAAGTGGTGTAACACATGCCATGACATCAGGCGTTTGTCTCCATGTGAACCACCTTGAGCATGAAAACTGTTTGCAAAGTCTACAATAACATTTCAGGTTGCTAGTATCCGTGTAGAGTTGAACCAACTCCGTGATCAGCTTGACCAGTGTGTCCAGCAGCAGGAGTTTGAGAAGGCAGCTGAGATCAAGAGTAAGGTCAGTGACCTCCAGACCAGCAAGGCCTCCCTCATAGACTCCATGCTGCCCACAACACAGGAGGTGCGAGAGGAGAAGGTACGTAAATTGAGATATTTCTGTTAACTTTGTTGTTGCCATTGTTGTCATCCTCCTTGTTAATTTCCATAACTATTCATTTTCCTGAAATATGACAAAATTTCCTTTGGTTGGTTATTGTTTAATACTTATGTGTTTTATACAAGTTTTTATTTGTCAACATCTAAAATCATGTCAAGAGAAATATCAAAACAACCTACACAGGACAGTATTGTCGGTGTGAAGATGCTAATGTGTTGTCTATAGGGAAATTATTTTACATGTGACATATTTTGTTTTGAAATGTTTCAGAATGATGCTGCAACTCTGCTGAAGTGTATGACCATCGCTGGTGAACTGCTGCAGGGCCTGACTATCAGAGAGCTGACCCCAGTGCTGCAGACACTCATTGAAAGTCTGGTGAGGATAGGGAATGTGTGGGGGGAAACTGAAATATGTTGATATTCCTTATTTTGTGAAAGGGGTTATCAGCTCTTAATGGCTTTGATGAAACGTATTTATGAAGGACTGCTTTAGTGGCATTTGTTGATGTTAATGATGTTAATTCTAAAAAAGAAAATGTTAAATTCGATATCATTAGATTAAGTTAAGTTGATACTTCTAGGCCCCTGGACTTTGAAAAATAAATGATGAGTGCATATTCCACATCTTGGGGGGGGGGGGATGAAAGAATACTGGACTTGCTCAGGTTTATATTTCCTATTTCAGATCCTGCCTGGCTTCCAGAATGAAGACCCAGCAGTAAGGAATGCTGCGGTGCGTGCTCTGGGTCTGTGCTGTATTATAAGCAAGGAAGCTGCTAGATCTCACCTAGTTCTATTTATACAGGTATGATTGTCAATTGAACAGATGTTTGAAATCCTTTCAAAAATGAAAAACAGATTTTCTTTCCAAGTGTGACTCATCGATTGTAAAAGTATGTTTGTATAAAAACTTTACATGACAATGGCAGTTTATCTTATAAAGTAACCAGTGTGACTTGCTGCATTTGAAGTTCAGCATCCTGTGTTTAGAAGCAGCCGTTGTTTAATCATGAGCATAACACTGAAACTAAATGATAGGATTTTTCTACTAGGTTTCCCAAGTTGATCAGGAAACGGTTAAGATTACAGCTCTCAAAGTGATATTTGACTTGCTGCACATCTTTGGTTTGGAGGCCTTTGATGTGCAAGAGAATGAAAACACAACACAGGATATTGACCAGACTAAAGACAGCAACAGTGACAGTAGAGTGACCCAGGAGAATTCTGAGGTCTCAGTTGTTGAGGGAGAGGAGAAGGAAGAGGAGGCAGATGACCAGAGCAAGAATACTAGCATTGCAGCCTCTCTTGTCACCATCTTGTTGGGTTTGCTTGACAGTGAGGTGGGCATGGCTACAATGTAGCTTTCTGTAGCCATTTGTAAATGTGTATGCTGTGTGTAAAGTTGTCTTTTATTTATTGCAGTATTTTTCAAGTAATTTAAGTGATTTTCCCCGATTACAGATATTGCAAAACAATTGATCCTACAGTCTCAGGCCAATAATAATCCTTTGGGACTAGAAAAATACTGAGGTCAAGTCAGTCCTATTGACATGGAGTGTATCTGATCAATTGAATAAATAGTACTTTATTTATAAGCAATTTTTCACCCGGGCTGACAGTGTTCTGGAGTTTGTGAAACACATTAAAATGATATATTTGACTCATTTCTGTAAATAGCTCAACGTATTTTTCAGAGCTCTGACATGAGGACAGCCACAGCTGAGGGTCTGGCCAAACTTCTGCTATCTGGACGCATGGTGTCGGCCAAACTTCTCTCCCGCCTGCTGCTGCTGTGGTTTAACCCTGTAACAGAGGATGACTCACACC